>NC_139346.1:142802582-143172582 GCF_055883805.1 Amblyomma maculatum | reverse complement strand
AGTGGTGCTGATTTAGCATTAGTGGAGGTCCTTCTGGTTGCAGTGGGTCGCGCGTCGTGGCTCTGAAGCAGGCCCCCAGAGCTCTACACTTTTGACTAAGACTGCACATGAGTCAACTGTGTAAAACAGAAAATCAAAAGAAAAAGCAAATAAAAAAACAGACTCAAATCTTTATTGCCTAACACGAACAAACCAAAAAACAAAAATGTGCAATACAAGAAAAAATCTTAGGCCTTGCGCACTTTCATATAGAAAATATAGCATCAAAGACATGCCAAAGTAGAACAGATCAATGTTGTATTTCAATCATGATCGAAGAAAATTATTCGGTTGTCTTATTCTGTTAATGGTCAGGACTGCTGGTATTTTATTAAACTAACAAGAAACATAGCAAATACAAGTTTTTTTCCATGAATATTGAAGCTGCTGGGAATCACATACTTTTCCGGCTGACGGAGAAGCCGGGCTTTATTGTTACCTATTTTGAATGAGCTGCGAAAAAATTATCGTGAAATGTATCAAAAATAAACTGCTTGTGAACGGGTAAGATATCAGAATGTTTCATACAAACTATTGCCAATTTGCTGTGATAGTTTATTCCGAAAGAGAAAGTAGATGCAATTCGGCGCAGAATGCGCCTTAGTGTACTTATCTTGTCTAATGATGCGGTGCCGTAAATTGATATTTGATATCGTATCTTGGACTCTTCTAATTCCTTAAGCACCACCTTTCTAACCGACAGATCGCAAATGAATCGTGGAATATACATATAAGTGCTTACCAGGCATAAACGTTTGGATATTTCTTGAATATGGGTATTCCATGACATCGTTTTTTGAAATGCTATCCCAAGATACTTCAAATTCGATTTAAGCCCCAAAGACAGACATGAACAGCTCGTAGATTTCTTGTCATGTAGGTATACATTACAGTATGTTTGAAAGCTTTTGTATGGGCCATGAAAGAAGACATGGGAGTTTTTGAATTATTAGTAAAGTTCTGGTTAATATTAAACCATGCCCCTGAAGAATGTACATTCCGTTGGATAATGCCGGCTGCCTCTTCATATGTGTCACTTGGGATCGCCAGAGCAGTATCATCCGCATATAAGAAAAGCTGTGAGTTTAAAGGAGGGTTTCTTATATAATTAAGGTAAATGTCGAGTAATAAGGGTCCTAAAACAGAACCCTAAGGAACGCCTGTTAAAATATTTACCGTTTAGCTTATGATCTTTCTATTCAGACCCACTCTGCTCGATAAGAAAAGTACCTCTTAAAAACGACTTATGGGGACCTCTGAAAACAAAATGGTCAAGTTCATTAATAATAGACTGCGACTAATAATACCCTTAAGCTTTTTGCAAATAAATAATTAATTGTAAGCACTATGTTATTGTCAATTTCCTTACAGATAAGTCATGAAAATTCTCTAATAATCCTATAGTGCTTATTCTTCTGTGGAAACCATTCTGTGTGATGCTTAACTCGTACTATTTACCCCGAAAGAATATCATGCTAGCATGTACATTTTTCTCCACAATGCAAGTGATGGAGGGAAAATTGCTATTTGCCGGTAACTATTATAGGCCCTCTTAGAGCCTTTTTTATACCAAATCAAGTCATATCACCTTTCTTTAAACATTTGACAATGGTGACAAGGCACGGGCAGAGGCTCTTTATTTTTCTTTCCTTTTGCATGCCTCAGCATAATATAAGTCTCCGAGGCAAAGCCCTTTATACTTAGTGGCACAGGCAGAGGCTCTTTATTTTTCTTTACTTTTACGTGCCTCAGCATAGAATGTGTCCCCGCGGCAAAAAGCTGTAATGGCAGCTTGACGAGGCCAGTGTGCCGGTAGCAGGCAGTCGTGACAGCAGTAAAAGAAAAAGAAAACATGAGATATCTCCTGCTATTACAAGAAAGGTGTCACGCTTTGTCGAATATTTACAAAAATAAAAAGTGATGCCAAAGTTTGGAGACAGAATGGAACGTGTATGATGTTCTGATTACACCTATTTTTATGTGCGTACGCATTTGCCCACTTGTAAATGTTTCGTTGATTTTAACAGTCATATCATTTTAAATCTATCAAAATGAGCTATGAGATTCCTCATTCCGATAGCATCATATCCTGGCGATTTTGTAACGGACATTTTTTTTTTTTTGAAATACAGCCCTTAAATTTAGCTGGGTAACAGTAGGAATGTAAACTTTATGACGCTCGATGAAGCAGAAGTAACCTACGTAATGGTTGTGCCTTGTTTACACAAGAACAAAATATTCAACAATTTTTTTATTTAGGTAATTTGCCAAGTCTGTGTTATGTTTATCTGGAAATGACTGTTCTAAAGTGACATCAACGCTTTTCTTTTGCTGTTCTAATTTAGTGTTCTGGACTATGTTCCATGCTTTTTTTACATCCTTACTGCATGCCGAAAACGCATTTAATTGGAACTGTTTTTCTATCAGTCGCATCATTGCAGTCATTTTATTCCGCAGCTTCTTGTAATCTTCCCTCAGTGCAAGGTCATATGAATGGCCAATGCATCTTCTTAAGAGTTTACTCTTAATATATAAATCAATTATTTTTCTGTTCATAAAAGGACTGGCTTGTTATCGTCGCTTCAGTCTGACTTTTTTTTTTTTTTGACAAATTCTAAATCGATTTTAGCTTCTCTACAAGCATTCTTTAAGCGTCTAAGTGATTGTGTTGTAGCAGCGAATTCCAGTCAAACGACTTGATTAGGTTATCTATTTGGGCGTTGTAACTACAAGCCTACCTGCAGATTGCTCAAGTGCCTTCGTTTAATTATTTTAAGTAGTAATAAGGGAAACAAAATAAAGATTTTCAAGCATTTTATTTATTAATATAGTAGAGTCTCTCTCATTCCCTTGCGGTTGTACTGATAAGATCAATGCTTATCTGCGTTAATTTTGCTCCAAAATTCATCTCGCGTGTAGCCCTGTACTTCATTCTCTAAGCTCAAAACTGGCCACCAATGTTTCATAGTCAGTTGTATCTGCTCTATCAGTTTTGGAAATGTCAGTATTAAAATCACCAGCAAGACTCACACGTTTATTTACTCTGCATGGTTTCAGCAAGTAATCAAGTTCTTCTAAAATCCTGAGACATTCGTGCCTGGCGGTTAGTAGACAGCACAAAGTAACAATTCCTCATCACTATTTATACGACTAAGCACTATAGCTTCCGCTTCTTTAAAATCAACCTTCAAGCGCTCACAAAACCAGCCGATCTTGACAACAACAGTTTGCCTGCTCTGCATAAGACGTGTGATTGAAAGTCCTGTATAATTTAAAAAGAAGCTTCAGAGTAACAAATATTAATCTCGGTGAATATTTTGTATCCAGGAAATTACAGAATTCTTCAAATACATTGGTGACATGTTCTACTGATTGCGAAAACTTCTCACATTTACATGAATGAGATCGGAACATGTGCAAGATTGAGCTGACAAAAATTCTCCGCGACTCTCCACTCATTCAGAAAATGAAATTACACAGTAAGTCTTCACGTTATCCTACGCAGTTTCTCTTCCCTCTCAACACGAATAACAGGGGCACTTTCAAGTTTCTAACATATATACGACACTTTTGCAAGCAAACATACTTGTATTGTTTTTTTCAGTTGCCAGGCACTGTGCCATCTATCGATGCTTCTTAGTTAGATGTGTTAAATTTTAACATATGTAAAGGCCCTCGTTCGTCAGTACGGTTCGTTTGGCAAGCCCTTTTTCTCGCGTTTCCCTGTTGGTGAAAAGTACCAATACTGGAGCCTCATCATCTGCTTTGCCTTGAATGCTGTGCACTGTTTCTCTTTCCTCATGGCTGGGAATCGAGTGTACCAGTTCAGCTGTTATTGAATTTATGACTGCTTTTAAATCTCCACTCTCATTACCCTTCACACCATGTATTACTATATTGTTGCGCCTTGAATAGGACTCCGATCTATTCACCTGTATTTCCTGCTGAGAAAGCCGACCGTCTTTCACAAGCAGTTCAGCTTCCAAGTAACAGTTTCTATGTTAGCTTTTTCACCTCTTCTTTCTGAGTTTCAAGACTTATGGTCATTTCACTGCGTTTAGGAGAAGCAGATAGAACATTTAATAGAACATTTCAGCCCCATAGGTGAGTGTAGGTAAGACAGTGTACAGGTATAGTTTTGTTTACGTTCCTCTACCGGTAAGCTGCTGGTTATAATATGACAGAACTCAACATCCGCATCTTACTCTCCTAGGTATTTCTTTCATGGTTCCTTTCATAGTCCGAATCAGCGGTTACTACCGGTCCTAAGTAGACATACTCGTCTACTACTTCCAGTGCTTCGCTACCTACTGTAGACTGCTGTTCCTTTCCGAGGTTGTCGAACATTACTTTTTTTCTTCTACTTTTCCTTTTCAAGCCTGCCGTTCTGCTTTTCCACGTCTAGGGCATCAATCATTCTTTCATTCTTAGATTCTTCGCAGTTCATCCCCTGAATTATTAGCAACGCACTGTGATAAGCGAATCGCCAATTACTGAAATATTCTCTATTAACCCATTGTCCCTAACTGCTCCCATTCCAATGCTCTGTATACTTCCTCTAAGTAAGATGGGAATAGCTCTGGGGAAGACCGTGTCTACTTGCCTAGCACCTTTCTTTTTATCAATTACTTAAACTATGGTTGCTTGGCAGCCACTATAGATATATCTTCCTGTACTTTCACATACGGCTCGTCTAGACCCTGATATCGCAATGCCGGCATCACCGCTGAGGTTTGTACGGAGTCAAATGCTTTTTCATAATCAATGAACGCTATGTATACGGGCTAGTTATAATACGAGCGTTTTTAGATTACCTTGTTGATGGTATCGATAGGATCGATAGTAGAGTACCCTTTCCAAAAACCTACTTAATCGTTTGCTTGATTGAAGTCTAAGGTGGTCCTGATTCTATTAGCGATTACCTTTGCAAATGCCTTATACTTAACAGAAAGTAAGTTGATTTGTCTGTGATTTCTGAAGTTCTTAGCGTTCCCTTTCTTGTGAATTAGGATAATGTTAGCATTCTTCCATGATTCCGGTGCTGTCGACGACACCAGGCACGCGCATACAGGGTGGCCAGTTTTCCTAGCATGATATCCCCCCTTCGTTAAACCAATCTGCATTTGCCTGAGCCTCCCCAGCTGCATTCCCCCTTGTTATAGACTTAAAGATTCCTTGGGCTCGTTTTTTTGTCACTGGCAAAACGTCTGACTTCTTTACCCCACAGCCATCTCATTATTGAGCTGAATAATTCGGCTACTGAATAGATAAGTATGACCTTCTCGACTACATTGATACCTTGTCCATATTCGTGATCACATTGTCCGCCTTATCCCTTAGCGCACACAGCCGATTTGTGTCTATGCCCAATTTCCTCTTCACCGCTTTAAGGCCTCCCCGTTCTTTGGAGCATACTCAATTTTCCCATATTATACTTACCTATATCGGCCACTCTACGCTCAGCGGTCACCTTTAATATACCTCCTACTTCTATCCTATCTGTTCGGTTGGAATCGTTCAAATTTTGGTCTTCCTTAGTAAATAAATAAATCGTTCGTCTCCTTAGAAAATTTACCGGTATCCTCTATAACTATCCAATGACCTGCTTTTTTACTGCACGTTCAGTAATAATATGTGTGAACATATTGTTTCCTGCTTCTTGGCTAAGGTCTTCATCCTCGGTTAAAGCTGAATATCTATTCCATGCCAAGATCCTGAATTATTCTACGCTTTTTTCACCGCTAATTCGTTTATGGACGTTTTTCTGGATAATCGGTTTCCTTCACTCTTGAGATCTAGATTAATTCGAGACCTTACCATAATGTGGTCACTGGACCGCTATTTCCTGATTACTCCTAATTCTGGCGTAATGACGTGGTTAGAAGTCAAATGTGAAGTTGATTTCATTTTAAGCCTCTTCATTTGGGCTTTTTCATGTTCACTTGTTGGTCTTTCGGTTCGATTCATAACGATGGGTAATAAAGAAAAGATATAAAAAGACATCAATACAGTTTATGGCTAATGTCAATGATTGATATGAAGGATTAATAATGATTAAAAGCACTTGAAATGATCAATATGTAAAACTACGATTTGTGATGACCGAAATGACTCGAAATGAGTAAAATTCCTAGCCATGAGTGGTAATGACTAGAATGAATAGGCATTTCTCATCGTGTGTGCTAATGACAAAGAAACGATCAATATGTGAAAGGACAACTTGTAATGACCGCAACTAATTGGAAATGAGTAAACATAAAGTAATAAAGTCACAGTATAAATAGAAAGTGGCAAAACAATGAGGCAATAGATAAGAGGCAAATGTTAACACGCAACCGATGAGGGGCAAATGATAGGAGAGAAAAGGTAGGTTTTCATCATTCTCCTCTTAAGATACATCTAAGGGATCCTCCTTTGTTTATTACTGCGCACAGAAAAGACAAGTCATTTTGTCAAATGTACTATGCACGGTGTACACCCGATAAAAGTGCTTAGGTCACATATGGCAACCGACGTCAATTGAGTTTCTACTAAAGCTTTTACACTTGTTAATGCCGCAGCTCTTTTATGGGATACTCGATCTGTTTAAGCGAGTATTCGTGTATTAGTTTAATTAACACTAAGCTTCTATTAGGCCATAAGTAAGAAATTCCCCGACTTTGCATTGAGACGAGTCATGGTTAGGAAGCAAAAGCTATCAACCTAATTATGTCAGGAACGTCTATGTTCGTTTTACAAAAAGCTGAATATTTTCCTACTTTCGTACACGGACTATACACACCTACGAAATAAAATACACATCTTAAAAGCCATTATGATGGTACAGCGATTAAGGCACTCAAATCCTGGGGTGGAATAATATAGCGACTGTATACCATCAAAAACGATTCCGTGCCGTCACACTCTCTGCGATTGGGCAGCAAAAGTTTGAATATGTGCATAATGCGGTTGAGATGTACGACGTTACCGCAATTTATTATGCATCTTACTGCTACTAACTACTTATAAAATGAATTTTCTTCAAGAATAAACGAAAAAAAAAAAAACAAGGCAATGCGTTTGGACGTGCCTGTTACTATCTCATTGGCTCTTTTCGTAAAAAGTCACACTTCGATATCATGGTACGCAACGTTGACGTCATCACAGGTGAAATGGAATTGATTTTAGTATCGTCATATTTTTCCACCTCTGATAAAGAGGGCACGGTGCGATCCCGGCCACTCTGGCCGCATTGTCATTAAGATAAAACCCACGCCACCTGGGTACTGTGCAGTATCAACGTACGCTGAGAACTGTATTGCCGGAGATTCCAAGGACCTTCAGTACGTCATTTCTTACAGCCGATATCAATTTCGGACGTTAAACGCTCTAAACCAAACAAAACCGCACGCCAAAGCGTGCAGCAAACTGTCGAAATGCACTAAGGAAATTTTTAGGCCCGCTTGATACAACAGATCGTTTGAAAAAAAAAAGATGGCGCTTATCCTTTCTGCTGACACTGAGCGATAATTCAATTTTAATTTACAGAGTAAGAGAAGTTCCATAAGACGCGTCCCACGACGAAACTAAGCTGATAAAAAAGAGGAAAATAAAGATTTCTTGACAACTTGCATCTACTCTACCCCAAGTATCCTATTTTGGCACACAGAAATACTGTTCACTGCCGCCCTCGAATCTTGTATCAAAATGTTTCCCATTTCTGCTCGCGAAGAGTTTATATTGTTATCAGAGGAGCCCGAATAAAGTCAGGTGATGTCACGCAGCGCTGTGACTGCATTTGCGCAATGTACATGACTTCTCATGTGGCATCACTGACGATCATAACCTGTTATTCTTACTCTCGTCACTGTTCCAATTTGTAGCTCCGGCCTACAGATGATTGAAATATTCAGGTGGAGGACTGAAGTATGACTTCTATTTACTGGTTTACATTGCATGAGAATACGTGCGTGATACACTCATGTCGCACTGCTCGGCCGAACGACGTTAGAATAAAAATAAATAACGTCAAAATGGAACGACTGCGGAGGAAATATCTCCAAATCTGCGAGGAGTTGGTCATTGATTTGTGCCAAAAAAAGGAAAGAAGGAGATCATGTGGGCGGCACAAGTAGCCACTGATGGAGCCGTGAGGCCTGGGATGGCATTCAACTGAGAGAATTGAAGGAAGAAGCCGAAAGGCGGGAAGGCAAAGAGCGCGATGAGCAAGAAACGCGGTTGATGCAGCTAGAGCTTTCCACAGATTTAATGGGCATGAAAAAGCATGAAGCTTTAATTGCCAATAACTGTAACAGTTCGCAATCGCGACACACTTTGCAATTATTTGGCTCTGGAAAGGATATAATAGAGCATCTAGAACATTTCGAGCGTGTCTGCAGAGGGAAGCGCTCTAACCGAGATTGTTGGCCATAGAGAATGTTAGCCCTTCTCCTCGTTGAAGCGCTTGAAGAAATAATGTGCTTGTTAGTCGACGGCTTGAAAAACTACAATGAAGTGGGAGTAATTAGTAAGAGACATCGGCTGTAGCCGAAGAATAATCGGAACCGGTATCACAGCGGCAAAAACTGTTCCAGATCATACTTCGATTTGGCGTATCAGGTGAAAGGCGCTGTAGCAGAATAAGTGTAGACAGTGCGCAATTTTCGGTGCAAATTGAACTTGCACCAGGGAGTGTACTACAGCTTGGGGAAGTGGCCGAGAAAAGCGACTACAGTAAAGCGCTGAGAGAGCCACGAAAAGGAATGTTTCGAGTTACCATCGTCGTGACACCGGCAGTTGAAACGGCTGGCGCAGGCTCCATCGCTGAGAAAACCGAAGTGGTGTTGTCAGGCTAAGTGAACTGCACGCTGACGCAAATTGTAAAAGTGGGGAACTGACATGAATTGAACCGCCTCTCGAGTCAACAGCAGAAGCTTGCGTAGATTGTGCCGGAGGTTTAGTCATGCTTAATGATGATAAAATTGCAATTTCCGAAGTCAGGGTCATCATTTCCCATGACACGCAGAAAGACGAAGTGCGGTTAATGGAAATTGCGATGGCCACATGTTTTGACCAGCGAAAGTAGGCTAATAAGGAGTAAGCAGACGGTGTAATAACCACACTCGCGATGTCAACAGCAAGCGACTAGAGATGGGTGAGGATTTTTTTGTACCCTGACGCGCTCAAGTGCATTCTTGAAAGCAACAGGCCTATACGAAAGCTTCTGTGACGTACAAGTACGCACATAAGTAAACCGAGCACTGTTTTCCGCTGAAATTAAAATCAGTCCTCCTGCACTGGAAATAAGAAAGCAATATTTATCCAAGTGAAAGTATACTGGTGCCTACCACCGCTTCGCACATACCAAGACTGCAAGATTTTTATATGCAACCGGCGAAAAAGTTTTTGGGGAAATGTTATGCTTCGTTTTGCTTCGTTTTGTCCGCACAGGTACATGGCCACCGCACGATGCAAAGCTCCCCAGCCATAGTATAGCACATAGTAGAGGTTAGTATAGCCCATTCACAGGCCCAATTTGACTGGATCAAGCTTCTGTAATCCAGAAGCTTGCTTACCTCACAGCAGCGTCGGCAAAAGTAATTCCTCACACAGCTTTTGGCTGTACTGATATGGCGTTGTAACTGGCTGTCATCGGCGATAAACAATATCGACTATTCGACGCAGGAATCCTTGGCACGTGCTTCAAAGATGCGGTATTGAGATCGGTTCAATACTCGCTGCCGAAACGATTCCATACTTGTGCCTTTCTTCAGTCGCAGTGCCGATAGCCTCTGAGAGGAGCTCTTATTCATCATTGTTTTTTTTTTTAGCTTGCAAACTATGTGTCAATAAAGGATTGGGAAGTTTAGGGGATTGCGCTTTTCAATAGTCTGATCAATTTTGCTATCAAAATATCTGCTTTGCGCAGGTTCACACGATTATTGTCTGCGCATTCGTCATGAACTAACGTTTTCTCGGGTGCTCTCAGCCAATACCACCCTAGACTACTACAAGGCCTGTGCAAGCTTATGCAATGTCATCGTAGTGAGATCATACTGAAAGTTGGCTTCACCCTACGCGGATGCGTTTTCTTTTTTATTCAACGCTGTTCCGGAGCTACCTCTTTAAAAGTTTGGTACTAGCGATGAAGATTGTTATACTTGTGTTACCTGTGTTATCTAATATTGCCAGTCTTTTGAAGTATATGAGAAGTTTGACACAATTCACCTGGCATTTATTTCAATGGCAGAAACGAAGTGTCAAAGAAATGTTCACCTTTGTTCAGAGTTACTTGAATAAACAATACGACAGGCACACAATTCATCTGAGAGCACATTTATTGTTAGATGGATAGATAAGGCTAAGAATGCAAGGCAGAGATATCACTCAGAACGGTGACCTTGACAACACTCGGTGTAGCTTGTCGTCAATACGAGGCCGCTTTCACGGAAGTGCTAGCCGCAAAACTTTAACGTAAATATGAACAAAAGCAAGCAGCGATTGCCATGAGTACATTAACGTAGCGAGCAGCTAACTCGGCTTTAAACCAGTAAGTTACTACGGCAACTACGATCACGTAGCCACTAGGGAAATAAAATTGTTTCCATAAGAAAATAATTTAGGTTGCAAAACAAATTTGTTCCGCGCTCAAAACAGGGCGAATGCTACTCGATTATTAGTAGCTGTGCTGTCTAAATTGTGTGCTCGATATGGGCACGCCTACGCTTTAATACACTTTGCTAAATGAAATAGTAGTGAATAGCAGCACGACTATTAGGAAGCAAACAAGAACGCTTTCTTACCATAGTGCACTTCATCGGTAAGAAGTTTTTCCGCGTACAGCCTTTGTCCACGCTGCATTTGGAGGCGAATGCGACGAAAACTTGTACACTTGCGCTTTGGATCGAATGGTATAGTTAGAGCGACAGTTTAGCGCACAAGACCCAGGTATTGTAGATACCTTGCTCGTAAGCGCCTAGGCAGCACGGATTAGGAACACAGCAAAACACAGGATGAAAACACGCACACTCAGGCCGATTCGTTCCAGATCGCCTTGTTTGCGTACGCTGGCTCTCGGCGCCGCCAATATATCCCCAAATCTCACTGTCGTGACATAGGAATAGTGGAAAGGGGAACTTGCGCTGGCCCTCTCTTAGCTTATGGGGTGTTGTCTCAGCGCCTTCAGTGAATATTTTTTGTTGGATACAAGCCCACAATCGTCATAATGCCGACCTACTTGAGAACGTTGACAAATCTCTCAGCTACGCATGCGTTGCGGACAATTGGGTTGTCGACTATACTGGAAAATAAAATTGTCACTGGCTTAGCTTGGCTATGCCAGGATATACGTAGGGAAAGCTAAGACATAGGTTGGTTAGCCTTGGTTAATCTTGATTGCAAGTGCAGGTTAGTCTAGTTGTCTTGCTTTGTTGTTGCTAAATTAAAGAGTCATGTCGAGGAGCTCAGATTCTGACACAAAGACTGCTATTACTGCTGTTAGCGGTCGAGACATGGCACGTTAAACTTGCCCGTCTAGTGAAAGCATATTCATAGCGTCTAGCTAGTCGTTCGGCGTGCTGTTCGTCTCTTTTCTGGGGCATTCGTTCCCCTTCATCTCGTTCCTATGTCGATTCCAGGCCTCCTTCTGCTAGGAGATTTGTCGCCGTCCATACTGCCGCACCAACTGTGGTTTCGGCGCGCGCGAGCTCTCTTTTTCAATACTTCATATTGTCAGGCATGCGAAACAGCTGAAGTGAGTGGAGGCGAGAGCAACGACGAGGCAAGTTGTGTGACGTCTTTCCAAACCGCAGCTGCTGCTTCGCGGTGAGGCGCGCGGTGTGACGTCATGACAGATGGCGGGGAGGGCGCGCAGCAACCGTCCGCAGCGGCGGTTGCTAGGCAACGGCTCAAGGTCAGTCTCTGTGCCTACTCGGTGCACCGCCAAAATGAAATCGCCAGTTCACGGCCAATGTTGTTTTCTCTGCAAAAACGCGCGTCTCTGAATCGAGCGCTGGCCATTCTTCTAACTCAGTGTACGAAGACAAAATTTGTTAGGAAAACAAAAACACGAAGAATGGCGCCGAGCTTCAGACCGCATTTCACAATGACGGTTTTTATGTCGTGATATATGTCGTATGTTGCTAGGCTTACCGGTTCGAAGCCTATATTTTCGATGTGAACACCGACAAATTACAGCATGTTTGATAATATCTAAGACAGATTACAAAAAGTGGAAAAAGAGGTAACTATTGATAACACATTTCCGCGCCGTATGAAAATAACGATTCGATTTATAAGCGAATCGGGCTGAGATTGCGATAGAAAGGATGTAATCGCCTCTGTCAGTAGTCTCTCTTTTGGACGCTTTGAACTAAAGTGCAGAAACTAGTTAAAATACATAGCATAAAATGCATATATTAGCACCTGATAAAGAAGACAACAGTGCAGTGCATAGTGCAGGAAAAGAACATGATTAACAGTGAAGGTAAATTGTACGAACAAATAGCCGGGCTCGCTGTATTTAAGATTAACCTTGAAATTCCTCAATCAGTGATTGTGGGATTCGTTACGCAAGATAACGTTAAAAAAGCGAGTGTTTAAAAGTCAACAGAATAAATTTTTTTCCATCACAGCAACGTGTTTAGAAGAATTCTTTTGCCTAACCTGCTTCAATTAGGAAGTTTAATGAAGTAAACCTTTAAAGGGGTGGAAAATGAATAAGTGAAACAGAAAACAAAGAATCACAAGGTGCGATCGCAACCGCTAATGAATGCGCCTTGGAGCCACTCCTAATTACTTCTCATTTGCCTCTCATTTCACAGCGAAGGCAGAGTGGCGCGTGTAAGCGGAGTGCGGTGCTCTCTGAGCAAAAACCCACTTACGAACTGCTGAATCTTTTTTCTCGCTCCTTGTTTTTGCTTATAGTTGTCTCTGTTTTCAAACTGCAATACCTATCGTAGCTCTTTTCCTTCGCCGCTACCGCGAACATAATGTTAAATACCAGTGACAACCCAAACTCTCTCCCGAAAGTGTCGCTTAAGGTGTAACGCATGGGCAGAAATAAAACCCTTGGCACAGCCAGGTGTCTTTATGCCCAACAAAAACCTCCCACAGAGCTTCACTAAGCAATATTTATTTTTGTGCCATGCTTAGAAAGCAGCCATCAAGATCCTGTCCAAATACTGAAAAAACTGGGGTAAAGCTACAGAATGCATAATCTCTGCATGTTTAAGACAAATTACTCTTGCAGTGTTCTTTGTTTTAAGGGCACCCGCAAAAAGCACGGAAGACAAAGAGAGACGACCGGACAAAAGGCCTTGGTGCTGTAACTATACCTTAGTGTCAATTCTCCCTTAATCACTTGCTTAGGCGCAGTAATAACCAGCAATGGCAAGTTTTCTTGTGCTCTGATCTTCCATACCTGAACTTCCTTTCCAACGTTCTCTTTATCCTCCTCCGCACGCCTAGGGGTAAAAAAATGTACTTTGCTTATTTAGTACGACAGTATGTTTAGTATTCTATCTCTTTGTGCGATGCCATGTGGTCGTTTTCAGCCTCGCAACACCAGAACTTTAAAGCAAAATTTTATTTAAAGAGGCGCAAGACAACATTCACCAATGCAGAGCTCTCTTAATTAAACCCAATCTGCTTCCTACTCTGCAGATTTTGACAACGCTTCAAGTCAGATTGGCAGAATAAGGATAGGGGCTAGGGGGTTATCGGCGAGAACATTCATATTGCTAAGATCTGCAAGTCGACTAAAAACTGAAGCAAACAGTGTCTTAACTTTAATTAATGCTTGGAAACAAAGTTAATCGCGAACCCAATCAACGAGCTCTTGGGGAGTTTTTTGTTTATTTCAAACTGATCTAATTTAAAAAAAGTCAGTATGATTTATTCACGAACTGGTTGTGTTTTTAATATGAATGGATTCAATAGGATATATTTACTGCAATTGGCAAAAGACAGCATTGAGAATGCATAGTATAACCTTTAAAACAATTAGCCTCAACTGAAAAGACAAATAGAGATCCCCATAACAGAACAGTAGTTGGGAAAAGACAAGACAACCAACAGTACGAATGGGAACGCAAGTAAGGGAGAAATTAAAAATCATGTTAAAGAAAAAGCGAGCGCAAATACGTAAGAAGGACACAGAAAAGGGGATGCACGACACGCGCGTTCCTACAACTGGTTTATTAGAAACCGCTTGGTTGCTTAAATACAGAGCGTGACTAAAACAGAAAAACGAAATGCTAATCGTCCTAGTACACAAAAGGAAAAATATGCAAAATAAAACAACAAAAAAAAATTAGCATTTGCGAAGAGAACCAGTTTCATTTTGTTGTTGTGATATCGAAGGTTTGCTGAATAAATACCATAAAAGGCAATGTAAAAAACTTCCATCAATTTTTTGTGTGTGCTAGTGCATATTGCGAACAATATATTTTTTTTTCCTGCAGAAAAGTCGACAGTTTCTGCTCTCCCGACCCTGCCGAGCTGCACAATACGAAGAAAGCTTTTGGTCCAAAAGGTGGATAAGATGTTAGGAGACCAAACGATTTGCCAGATGTATACACACCTACACAAAAATGAAATCTTTTAGACGAACCACACCTGACTTGCATTGTACAGACATCTTTCTGTGTTTTATCTTGCATATAGTGATATCATAATTAACTTTTTCCATCTTTCTTTTCCACAAGGGCTTACGGCCTACATAATCTAAAGCATTCGGAAAAACCTACTTTTACATCAAATCTTTTTGCCATGTGCTTTAGTTCGTGATATAATCAACGGATACATGGGATATAATATAAATCGACAATAAAAACAAGTAGATGCGATTTTCGTGCTTCTCAAAGGCATTCGACCGCGTCTCACATGGAAATTCGAACGCACTCTTGGCAGCAGTTTTGTTGTTAACGGAATTACAAATTAATTCTCAGTTTAGGCCCAATATTGTAACGCTACTGTCGAAAACGAGTTATTGTATATGGCAGACGAGAAGAAATAAAAGAGAGGAAGAAGAGGTCGTATTTTGGAGCTAGAAGTCCTCGCCTTGTTCAGCTCCCTTCTGCGTTATAAATAAACATCCCTTTACTAATTATTCGTAACAACTTAGGGGAAGGTGCTGGTTCGACCCCTTTTTCACTACCAACGGCGCTGCAAAAACAACTGGAGCTTCGCCGTAGTCACTGCCTTGCTTTACTGCCACCGCCCTCGATATTCATGGAGCATGCAACTGCGTCGAACCGTGCACGTCGCGACGCTGGAAGCTAGGCTGGCAATCTCCCTGTCACCGCGAGGCCCTGTTCCGTCTCAACCTTACCGGGACCCACAGTGGTTTGCAGGAAAAGAGGATGAGGACGTCGAGAAGTGGTTAAATCATTATCAAAGAGTTAGTTGGTGCAAGCGGTGGCATGATGTAACCATGCTAACCAATGTCGTTTTCTTTCTAATTCATATGACGAGGATTTCGTGTGAGAATTACGAGAAACACTTGATTACTTGGAAAATGTTTGCTACAGAGTTAAAACAGCGTTTAGTGACTCTTTCCTTAGCAAAAGGCGGGCTGAGCAGACCATTACCCAAAGAGCTCAAGTGCTCGGTGAAACTTGCAGATCATACGATCGTATACTACGATCGTACAATTAGTACGCGGCAACTCGTACGAGAAGAACCCACTTCCCCAGCATGAACATAATACGGTCTCTGGCCACAGCGCCCCATAATGCCGGCTTCTTCATCCCCACAAGCGATTTTAGCGCTGCCTTTCTCCCAATCTCCTCAAGCTGCAGCTTCGATTGCTATCCGCCTTTGCATTTCGCCAACCCGACTTCGTCGATGCTCGATGCCCAGAGGTGGGATTTTCCCTCATGTAATGCCCGTCGTTAAATCCGACCTACTAGGACTGCTGAGAAGTAAGAGCCTTCACCCACAACTATGACGTGTTCTGCTGGTCTTGGGCCTTATCAACAGCAGCATTTTGTACCTCCAGAACCGATCTGCTACCGCTGGGGCATCGAAGGTCATATGGCCAGTTACTGCCGCAATACGCTGCCGGCTCGCTGTAACCATTCGTCGCCTCCAACAGCACCAAACAATTGGCACTACGGACCTCATTTACGGCAAACAAATGCTATGCGTGGGTATTACCCGAGCGTCCCGAACGAGTATCTACGCGACCATTCTCCCCTGCATCTGATGGAAGTGTTACCCCTCCATCTGCTTTCCGAGTGCGCCGTTTCCCTTCACCACGATGACGTTCCGTATCACCTCGCCAGGAAAACTAACCAGAGCGACTAGTGGGGGTGAGGCCGTTGGAAATGTGTTGTGTGCCAATATTCCTCCTTCAACTCCAATGCTCAAAAACAAAATTCGTGTGTTCATAGATGATTTGTGTAAAGTAGCTTTGATGGCTACTGATGCGACTGTGCCTGCGATGGGTATGAGTTTGGCGCGTGTTTGGACGCAAAGAGATGTTTGAATACAATCGTATTTCAACATGTTGTGGTGGTAATGGATAAGTGTACGGCCTCTGGGTGTGTGCAGTGCTCAAGCTCAAGTGTCTAGTTGTGGTGCAAGTTTTCAAGATGAATTCGTCGTGCTACCCCGCTCTACGTATTACATCATATTAGGAATGGACTTTTTGAAATGTTGTGGCATCACCGTGAATTGCCGAAGTGAAGAGGCTTACTCTGACGGTGCTCATCTCCGAAGTCTTTTGGAAAGCTGACGTAACGAAGAAACTGGTTTTATTATTAACGAAGACACAGTAGTTCCCCCTTTGTCTGCCATGTTTGTCCCAGTGTTTGTTCCACTTACTGACCAGATCACATTTTAGGCAGCGGTGCACACTATTCACTCAGCATGCCTCAAGAAAAACTTTATTATTCCTCACTGTATGATCTTTTTGCACCATGTTAGTACTTGGTAGTGGAGACCGAACGCATCATTTGAGCCTGCAGTTTTACTAACTGGATTGAAGCTTGGCTCGCGTGAACCTGATGCGTCCCGCGTTGGTGCATTGGTCTGAGATGCTACGACTGCCCCTGTACCTTCGGCCGCTGATGAATCTCCACTCAACATGATCAGCGTCGATCTGAGCTCACCTCAACGCCGTACTCTTGTGGATATTTGTCTCCCCTTTTCGCCTATGTTTAACGTTTCTGCAAAAAAAAAAAAAAAATTGGACAGCCTCTAGCCCTGCTTCTCGGACCCATCATATCATTGACACACGTTCGGCTCGTCCCATCCGTCAAAATCCATATCGCGTGTCTCCATCTGAGCGCAAATTCGTTCATGCGCACGTGGACGATTTGCTACGCAAGAAGGTGATACAGGTATCATCCAGCCCTTGGGAAACTCCTGTCATTCTCGTGCGCAAGAAAGACGGTTCGTGGAGATTTTGTGGGGATTATCGACGTCTCAACTCTGTTGCGAAAAGGACTCCTACCCTATTCCTCGCATAGATGACGCCCTGTACTGCTTCTGGACTCCTGTTGCTGAGGCCTTGACTGGGAGCCGACCGTGACCGCCGTGTTTTCTGGATGGAAAACCTGCAACCGCCCGCGTACTGTACGGTGCCAGGGCACATTAAAGGATCCCAGATCATCAAAATTTCTGGAGCCCTGCACAAGCGTACTCTCATTATGCTTGAGTCGCTTTGATGTATTATACTACTTGGGCAAACTGAATAAAAGAAAGCATGGTATTTTTATTATTTACAATTTTTGTTGATACACTGATAATTCACATAGCTCTGTAGTAAAATGTTTCTCAATATAGATTTCCGTGGGAAACTGCAATTATGGCCATAGAGTAAAGTTTGCGACTTCTTAATTTGGCAGTTTTCTGCTGCTTTCCGCGTACTTTGCAACGCTTGTTGTTCCATAAATACATAAGACAGTGCGGCAAAACCTTTTCCTTGTTTCCAGATGGTCACGGGTTAGTGATTTAGCTCTCCAGAATATTTTGTTTTTATTTTCAATGCTGTGCACTTCCGAAGAAAAGGATGAAGGGAATAATAAGTATAGTTTTGAGAACAATTGCCAAAACTTTTCTAAGCAATCATAATATAAATAAATTCTTTGGTTGGAGGGCATCGCGCTATCTCCGCCTAATCAAACTGATTTTCTTTGTCTGCTTTTTCATCCTCTTTTTTATCGAAAAATAACTTCGAAGTCACCTAATTCTTAATCATGCGTATTTTATTATCTGTACAGAGGGACTGGAGGTAGGTATGACTTTTTATGCAGTTTTAATATTCTCGCATTCCATGAGATGAAAAATGGTACAGCATAGCAGATAGCTCACCTGCCAGCCCTATATCAAACATTTCTTGTAGTCATTTCATTCGTTTCCACTCGCTTTAATCACAAAATAAAACAAATCAGAAGGCGGTACTTTTCAAAAAATACAGTAAAGCCCCGTGTAGTCTTTCTTCCAGGTCAGAAACCGCCCCTTTGCTGCGTTATGCGAGTAGCCGCGTATTGAGTTTTATACCGGATTGCTTGCGATAATTTTGCATATCGTATTAATTGCTTACATCCAACACTGAAAATTGAAACTGAGTGAACCTTGAATCTTAGTCTACCATATCACATGTCGCGACATCCTGGCGGATGTTAATTACGGCTTTTTTAAGGCCGTTGTTCACAAATTGTAAAAGCGATATGCTTGGAATAAGTTTGTAATTATAAAGCACGTTTAGAAAAAAATATAATGATTTTTATTACTTCAGATTGCGCTATGAGTGTACTTTTTAATATCTGTCACCATTCTGCATCATGTATAAATATTCAAACACAGATTAAAAAATGTAACTTGAAACCTTGTTTACTTTAATATTTTTTTAACCCTCTCCTCCGACAGAGCCGACATTGCCTGCACTTAAGAGCCGACCGCGTTTCGACAAACCGAGCTGCAATTTTACGTCCGGGTACCTCGTCAACCTTAATGTGCTAGTAATGTCAATTTGGTGTAGGTTATAAACGGCCAGCAAATATCAATACGATGTTCGCAGAATGCAGTTTTATTGAACAGACATATTTGTTTCTGCTCATATATACGCCGCACTCCATAAACTCTAGTGTTATCGTGCTATCTGTGTTTTTTTTATGATCATGCATATAAAGTTAGCTTCATAAACAGTGATTTGTTGCTTAACTTATGCGAACACATATTTGTGTGCATAATTTTGCTTCACAGCTCTCTGCATATAACCTAAAATTAATTCTTGCTGAATGCCATGCTGCCATGTAATACAGGGTATTGGACCTAGTTAAGCCCATTCAGGGGCGTTTTGCCCACAGCGCTCAGCATCACTGATTTATAATAAGGATTTATTTTGGCGACTCAAATCAACGCAGAATCATAAAGAATTTATTTAATTTTACCCCTAAAACACAAATATGCGAACTCTTAGTTACTTTTTGTTGTAGTGTCTCTTACAGATGTGTTAGCGTGCTGATCTTGAGCTTATTTTAAATGGAGATGTTATCAGTTTTATTCTATATACCGGAACGTGACTGTTACAGAAATAGTTGCTTTCCGTGCACGGGCGAATATTACAGGGGTGATGTTACAGAACACAAACTAACGGGGACCAAAGACTGGTCTTCAGCCAGGAGAGCAAAAACCAGAATGTTTCTGTTATGCAGGCATGGGAAAAGAGGAGTGCTAGAACCTCCCTCGCATCCAAGGCAAAAAGGGCATTTGGGCGGCATCAAGGGGTTTCAACTGCACTTCCTGCCGTCTCACTTGGCCGGTTGAAGGATCGTGTACACAAGGAAGGAAAATCACTGTTCAGCCCAAACTCTATTGTTTCCTCGGCGCAATGAATAAAGCCGATAGTATTTGCGTAGCATATCCGATGCTAGTGCCTATGTTAGTACCAGCGGAACGTAGATTTCCCGACAGCGGCGTTATATCAGATTTACCACACAAGGCTGTAGCAATATAAAAATATGAGGCATCGAGTTTGCTGATCGCATAAAATGCTGATTTACTGATACATATCCTGCGCCAAGGAATTTACAACCTTTGAGGGTTATACGAGAAATTTATTATATGCTATATCACCGAAGCTTTCTAAGCCGCCCAAGGAGCGTAAATAGCCGTAGACGTTCTTCATTGCGATATTCTGCAAAAACCTCATAGTGGCATGCTAACTGGCCTGGGTATCAAACATCATTGGCATGACAGTTTTCCCATCGGTTGCAGATAATCCTTGCGTATTCGGAAATGGTTCACGAAGACGTAAGCATGCTGAACTCAGGCAAAATGAGCGTGGAGCGAATGAAGGAATGAGATACGTGTCGTGTGGCCATGTAAACACAAGATACACACTTTTATCATCAGTTAGAGATTTGGTCGATAGCATCTCTAAGTTTTTTAAAGATAGCAACTGTCAGAACAATTCAGCGTCAAAACAACGTCCAACGGTCCTTAGGGACTCTCATGGTTACGGCCAAGAATATAGAATTAGGCGCTCTGAAAATGACAGTTTGGAAAAACATCGTGCCAGCGGCTGACATTTAGACGTGCATAGAGGCCAGTAGCATTCACGCGCTGTCGATTGCATGGTTGTAGCATAAAATAACGTTACCACAGGTTGTTCACAACTCTGAAGAAGGTACCGCGTCTGCAATACCCCAGGACACCTCTGCACCATAGGAAGTTCTAATACATCATATGAGATCTGTAGATTCCTCCAGGCTTCAATAACATCTTCAAAAATACACACAGGTATTTAGAACCCTTTCCCTATTGTTCATAAGAAAGCCCTTCAAGGCCAAAAAGCGTATGCTAGGCACCTATGCGCATGCGTACGCTGACTAGGCAGCAATTGCCTGTTAGTGCGATAGAGGCTATAAAACACTAGCGTTTAATTGTCGATGATTGGGTAGTGATCATCGTATTACTTCAATTCAACGGTAATACTGCGATACGAGCAGAAATACCGCCCCCTACAACGCGATGAATACCGAAAGAAGATGACTCAGGAAAAGTTTTTAAACTATCACATATAGGAACAAGGGTGTATAGAAACAGGTTTATTACAGTCTTCTCTGCACTCGCACTCGCCAACTAGGCGGTAGCTGGAATTTGCTTCATATGCAAAGCCAAACCACTCACGTTAAAGATCCAGCTGGCATGAAGATACCTACAAAACAAAATGATGATTTTTGAAAGACATAAATATTTATGCAAGAATCTTGCACAGAGATTAAGGGTGGCGTGATTTTCAGTGGTGCAAAAAAGAAGGAGCAAAAACCAGAGATTGAAATATAGGCCTTATTTTAGAACCGTAGCCGGTGTCTGCGTCTATGATATAGAAGAACACTCCCCGCCCGCAAATAAACGGCCTCGTGGGAGTGTGCCTCGATATATAAAAAGCAATACAGCTGCTTTCACGCCGCCTGTAAAACCCGTTTAACAGTCTTTGGCTCAGAGCCGTTCAACACAACAATAGCTAACAAAGACACAAAATCACCAAAGCATCCACAAACCTTAAGCGTCGCAAATGATTTGAAGGAAGGTTCGCGTCGTAAAATGGAGAAAGTACGATCTCAGGAAGAATGGCAGGAGAGCGAAAACGGCTAGAGCAGTAGAAATTCAAAACTCTGTAGAGAACGAAAATGACGTAGCGGCTGGCGCCGTAAAAGACCTCCTGCGCAAAAACATGCAGAAGAAAAGCAATACGTCTGCTCCGACGCTTTGGTCGCAGCCAAGAAATCTGCCAGAATATACATCGTCTGGCGGCTTGCATTTCGCAAACCATCGAATTGAGTGGATCCCACGTGACCTACTCAGTTCACAAACCTCTACAGATTCTGCAACCCAACAGGCGACTCTACCTTCATCAATGACATGCTTCCTCACTATGTATGATGCCACTCTGCTTCTCAAAAGAAAGAAGCACCTCTGGCGCCGCGCACGTGCTCTTGTCCCACCGTGTGCGGTAACCCTCCCCAGTGGTCTTACCCGCACAGAGAGGTTGCACTAGGGAGAGTCCTGGTCGGGGTTGCCCCCACACCTTCTGTAACAAGAACATGGCCTCAATATCGATATTTATATCAACGTCCAGGATGTCCTGTCTGCAAGTCAGAAGATCATGAGGCAGATATTGACCATTTTTGTGGATTTGCCCGGCACTAAAGCCGACAAGAATTCGGCACCTGACAGCAGTGGGCCTTTCGCCGAACAACTCATCTTTGTACAATGCTTGGACGCAAGGTCCTCACCATCGCTCTCTCTTGAACATTATTAGAACAGCTAACTTTTTTCTAGCATTTAATACTTCTAAATGTTTTTACATATTTCTTTAAGCCCTGAGGCAATAAGCACCGTTATAAAAAAACGTGGAGAACCTTAAAGGCAGCAGTCGCCTAAAATTCTTTTTTATGCGTGCGCCTGCTTGGAGAAAAAAAAAGGAGCATGCACAAGGCTACCCAGGGCCAGAATGCGCTCAAAGCTACTCGGAATGAGAGAAGTGAAATAGCAGTGATGAATATTAAGAGAGCATGAGTTGCTCCATTAGATTACATAAACTTTGTTCCGTACCGATCGCTCCTTCAAAGCAGCAAGAAAGGTGAGATGGTTTCGCTTTGCGGACTGCAATCATAAACACTATGCGAAAAGTTTCTTGTGTAGATCGCAGCCACGTAACGCATAGCCCATTGCATTTCTTACCTGTTGCAGCGGAAGACATCTACAGCCGAACTTCATCGTATTAAAAGAGATGTTTCTTATATCCTGCTTCGAACCCCAGGGCGATGGGTTATTTTTACCTACTCTAAATCATCGTTGCCAATGCTCTCCAAACTATTCAAAAATACTAACCATCAACCTGTTTTCTTTAACATCGGATAGTTACATGATTTGCCTATCGGCGCAGTCCACTGCATAACATTTAAGTGGGTACCACACACTGTGGCATTCAAGGCAGTGAAAAAGCAGATGAAGCGGGTTATAAAGGTCAGCAACATCAAATACATATTCGTACCTTTTTAATGAACTCTGACGCTTTCCAACTAGCTAAACAATTTGCTTCTGAATAAAAGTATCGGCTCTTGAACTTGCCAACACATCACTACAAGTTGTTTCACTTAATTGACATATATTGAACACATATATATCCATCGTACATTTCCTCGCTATCTGGAAACGCTATATCGCAGTCCGCGCTCGAACTGTGCATTTACAAACAGTTTGAGATTGCGTTTTGGTCAAACCAGCAGTCGACACTGTGCACCTGCGTGGCGGCGAAACTAGAATATATCTTGCTTGAGTACCCTGCGTATGCTCCACATGCTCACGAGCGTGCTTACTATGAACATTGCAGGGAGAAGATATCCCGAGTGTCTCTAACATCAGACAGTATTTTAGGTCGCTCAGCTGCCCTAGGCTACTGGAACAAGCAGTGGACTTTCTATTTACATATATAAGACATCCGACGCTTTCACCGGGCAAGCAATTACCTTCTATTTGCATATTTAAAAACAGGAATTCTTGACAACCCAAGTAGCACAAAGGAAAGTACCAAGTGGGGGCCCATGCTGGGACCATAGCAGAAGCATATACGGGCCCCTTGGGGGATTTGCAACTTGTTCTAAGAGCGGGCCCCGTTTGCTGCCCAATTCTTCCATGGTTGGTTCCAGTTCGTACCTATGTGAACAACCGAAATAGGACTTCCTGCATTCGGCGCTGACAGCCGAATATAGGCAGGATGTCAAATTCTGTAAAGTGCCCTACTTTTGTACAGGCGGGTGCCACCCGATTGATCAACGTGTAAATGCCTATGTCGGTTAACCCTAGAATATCTGAACATTGCCGGCGCGGGCTTTACGGAGGCCAGCCCGATTTGGGCTGGCCCCCTTGCTGCTCTTGTTGGTTAAAGTTTGCATTTTCGGGGCTGTTCCGTGTCCCATTAACCATCAAGTGCGAAACATTGAGCACTATTTCTTTACCAGGTGTTCTTTACTGAGCAGAAAAACAGAGTTGTTCCTGACACCATACTAATATAGGCAGGTCCACATTGCCCCCTGAATGTTGCTCTGAAAATTCATTGAGGAGCTCTGTGCCAAAAAATAAAGGATGAGGGAAGATTTGGATGTAGTTCGGTACATTCTCGAAAAGCGGAAACGTTACTGCTGCATATTTTCAGAAAATACTGCATAGTTAATATAGTTGCCAGAGAAAATAACATATAGTCTTTAGTAACGGTATAAATATGCGCAGAACAATTATGTGAAACCTCCAGGAGAGGCAATTACCAGCGCGTATGGTATGAATTTCATAAAGAAAATGGATTTTTAAAGATAGGATGGAGATGTCTCGAAGGGCTATGACATGCTACGGCCAGTTTGTGGCCCACTACCGTCTTCCATAGGCAGCCCCAACTAAGCTCACCTTATTTTTACCGCATAGAATCCAAATATATGTTGTATTTTCCCGCACATACCCCAAAAAAAGGCCCTTCATGCCCGCTTTAGAGCCGGGCCGAGATCACGCGGGACCTATTCGGCTTTTGAGTGGGCAGCCCCATTCGGGCTAGCCTATCTTCTTCTGCTTAAGGTCGACATTTGCGTCGCATCTGCCCTAATGTGCCCTGCAAGAGACTGCAGACAGAAGAGGGTATGACCACTTTCCAGACTCACCACAGTCCATGCGGAAACTATTGATATTTTTGGTGTACAGCCACATTTGGGTTAGCCCAGCAGCTTTCCATTTCCACATTTCCTTCGGCTCTTCCCTCGAGCACTCCCTAAGGAACCCATGTAGGCAACTTGCCGGCATGCTCGTTTTTAGACTCGGCTCGGCCCTTGCGGAACCAATTGAGTTTTTCACTGGCCGCCACATTTAGTTTAGCCCAGGCGTTTCCTACAAAAAGCCCACAACTGCTTGGAATCTACCCTAAAATTCCCCACGAGGGACCCGTGAGGGCCAGAAGCGGGTATATGCGCTCTGTATGCCCTAGCCATGCCTGTATGATACCCAAAAGAAAGAACAAGAAGCAAGCCCAATTTGGACTAGTCCGCGTGATCACTTAAGGGAGCCCTTGTGGGTATTATTGTGGTTACCCCAGCCAAATGTACCCACATGAGCCCCATGGGTAACCGTAATGTGTGCTACTTGGGAACCTATATTTTCCCGTTGCATGTCACCCACGCTCAGAGCATTTTTCACGCTATGAACTATATACACTTTAATGTCAATTACACGGATTTATCAGGCTGTGAACTTTGTAGATCAATTTGTAGCCGCATCACATCATTGTTTACATTACTATTTAGCACTCATTTATTGGGCGCATTTTGTCTCCCTTACTTTTATTTTATTCCTTTTCAACACTTCTCTCATTCCATGTTTCTTCATTCAATACCCTTTCTCACTAAAAGTAGCACCTCAGTGAATCATAACGCATGCGAATTTCTCTCCAGTGAGGGTAAGCCCTATATTTTTGGTACACGCATATTAATGTTTTGCGCCATCTAAATCTAGTCATGAACAGTCGTTTCCACGATGTCAGACACCAGAAAAAAATGTGGGAAGGATTACGAAGTTCTGACGACTAGACGTGTAAAAATTGTTTAGCCTTTTCGGTTCACTCTTTTGCTTAGCGTTTCCAAGTTAGTGAAGACTAAGACATGCAATGCACAGCGGCAAAGTATGACAGTAAAACACGTGGAATGATTGAGGGTGGCGGTAACCTCATTCAATTGATCTTCGGGATGCCCTGTAGAGGTTCAGTACAGACCATTTACCATCGACTAATAGAGCATATTGAACGTCGCTATAGAAAATGTAGAGGGGGTGCCTTTTGAACACATCACGCTGATGTGCCACCTTTGTACGCGGCGCTCCAAAATAGCAGGTCATTGCTGGGACCTTAATACATGACCTGCGCGTGAGTTTTCAGGAATAAACACACAAACGTTTGCTGAAAGGGAAAATTCATTCACTTTTTTTAGACTGCAATTACATTTATATATTGACATTACTTAGGGAATTTAAATTTTCCAACCCGTCCGGCAATTCGTTGGTAGTCTGCTCGGGATGTTCTTTTTTTTTTCCTCGATGTGTGTTGCCTTGAATGTCATCAAGGACAAGCAATAAATAAACATTGCGGGATAGGCAAAGTGTACCGCACTCACTTACTGCAAGATATGTCTGGTTTCAAGCCCGCTCCACTCCTAGGAAGTTCGTTTTTATTCTCGTTGACTCTTCTGAGGTGAGTTCTGCAATCTAGTTCTATGTCACTATAAGATACCGCACGCCATAGCCCTTATAATTGCGTGAAAGTGTGTCCTGCTAAAAAATCCATTTTCCCTTCACTCGCTAGCCGGTCAGATGGCAAACGGTACAGGGCACAAAACAAGCATGTGTCTGCATGCACCTGCCCTTTTCATTGGCCTAATGCACAACCGTGTTCAGCTAAATTTTGAGCTACCAATACAGATCCAGCCTAATTTGCTTTTGAGCTCTATATATACCACACATAGAGTGCGTTAGCTACTATATGGGCTACGTCAAAAGCACGTATTGAAGGAATGTTCGAAGGTAAACTCTCGCGTCTTTAGGGTGAGAATGCACTCTCACGTTTGCAGGAAAGTCAATGGCGGATTACAGGATGATATGAGGAACAAATGCTTAGTCGCATGAGCATTGCCGGTTGTCTATAACCATCTATAAATCATTCCGTTTCTCCTTATTTGTTTACATCCATCGGTATTAAAGACTTGTCCCTGGCAATGAATGCCGAATTTGTAGTGAAGCTATTAGTTGGCGCAACCGCTGTTTGATGACACCCGGTTAAAGGGAAGTCACTCGAAAACTTTCTCCAATGAATCTTGGCGGCGAAGGCCGCTAATTGGTCTGAACGCAATGATTTCACGTATAACGTCGAAGTTGGCTTTTTTCGAGATTCCAGCCACTGCTATGGCGATATTCTGATGCACATGCGTAGCCATATTCTTTCGGAAGCAGAAATTTGTAAATATCTCTAACACATCTCCAGCTGCTCGTAGATCCTTAGGCTTCTTTCTTGAATATTGTTACTTCTACCAAGAACAAGAGAGTTTAGAAAATATAAAATCTGGTACATAACTGCCCCTACATACATCCCGCTTTCCAATCCAGTCCTTACGAAAACGAAAAGAAGGTATCATAGCAGCGCCCACCTTATTTCTCATTAATGCGCAGAAAGAATCTTTGCGGTTGTTTTTCTGTATTACATTATAGCGATCGTTTCTCCACGGTACCAATCTTATTTTTGCAACGCGAAATGCGACTAGGTTGTTCTACAGCGTTGATACACTCTAGGATTAATGGAATTCGAGGTAGACGTCTATATCAGAGGACAACTTCCTTTAAAATACCTGTCATTTCGAAATGCTGCGTGACCGTTAATGACGATGATTTAAATCCGAATGCGTGTAAAATGTACCCGCCGCTATCTCCGTCACTGAACCCAATTTATCATCGTCCGAACAAACATTCGGCTAAAGGAAACAATTCACTTTCCAGTGCATCACCATGGCTATTCACATAAGTGCAGCCCCCGCTGCGTGACTAATCCGCACAGGCTTTTTTGTCTTGCCTTTGTGACCCTATGCGATAGCACCGAACACACATACTTGAAATGTACCCGCTTTATTCAGCTAATTCCTCCCCAGAGATTTAGGTTAAAGTACTTTTATTGACTTATTTGTCCGCCTACACGTTTTGGTTCACATTTCTATATTCCTGATTGATGGTCACGCTGCAAGCTTTACATATCGCTGAATTTTTTGAACCGCGATGTTTTCCATATTGTTAGGTGTCATGTTCAGTTTTCTTTATAAAACCTTATGTGCGGTCTATAGGGCATTCAACTTTCTTTGCCTTACTTCGCGGCTTTTTATGGGTCTGTCCACGGCCTCTTTGCGGATCAGCGGCTTTAGCATTCGCTCCTGATTCCGAGATCGTGGGTTAGAAATACACCACGTCTTCTGTGTGGCACCGACTAGCCAAAATTTTCATCCACATCGTCCGAAGTGTGCTGCAGGCGAGCTACTAAAGCCGGCCTATGCTGTACGGTGTAAACGCACATTACAGAAGCCAGGTGCAGTAAATAATTTGAGCGTATCCACCACGCTATCCCTCATAAAATATAGGCTGCTTTGGGACCATGATCCCCACGAACTGCAATGTTCATCTCTTCAGGGTTTCATCCTGAGGTTCTGGAGCATTGAATCTTTCCTAGCTTGAGCACTGTGTGATAAGATTCTTTATCTTGTGATGCTTCGCATTTTCAAAGACGTGAAGGGCATTTTTTTAAGGAGCACATAGATGAGCATGAAATGATTATGTCCAGGCTTTCCACCTCGTACTGCAGGATAAATGCCGTTCCATATCGTCCTCCAAAAATTACAAATTGTGTTTGGGTAGTTAGTGCATCATTTCCTTTTAAAGAAACCAACTAAGCGCAAGCCTAAAAAGCAAGGGGAAGAACAATCAGAAGCTAAAATATTATAGTGCGGGAGTTGTTCTCTCTCCATGAATATCATCAAGTTCCTTATGCCCACTCGTTTCCTTTTTGATTTATGAAGCAGTCTTGCACTGACTGCCACGCTGTGACAATGTCCTGTCATTTCCCAAACTACGTAAAACCAACCCCCTGCTTCTACTTCGCCTCCTCATTGACTGCGATAAGAACTCTGGGCCTGTATTGTCCTACCAGTATTTATTAACGGCCCGGTCCTCATTTTCTCCGCTTAAACGCCTGCATATGCGACGCCACTGCTCGGCTAAGGATGGATTTAGGCCAATATGAAAGAAAAAAAGAGGCTAGTCTGTCCTCTTACACAATCATTACGATTACTGAAATCTACGAAGCGATAAAATCATACTGAAGTTTTTATAGTACAGCATTCAACATACAGTGCAGTAAATATACAAGAACATATGCAATATGCGCGTGCAATAAATTCATTCCTGATTTCATGACGACAAATTGCAGATTCAAGTCGTTATTTCATTGCATTGATTTTTATTTCAGCATATTTAACACTATTATTAGTATAATCCTTTTCACAGCTCGCGGACAAGTCATAAAATTTATTTCCGGGCTCTTGTTAATAGTCTATAGTTGTGCGCATTGAGGGAGTACTACTGAGGTAAAGCTATTCTATACATTTATCCAGAGGGACATTGCTAAGCTTCTATCGCTAGCCCTATGTTGCCAAATGAACTCCAACTCATCGCAATCCCCTTTCGTAATTTCACTGATCTTATGTATCTGTGGCCACTGCTTGAATGGAGAGATGAGTTTGTCCTATAATTTCTGTGCTGCCTATTTGGACTTGGAAATTTGCGCTCTGCCCTGTCGTCAAACATCTTTCTTCTACCTATTACGCAAGTTTATTCCTTTTGCTATTCCTTTCGCTATTGCGGACGTGTCTTTCTTTCAGTAATCGATGAATACTAGATATGCTGGTGGTATTCTTTCATTTTGGCTTTTAATTTACACGTGAATAATCAAATACCTGCACTTCTCGGCCTATATAGCTGGGTGGATGTCCTCAGTTCTGTTTTTTTTAAATTGTTTCCCTCGTCCACACCCTTGTACATCCTATATAAACGCAGGTAGTGCACGAAGTGATGTATATAGCACGCAGTGCATTGCACGTGAGGCCTGGTGACCGTACACCCACACATTGTACTTGGTTTGGAGCACCGTGATATTTCTGCAGCCCCTAAATGCACCTAAATCACTTTTTCATCCATTCCTTTTGGCCATTGTAACTGAGCCCTCACAAAGGCTAATGTTCGACCAAATTTTGATATCATAGCTCTACGTAGGGGTGCTTTATATATTTCAATTCTGACAAACATGATGCATTGGAGAGTAACGTACATCAGAAATCAATCAAAGAAATCAATTTGTCTTGTTTATTTTTTCATAAATTGGCGCCTCTCTACTAGCAAAATACTAAATTATTACATTACCTGTGCTTGCGGTATGCTTTAGCTGATGAAGCAATTAATGTGCATAGAGGGTTGCAATCGTTTATAATGGGCATCCGCGCTCGTTCAGTCGGTCTCCATTTGATATAAATCGTACCGTCAAACAAGCGCATCCAGCTTTTTGGGGAAAATTATATGATTAGCCTTTAAGGACAGGAAGTGTGTCCAGCAGATCAGAGAACAAAGGCACTTTGGATTAAAAAAACATGACCATAGGTGGGCATTGTAACCCCCAAGGCATGATAATCAATATTCAAGTCGGGTAATGAAATCCATAACATATTAAGGCAAGCATATATAGCAGGTACCTCTTGCTAGTCATATGTGCTGCGGCTATTTGGTAGCTTTGTTGAATAGTATCAATTATACTTCGATATTGGCTGGACCAATTACAATATTTAATAATGACTAATTATACACTCAATGGTCTTACTTTCGTATGCCATATACGACCCGGTTCCTGTTCCGTTCTATTGCCAAGCGTTAGAGGGAGTTACTCGTCCGCGCTATTGTAAAGTAACAAATATCTCTAATGCCGTCCCTAGCTGACGGAGGTACCTCTTGGGCTGCCGGGCGATGTCTAGAGAAAGAACCTGCCAGCCAGCAAGGGGTTACTAGATGATAGTTGCGACATCGCCTAAGTTAAGGTCGCGCGCCATGTGCCAGAAACTATACGCAACCTGGGAACTCGACACTGCAATTACCACGCTGCTATTTGTGAGCTGCTCAAATACGGATGTCACGTCCTTGGCAAATAGCGGCTCGCTGCGCCCATGGCACTACTGGTCAAATTTGTTCGCAGTGAAGTTGTGTCAGACTAAGCCTATGCAGATTGCTAAACATTGAGATGAGCCCTCGTTTCGCACAAGCTCTTTAATGGGGCAAATCGCCTCGCTCAAGCGGTGGGCATATCCACGAAATTCCTATATCCGCGCCCAGTCGGCCCACGACTAGCACGTTCTGGTTGCGTTCTGCAGCTGCTGTCCCCATCAGCGTTTTGAGTTATTTTATTAGCCCTCCGTGATTAACGATTATGTGAAACTACCGTTGATGTATGGTTGCAATGAATTACGCAGATAACAGACCTCTGGGGGACATTTTTTAGCAGCTACCAATGGGCTTGTTGACGCATTCTTCCGTAACATTCCAGGCTGTGCACAGTTTTTATTATTCATTTCACCGTGAGAGATATTGGAAGAAAGTATATTTCCGTGAGGTGGGTCCTACGCAGCTCTCTGGCCGTACTGTGTTCCTGCGCACATAAAAATGTCAGCGCTAGTAGCAGTGATGTAGAGACAATAAAAAAGAATTGCCGTGCGAAGTGCGGAGCTGCGCTGAATGGTTTGGTCCGCTGTTGCTGCGACCTAGCATGCTTATTCACATGAATCACCGCTTAAAATACCTGCAAGTGCCTTCTTAAACGGCAGTTTGCGGAAACTATGCTGCTGTTCTACGCTTCTCTAGCTAACATACATCTTGCGTCGACAGGCTGCCTGGCAGCAGGTTGCGTGCACCGAGTACTCGCATGTTCATGTCTCTTTGAAAGCAGTAGATATCGGGGAAACTTCACGGCGAGCCCTCTTAAGCCGTGCCACAGATTATCATACTCAAAGTGTTCAGTCGTGCGCTCTTTAACACAGCAAAATCAGAAGGAGTAGCATTCGGAGTATTGCAGTAAGATAATAGTGTCCGACCCCTCAAGACTCCAACTGCAGCTCACATAGCCTCAGCCTTTTTTTGCTTCGCTCGCGCTCTGTTAGTTGCTAAAATGCGATGCATAATATACAAATGCCGATGGCAAAAAAAAAGAAATTTTCAGCAATAACGCACTTTCCGCAGTTACCCGCCGGAACAAAATCTGTCAATGACTTTTAAATTTGCTCATGTGTAAAGTTTAGCGAAGCTATGGCCTTGTGATAGAGCATTCGCATCGCATTCGGGAGGTACCAAGTTCAATTCCTGGTGCTTGCGGGTACCAACACGTTTTAGTGGGTACGATTTCCTCCGGCTTTAGCACGGCTCTTCTCGAGTGAAATGTTTGGAAGAGCGGTAATCGGAGCTTAAGCGGTGGCCTTGAGGTGGAGTATCCGCCTCGCATTCCGGAGTTATAGGTTTGAACCCCGCTGCCGTAGGGTATCCACCTGTTTTTCAATTTGTACTAGATTTTCCTCGGCCTTGCACTCGGTTCTTCGGAGGTGAAATTCTTGCGAAAAGGGTCACTGACCAAAACCAGTCCTGTGTTGTTTTTTTCTGTCTCGTTTTAAACCCCCCTTCACGCTGCCGACATATTGCGTGAATGGTTTTGAGAACAGCTGTGTAATGCTTTAACATCGGCTTAAAGAAACGAATATCTTGGCCATATTTCAAACAGCGGGAATGTGTGGACACCGTTGAGAAATGCGCACATAGTAAACCGATTTAAAACTTTTATCCAAGATCGAGAATGAGAGGCCGATTTAGAAGTTATGCTTATTTTGCAGTATAATGTTTGTGACAACACGTCAAGAATCCTTTCATAACCGCGACTGATATAAAAACGTCAAGTGCTATGTCAGAGTTATTGAAAGCACATGGTAACCATCCGTTTTGTTTATGTTCCAGTGGCAACACTTTTATGTACCTGAATTCGCGTATGCAGCGGGAAGCCCTCTTGATCATAGTTTTCACACGCCAAGCGCGGTTACGCGAACTTCCTCTGTATTTATAAATGAAACTTCGGTGGCGGCACTGCCACTGCCTCTGCTGCTCTCGCGCTGAGCATTTACAGATCTTCAATCCCTTGAAGCACTGCACGGCGGCGACCGTTAATTAAATGCCATGCTAGGAAGGATGAAATGAAGACGCAGTATGTGTGAATTTTGTTTGCTGCAGTGTGCAGGTAGTTGCCGAGCCTTACTCCAATAAACATGGTAAGTTAGGTAGATTATTAATTATCCACGTCGTGAACAATTATGAAGCAATGAAGAATGCCAGGGGCCTGAAACGTTCCAGGAATATTTGATGTGCAGTAGTGCTGGGCGAGACTATTCTAATCACGTTTGGGCCATGGTCCATCCTCGTGCAGGGCTAAAACGTGCTATATAGTGTAAGTTCATCCTACGCTTGAATATTTCTAAATAAATAAATGTCTTCTATATGAATTTTGTTTAAATATAACTTGGACAATACACTGACGAAAGGAGAAACCCAAGGCGCATTTATTCGGCGTTCTAGCTTCCTTGAAGGAAATAATTTTGAGAGGAATAAACGAAGATAATTTCACGTTCATAAGAGTTGGAGCCCTAACACTGGGTAAGAGGCCGCAAACAATTGTTCTAGAGAGAAAATGCCTTGAGCTCTAATTCTAATGCCGGGTGTACCTCTCTCTTCGGTAATATTAATAAAGTATTGTCCGCAAAGCTTAGCTACGTTTGAGCCAAAACAACTGGAGTATAATGATCAAATTTTAATGTTAATTATATAAGTTTTGGGGCAGCAAAATTTTTCTCCTTACTCGTTAGCGAGAGCATACGGAGGAATTTGTAGCTAAGGCGCAACAGATAAGCTGGCGTGTAACGACCGGTATTATTCTAACGCTACCTGGCTTTGCCCTGACTCTCTCATTGTATGCCTTTCAACGCCTCTTATTTTTCGATGTTGATTGACCAATCGGCACCCTCTGCATTTTACAGTGCACAAAATACTGCAGCATTTGGAAGTGATGTGGTCTTCTTCGTCCGGCAATATTAGGATTGCGTTGGTAATATAGACGGTTTCTGGTCGCACGATCGTCCAGCGTTTTGCTCCCTGCGTGGAAAGGCTTCTGAATTCTGAGGCCATCACACTCCACTGCAACAGTTTATCTACACCACAGTCGAAGCTACGAAAACACTCAACGAAGCATTAATGATGCGTGTTACTCATGACCCGTTATGATGGAAAGGAAGATAAACAGTAAGCTAGACTACAATCCACACCGTTTGTTCAAATACGGAATGTGGAGATAGCGGCAGAGTAATAAGAGGTGCCAAGTCTTTAGCCTTGCCCCTGAGAGGAACGAAGGACTGCAGGTAAGAAATTAACACACGAGACGACTGCACTTAAAAACAAAAACTATAATGTAACATTGAGGACTTCGATGAAAATTGTAAAAGCGAGATAATAGAAAGAAAACAAACACGCGCAACGAAGAACGTAGTCTAAAAAATTAGAAGAGTTCAACTCTGCCTAACCGAATATGGAGCGAAAGCATTAGCTGCGGGTGACCGAGTGTTCTTCTTCTTTTCAGTTATGCGCAGCGCCGGCCCGCTGACCACGGACACCAACACGGACAGGGACACGGCACACAGCGGCGATCGGTTAGACCTCGTAGTGCTGCTTTCACAATAAAAAGTAGAGAAACGATCTACACAAATTTTTGCTCCCTCTGCATGGTGGTGCATCCGGCGGAGAGGTGTGGCTGGGAGTCGGTGGTTCTGGCTTAGTCGCGAATTGGTGTTCCAGGTCAACGGCAACATCTGCTACAGGCCTCTAAGTTGCAGCCTGGGCCCGTCAGTTACGCGACTCGGTCGTGTACCTCCGATGGCCAGAGCCATGTCTTTTGGAGATGCGGACAGCTTGCGTTGGTCATTCTGGTGGTGGTCGCGTCACCACAGCCTCAATACACTGGGGATGGAGGTGCGAGAACAACTGCGCCTGAGTCAGGCAGCTCAGGCCGACGAATATGGATGATGGTCGATCTGGGTCTGGAGGCTCGGACGTCTGCGGCAGAGGCCCAAGCTTTGTAACTTGGCTCGCCAGCAAATCCACGCAGCAGAAAGTTCTGTCTCCGGCGAGTGGCTGTATTTGTGTTCTTCTCCTGCTCCATTCTCCACGCTCTCCTTTCTACAAATCACACGTTATTCATGCACCAGGTATCGTTTTCTCCGCTCCTCTTCGTCATCTCCTTGCGTGGGCCTTATGTGGCGCTGGCTCCTCACAGCCTATTGTTGGCGAAACCTTCATTGGAGTTTTCTACAAATAATTGAAACTTGATTCATATTAAAAGACTTAGGAACAGACGCCGGAGGTACCTTCCATTTATACCTCGGGCAGCCTCCGCGCAGCTAGCGCAGACCTAAACAATGGCAGTTGCTGTTGTAGAAAGCGAGCGTAGATTCTTCAGACAGGCCGATTGCAAGCTCCTGCGCTTAGTTGACAACTTTAGGATAAGGGCCACGTTATTTGCTTAGCGCGTAATATGCCAGCGAAACTTTACCGTTATGACGTTCAAGAACAACGGCAGCGAACATGAACACCATCCGTAAGATTATCAATGTCCGCAAAGTTTATCAGGCTGAGAATCTATGTCTTACAGCTAGGCTTATGAGAAAGCTGTAGGCGTCAATATTGTTGCTATGACGCAAGAACTACAGTGAATACAGTGTGAAAGAATACCTCGTTGCTACATCAATTTGTGCTGCTACAACTAGTGTGGCTGTCACCAGTGCAGCCCATCACCAGTCACTGTACCCAGGGGACGTTTCTGGCTCTGTGAAGTAAGCCAGTGCCTGCTCTGTAAACATAGAGGAGGCGTTGACTCTGCTAACTCTAGATGACCGCTGGCAATGATCGGCGTTGGCTCTGCTAAAGGTGTGCTCGAGGATTCACATGAGTATGCAAAATGAAGAAAGTGTGGAGAAAATTTGATCCCATTTTACAAGAGAAAGATTAATATCTACATCGTAAAGTCGCTAACGGGCGATGGCTGGAAATCTTGGAGTTTCAAATTGTATTCTAAAAAGAATTTATGAGTTATCACAGTGACGAATCAGTAAATAAGTAAACATTTGGAAGAAAATGTATATAAGCTATTGGGAAAGCGCAAAAGGATCCGCTGACATATCTTTAAACACATAGCCCAATGTCTCCCCTTACTGCTGAATGAAACTCTTTAATATTCTCATTCTGTTTTGTACTATACGCAATAGATACTACACGTAAAATATTCGCACATAAAACAGAGGGCTACTGTTATCGCATACGAGGACTGGTGTACGTTTCCCGATGTTTTAAATAGCTGAGAATACTCCAAACACTCACTGAAGAGTATCTTAGTAAGGCGGTCGGAGCTCACCTGACAGCTTAAGCCTGAAATCGTTCGTTATTTATTAACAAGAAAGTGTTAGTGGAGAATGTTATTAATTATTGGGAAAGAAAAGTGTTGCAAATATTCTCACATTTTGATGGAGGCCTTAACAATGCTGCGGGAGAAGAAACGCACAGACCATACGCTTGAAGGCAGCACAAGCCAAAACAGCTTGTTGCGTTTGATGCATATAAGAGGGTTTGCTTGCAACACACGCATTACAACTGTAATCGGCGTTGAGTGGCGAGCGCATCTCTAGCGTTCAGACCGGTATTTACGCCTCGCTATAGCTACTAAACATTCCATCTCAAGCTAGCACCTTGACTCAATTGAGATTTGAAGTCACAAAGGATGTCATTATTATCCAGTTATTAGAAATCCTGGTTCGTTTTGTTGTTTTTTATACACAGTGGCGCCTGTAGTTTCAGTCAGTCAGTTCAGGCGTTCGGTCGTGTCCGACTCTTCGTGACCCTATGGACCATGTCACGCCACGCTTTCCGGTCTCTCACTATCTTCTTAACATCACATAGCTTCATCTGCAATGCCTCGAGAATGCCATCTAACCATCGCGTTCGCTGCCTACCCCTTCTCCGGCGACCCTCAACCTTTCCCAACATCAAATCTTTCTCCAGCGACTCCTCTCTTCTCATCAGATGACCAAAGTAGCTGAGCTTTAACTTTAGAATTTGACCCTCCAATGAGCAGTCAGGGTTTATGGTCGACAATATCGACTGATTTGATCTTCTGGCAGTCCAAGGAACTCTTAAGAGTCTTCGCCAGCACCACAATTCAAACGCGTCAATTTTTCGGCGGTCAGCCTTTTTCACAGTCCAACTCTCGCATTCATACATCACAACTGGAAAGACCATAGCACGGGTTATACGGATCTTGGTTGGCAGACTAATGTCTCTGCTCTTTACTAGGCGGTCAAGGCTAACCATTGCTCTCTTTCCCAGAAGCAGGCGTCTCCTAATTTCATGGCTGCAGTCTCCTTCCGAGGTAATCTTGGCGCCCAAGAACAGAAAATCTGTCACAGCTTCCACTTCTTGTCCATTGATGCTCCAGGACTTGATAGGGCAAGACGCCATGATCTTCGTCTTTTTAATGTTCAGTTTAAGCCCAAACTTCTCACTCTCTTCTTGTACGCGCATCAGAAGTCTCTTGAGTTCCACTTCACTTTCTGCCATTAAAGTGGTATCATCCGCATATCTAAGGTTGTTGATACGTTTTCCAGCAATCTTCACTCCAGCTGAAGACTCGTCCAGACCGGCCTTCCTCATGATGCACTCTGCATATAGGTTAAATAGGCAGGGCGACAGTATGCAGCCTTGCCTCACCCCTTTCTCAATCGGAAACCAATCAGTAAGACCATGCCTAGTTCTGACTGTGGCCTCTTGCCCTTCATAAAGGTTCCTGAGGAGACAGATGAGGTGAATTGGAACTCCCATCTCTTGGAGAGCTTGCCACAATCTGCTGTGATCTACGCCGTCAAACGCTTTCGCATAATCAATAAAGCAGAAGTAAATGGGTTTCTGGAACTCTCTTGCTTTTTACATGATCCAGCGAAGGTTGGCAATTTGGTCTCTAGTTCCTCTGTCCTTGCGAAACCCAGCTTGCACGTCCGGAAGCTCCCGATCCACATACTGCTGCAGCCTACCTTGCAGGATTTTTAACATCACCTTGTTGGACGCCTAGAAGGACAAAACATCTTTATTTTATTCAAGACGCATATATCCGCCGCTCTTCTTAATGCGGGAGCATAAATTTATTTTTTCTCGGTACACATACAGCTGTAAATATAATGCCTGTGAGTTCGAGTGATGTGCATTGAGAGCTGCGGGCTTCGGTGTAGCATGAACGTGTACATTCACGTTATCAGTTTGTCGAGGAGTAATCGCTAATGGTTTGAAGCGCGAACGTCTTGAAATACACCGCTGAAAAGCGCCAGTAATGTTAGGTATGTTCATGAGAAGGCAGCAGTAAAATACTGATGTCTAGAGATAGAGTGCATATACTATATACTGAGTGCACCATGAGGAAGGCCGGTCTGGACGAGTTTTCAGCTGGAGTGAAGGTTGCTGTGAAACGTATCAACAACCTTAGATATGCGGATGATACCACTTTAATGGCAGAAAGTGAAGTGGAACTCAAGAGGCTTCTGATGCGCGTACAAGAAGAGAGTGAGAAGTTCGGGCTTAAACTGAATATTAAAAAGACAAAGATCATGGCGTCTTGCTCCATCAAGTCCTGGAGCATGAATGGACAAGAAGTAGAAGCTGTGACAGATTTTCTCTTCTTGGGATCCAAGATTACCTCGGAGGGAGACTGCAGCCATGAAATTAGGAGACGCCTGCTTCTGGGAAAGAGAGCCATGGCTAGCCTTGACCGCCTAGTAAAGAGCAGAGACATTAGTCTGCCAACCAAGACCCGTATAACTATGGTCTTTCCAGTTGTGATGTATGGATGCGAGAGTTGGACTCTGAAAAAGGCTGACCGCCGAAGAATTGACGCGTTTGAATTGTGGTGCTGGCGGAGACTCTTGAAAGTTCCTTGGACTGCCAGAAGATCAAATCAGTCGATATTGCTGACCATAAACCCTGACTGCTCATTGGAGGGTCAAATTCTAATGTTAAAGCTCAGCTACTTTGGTCATCTGATGAGAAGAGATGAATCGCTGGAGAAAGATTTGATGTTGGGAAAGGTTGAGGGTCACCGGAGAAGGGGTAGGTAGCGAACGCAATTGTTAGATGGCATCCTCGATGAGCTGCAGATGAAGTTATGTGATGTTAGTAAGATTGTGAGAGACCGGAAAGCGTGGCATGATATGGTCCATAGGGACACGAAGAGTCGCACACGACTGAAAGACTGAACTGAACTGAACTGAGAGATAGAGAGCTACATTTTTACTTTTTGATATTCACTTCTTAAAGAAATAACATCCCTTTCTGTCATTCCTGGCACGTCACAGGTCGTGGGCATCTTTCAGCATATCCTTTCTTCTGTTTTGCGATAAACACCGTCCATATACCTCATGTAGGAGGCACCAAGTTTGATGTACACTCAAAGCAAAAAGTTCGCCAAATGGCTACAAAGCACTCGTACTCGAACGTAGTTTCGGAGGAGAACTTTCTTCATTTTCTGAAAAATAGAGTAAATAAAGAGAGTAAGAAAAATTGACCATTTTTTTAGGTTGACATGAAACTCCTATATCTATAAAATAAGGCAACGACGCTACGCGATTAAGTGGATGTACGTTACGCGATGCTCTTGGCTTCACATAAGTTAGGAAACGTTTTGTAGAGATGGGTGTGCCAGCGATTACGGATCACTTGATGGTATCCGAACTGGCAAACAAAGCCACATGAGAAATACAATTATTACCATATGGCTCACTAGCACGCATGTTACGCTTCTAGTGTCACGTTAAGATAATGCCTATATAATCGTTTTTTTTTTGTTGTTTCTGAGCACCAAAGAAAACCAGAGTACTAAGCGGTATGACCCGTGTGCGTCCGTTAAGCACTTCCAAATGTAGACACTGAGAAAACAATCTGGGTGGTGAGTGCAGTGCTATCGCAGTGTGCTTGGACATTGTGGTGATAGTGGAAGGAAGAGATACACGATAGCCCACAGAAAGAGGCTTACAGACTGTGACACAGGTGTTGTGTATTAAGTTCCGCTTTCGTGTCGCAAGAACTGCATCAGCCAGGCTGGCCGATGTAGCTATGAGCGTCTGGCTGAATACCGTAGGTCGTTGAAGAGTGCTGGGTCCTCCAAATGCATTCCCTTGCAGAACGCGCCGGAGTTAAAGGTGATATATCAGCTGCAAGAGTGACACCACGTGTGTCCATCTCTCGTCGGTCACAGCTGAGAGAGCTTCAGATTCTGTGGCGAAAAAAAGAAACTATGCCTAAACAAAAAATATTTACATAGGCGCCAAACACATACGTAATGAAGTGGGCCTGTCACAACTACCGGGCCTGAATTGCACACTAGCAGTCATATCAACGTTACTATTGTGCAGTGTAACAGCAACCCACTTACAAGTATGCGCGCAATGTCCTCCATGTCGAACACCAAAAGCAGCAGGCCTTCACGCACGTAAACAGCCACTGGTGGTCGTCTAAAGCAATACATGGGAATTGGGGACGGTACATCAGTACAGGTAAGTCATGTAACATTGCCGGTCACTACTCTATTGAGTAAAGCAAAAGAAGCGCATATTTTTGAAGTGCCCGTATCTTGCGTAAAGGGCCAGGGCATCACAAGATAGCATGGAAGATGTCCAATCAATCCGCCTGTCAGCTGTATAACGATTTAAAGTTACGCTGTATTTTGCGCAGTTTAGCTAGCCGCGGTACGCCTGCGCTCCTCCTGCTAGGGGGGCGGCGCATAGCTAACATGCTGTAGAAGGGGTATGCAGTGCGTCTGCGCGTGCCAGTCAAACTGCATCAAATTCGCATACATCCCGCTACTGTTGTGCTCGAGTGGTAGTTGAAGAACCACCGGTGAAGGTATCTTGATAGGACCGCTGGTGTGTGTGCCCTTCGCATTCCGTAGATGCGCACCGCGCAGCTAATTAAGAGTTTTAGCTTACCGTGATCCGCGATCCGCTACTGGGATCCGCCACCGCGTGTTCCACTGCACATGCCCAGACCCCCCTTGACGCCGACAGATGGCGCCACATACTCTATGTCGGCACACAGACCAGCCGCGTCGGGACCAATCAACTTGACCGCCCCGCCCACGCGCGGTACAGAGCCACGGTGGCGGATCGCGGATCACGGTAAGCTAAATCTCTCTATTAACTGGGCACTCCTGGGTTGGAGCGTTGCAGCGGGTGCAGCGGTACAAGGGGAGTGTCCACTGTAATTGATATAATGTTACTGGCTTGACGGCGGATCGAATCTAGGTGACTCATTGTAGCGAACAAATGGCTTTCCAAAGATGAATGAGCTCGAAGAGCGCAGATACGCGGCCTTGATTACCGGTAAAGAAAGACGTGCATAGCAAGGGTAGGGAGAAAAGTGGGCGGATGAGTCTGCAGACATCAAAAAGGCTGCAGCTGGCATGAAACCAGGCTAATTGAGAAGATATACAAGAGGAATTCGCCCTGTTGTGAGTGTTTTCAGCTTGTTGGTGTTGATGATGACTATTAAAGTAGCAAGCAAGCAAGGGGGTAAATAAATGTTTGAGGTTTCTTGAAAACAGCCGTTCCACGAGCGCTTAGGGGTATTGCGAGGGCTCTGCTTTTGCAATGTTTTAATAGCTTTACAATGTCGGCTTCTCACTTTTAGCTTCTCGGGTGGAATTCAAGCCAAATGCTGAAAGCTAGGAGGCAGTAGGTGTGTTTTGCTTTAATGTTACTCAACGGATTGCCAGAAGTAAACGCTGTGATGACAGTTAGCAGCATGCAGACTAATTTGATGCCGTGCGTGCTTCCCATGGCATTTCTTCCATAACCAGAAATATATGACTACTAACCCTTCCGCTATCATATACGATGCATTTTGGAAGGCGATGTTCGAAAGAAATGCTCTTGTTGAAGAGGCCTCTCATATATTGTCTCCTAATTAGCATCTTCTGCGCCATCACGCGTTCGCTTGTAGATAGCTCTGGCAGTTCCCAGTGACAAAATGAGAGTCGTGGGATATCCATGTTATAGCAGCACATCCTCATCGATGGTTGGAGTTTTAGTGAATAAGTAAAGTTGCATTTAGTTTATATGTCCTGACAGGCTGTCCTGCGAATCTGGATTTCAGACTTCTTGGTTGCAGATATATTTTAAGCATTCTTTCATGCATATATCCGCGTATATGCGCGATATTTGTTTGTAAGTACCTTTTATATTTACATATTCTAAACCTAAATTTGAACTGACGGAATTCGAAGGAGCGCATCGGCAAAAAAAATGTGCAACAAACCTCGCAGTATTTCGCGCTAAACATTACACATGCGCCCTAAGGACTAGCTTTTACGCCATCCCCAATTATTATGGCCGAATAAAGCCTACGATCAAAAGTAAATGGCTTGCAATGCACGTAGGAAGAGCAGAGTTGCTCATATGAGGTGATTTTATACGTTGCAGTACGATTGATATAAATGGTTTCGAACAAGGGAAGAGAGATAATGCTTCTCATGTGCTCCTCAAGGAGTCATCTAGTCTCCCAAACTTGATCCGGTGCTGAAACACAGTCCTGATAAGTAAGTTAACCTGCCATCTCCGGAAGTTTCTCCGATCAGCCTACGACAACAGAGAAGTAGCAACATATCTACATTTACCAATATTTCTGCAGTAGGGCTGCAGCAGTTCTCAGTTTATGTTATTCTCACTAGCCTGGTAGTTTATGCCACCCAATTTCTACGCAAACACAAGAAATATGTACACACTATAAAATATATGCACTAAACACTCGTTCAGTGCATTCCTGCAATACAATTAAGTACCTTATGATAATTAACTAGCTAGCTATATGCAGTTTTCTGCACATCGCAATCTGTACGCTATCGCCTCACCATAAAGAACAACTACTCTAAAATGTCCTACAATCCGACCTAGAGTGGCCTCACCGTACGTAGTGCGCGCATGCTAGATTACGTGGCTAGTGTGAAACTGCATCGTTATAGCGCTAAATGGCAGATCATAGTGCAATGACATAGGACTCATGGGTAATATTTCAACACTTTTGAAACATGCGGCATTTTTTCTTGTGATAACAAAGCATGTACAAGTACCCCGCTTAGAATATTGGCAATGTACCGTCTGTGCCAAAACTGACCAGGCTGCGTGTTCCGCTTCTCAGTAGGGTAGCAGAGCATTCGTACCAGTTCTGAAGCTGTAAATCTCTATAAAGTAAAGGCGAGCTCCTGTCCTCAATTCCCAACAAGTTGTGATCCTCTGGGAATCCATGTTGGCTTTATAATGCATGCAAAAAGCAAAACATGTAGCCTGGTTACTTTTGGCAAAGAAGGTACATTAATGGAAATGTACTCGTACCGGGAATCTGCTCCACTCTTTAAAACGCGCCCAAAACAACCGCTTTATAAGGCTGATATTGCGAATTCGAATAACGTACGAGCACTATCTAGAGAATTTGGGCCTTTGAATGGACGAACAAGATACGGTCGCTCACACGCAAGAAGTAAATGAATAAACCAAAACAACAAACGCTGCCGCAGAAAGTCCCATGTAGAAAACATAGATGACGTATAACGTGGACTAACCTAACGAGCGCCCGTATCGCCCTATATTTCGGCGAAACTTTTGCACGTAGCGCCGTGATTTTCCTACTTAACACAAAAAGGGCATACCTAGTTCCCACAAACTGCATCTCCGTTGTCTCGTCGAGCACAACCAGCCCAAAACAGGCCGGGCAAGTGAGGCCGCCCGCGGGCATTCCGAAACCGCCCACTGAGAGATAAACGGTCACAGTCTGGCTGGCCAGCTCGAAAATAAATGTGTGGCTGAGCGCACTGGTTACTGGCGGGCAGCTCGCGTTAGCTAGAGGCAGAGAAGCGAAAACTGCCTATAGTGGTCGCTTCCGGTTTGAAGTTTACGGCACTGCAGTATACCGTCTGGATCTGACGCCAAAAATGCAGCATATATACGCGTGCAGTTTAGTGGCAAACCTGACCAATGATAGAGATACAAAGATTTGACTTTGCACTACTTCTGGAGAGCATAAAAGCTGAGCATAATAAAATATATACCTCTCTGTGATTATAATGCTGTGCCTTACCGGTGCGGACAGATAGGCAAATTTCTTCATTCCCTGTTTATGAAAGAGAGGGCAGGCTGGCCGAGCTGCCTGAAATGCTTCATTCCTAGATGTCTGCAGCACGAATGGATTTTCTGTACTTGCATGTGCTATGAAACACTGCAACACTGTAAAACGCTTTACCAAGCAAATGAAGGTCCCAAGGCGCAAACTGCTGCTAGCAATATGTGCCCAATTAATTAGTTTTGGGAGTAGTGTGGCCTCTAAGGTAGAGCTGGTTACGATTCAGTTTCCCGCCTAGAAAGTCCAGCTGTCATTGCAATCAGATAAATATTCTAAAGGAGACCAGGGAAAACTATAATGCACAAAATGGTGCAGCTCAGGTAGGAGAAATTGTGTACCCCTAGGGGTGCACGACGGGTCTGACCTAAGCCGTCTTAGTTATGTGCTTGCTGCTTTTAATCAGTCTGCTAAGGTAAGTATTGTACAGACCACACCTGCCGACGAGCAACATTAGACGCGCTGAAAATTCTAATTACCAAGCGCTGTAACAGTTGGTATATAAGTGTTTTTTAGCAATGCCGACTTTAGTGCGCTTCGCGGCGACAAATGCTCGTAGGCAGACATCGTAGGTAGACTAAAAACAATTAAATGAAGAGTGTTAAGCATGAAATTCTTTATAGCCCACGTTCCCGGTGACTTGAGATGACCAGTAGCCAAAGGCGAGAGCGACGATCCGGGTAATATTTTTCTTTTTTAATCCGCGGGAACTGATTCTTCTTCATCCGGGCCCCGTACGTGAACATCCAGGCATAGAACTAGACTTAATGAGACAAATTCTCCGCTCTTTCTGCAGTTAAAGCGGCCTGCTGCCAGACCCTCAAGCGTAAAATACTGTCAGACGTCTACCGTCCAGGGGGGGGGGGGGGGGGAGGGAGGGGTGAAGGGGGCAGCCGCTCGAAGCGCTTTCGGGCATATGGAATGAAGTATATCGCTGTGGTGCGGCATTAAAGAATGGTATTTTGGTCTTTAACAGCCGCTCGGTGAGAGTTCGATGTGCTGCTGCTGCTTCTACGTATTTTCATGCGCCCTATCTTTGAGGCCACGTAAGCTTCTGCATTGCACTGCATTTCGATACTATCGCCGTCATACCTAATTATTCCGAGCAATGCTGCCGTGTGAAAAGCGATTGCATTTCCAGTTGTATGTTGAAACAGAAGACGGATCTCCTCTGCCGGCAACGTGATATGCCCGAAACCATTTTATGTTTGCATCTAATCGTTATTACGTGACATGAAGTAATTTGTTGTTTGCTGCCTATTTGCTGCTTTTCTAGGGTTGGGAAATGAATACGTCCCTTCTTATAATTTCGTGAGAAAGAGCTAAGAACAAGAATGAAAATTGCATAAACATTATCCCGTTCTAAGTCTGATACTAGCTGGAAGTCACTGTGATTTTGTCCTAAGTGCGTTTGGGGGCTAAAATAGACACACACGGAAATTTTGAAGAATAACCGACCCGTTGATGGCAGTTGCTTCCGCCATGTACTTGTGAAAACGCGATGCTTGTAGTGCAGGAGAGAGCATTCATGGTGCAAACAAAAGCCACCGCCCAGCACGGTGCCATCTTAGAAGTGCTCGCGCTGTATGAGGAGAAAAAGAAAACTCCACACATGAACAATTATCAAGAAGTACCGCATAATATAGCGTTGTGTGAAACACAAAATAGAATCCAACAGTCACCTGTACAATTCAGCACAGTTTATTTTTCGTAGCTTTCTAAGCAGAATCGAATTTTACTGAATCTGACCCAGAATCTTATATACACTGATTCTCAGATCCGCATATGTTCATATGTTCTACTAGGAAAGTTCCACGCTCAAAGCAGCAAACGAGGTTCAGAACCAGGCGACTTATTCGGGTGAAGATAGAACGTCTAAGACAAAGAAGAGGTAGATGCATGTAAAACAAATGCCACCTAGAAGCATTCTTTACAGCTCATCCCGAGAATCGAAATGTCTCCGTCTGCAGTGGTACGCTGTCCTTACTGGGCTTAAGGTGGTTACGCTCTCTGCAACCATCATCCGCGCATTATTCAAAGATGCATTCATTTACATCAGTTTTATGCGGTGAGAGCTGATAACGCTTGCAGAGACACCGAAACCTACTACAGGGCAAGAAAAACGAGTAATGTGGAGCTCATAAAATAGGCTGTCAAACTCGGTCGTATTATTTTCGTCTGCTTCGACTACACTCTAACAGTACTCAAACGAATGCTTTGACATAGACACAATGCTTATAGACATAGACACACGCCGCAGCTACGGTTTACAAAAGAGCGCATTCAACTCGGATATTTCACCAAGGGTGTTTCCTTACACGCACGCGCTCAAAGGTATCAGAGTCACAATGGCTTTGCCATCTTATAACTGCAAGATTTGTCATCTCTCGATAGTCGCTCATGCGCTGCTCCAGCATGCCGCGGATTTTGATCGCACGAAATAAACATTTATATGCATGGAGACAAAAGAAAATCCGGACTGCTTTCAAGGAAAGTAGCTTTTACCAACACGAGTGCATTCAAGATTACTTACAGAAAAAATCATTCAGCGAGACCGAAAAAAGAGTGGTTCATTTGAATAAGCACTCAGGTGTTGAAGTTATCGGCAGGGACCATTCAGCTGAAAAGGTGCAGCGGATTGTATGAAGAGAGTTGTTTAAATTTGAAAGTTGTTAAAAATAAGGAAAGAGCTCGAGATCTCGACCGCTAAGAACAATTTAGTAGACTAGACAATGTTACGAAAAGGGCAGTGTGTTAAGCATTTCTGGTTTCGGTGATAATTTAGGTTAAAGTCAAAGGTGAAAGAACACGTCAAATAACTGTCCAAGGTCAAGTGAAGGAAACAGTGAGGTCCAAGCAAGTCGAATGGCAAATAGTAGGCTAAGTTATGCTGGCTTAGTTTTAATTATCCGAGAGAGGCTTCATGTTTGTAACTTTGCAACAAAGCTTATCCCATGAGAGCGCTCACACACGATTACTCAACACAGTTCGATGCTCATCCCAGCCTTCTATATTGAGGACCGGCCCACGTTGGCAGCTGCACTCCAGTTAGATTACGCCACTTGGTTTCGTTACGGACACAGTGCGCCAAACAACCAGTGTCCGACCTTTTCCACTTGCCAACTACCACCTGCGAGGTGCATGCTCGCAATTTTATTGGCTGCAAGCTTCAAAAGGGAGGGTGCGTGCGGTCCCGGTGGTTTCTAATGCTACATCCGTTTGTAGGTTGCTATGGCAACGGCTATAGACATCATTCCTTCGAAATAACGTACGTCCCAAAATGGCTCAGCTGCCATATCTACCGACACCGCACGTAGTTCCGATGCTCGGATGGCGTGGTCCTATGAATTAAACTTCTCAGGACAGTAATACTAAGAAGTTTTGAGAACAGCAATAATTCTGAACCAAGATGAAGCACATCTGAGATGCCGATCAGAGGTAGCAATGCTGGAGACGAAGCAGCCGGGATGTAAAAAACACAAATGTTACTTATTATGGAGGATAAATATTTCCGTTTATTTGCGAGCAGCCTTGGGAAATGCAAATGGGGAAAACTTGCGTATTCTGGCGCTTCCTGTCTCTTCTTGACGACTAAGCTTGGTTCCAGAGAAAAACGGTACGACATATATGTCGCGGGAGATAATATTTTCCTCAGCTTCGAAGTCTGTTGTCTATTTTGGAGATGTTTTGCCTATCTTGCACGTGCATATTTATCTCGCTTTGTATATTTCATCAACCTTCATCGTGCTGCCGCAATAGGGCTAACGGGCAAGTAATCAGAGTGCTTCGTGTTTGTTCTGTAAACATCTGCTATTTTCCTTTTACCTGCCTATAACCACTCGATAAATTTTAGAGTACCGAGATTCTTTTCCCCGCACCGCTGCGTCACTGATTGGTCAGCATGGGTCACGTGGTGCGCCACGGCCCGCTTTCGCCATCAAGCTTCCAAACAATGACAGCGTGGACGCCTTTTATCGCAGCGCGTGTATGAAGATTGTTGTATTTCGCGTTTGGTTTTGTTGCTCATCTTTTTTTCTTGTAAGAAGTACTTAGCGGCAGAATGCGGGCTAAAGCGTCTTCGGCTGCAGCAACCTGCATGAGTCTAGAAAGCTTTTTAAAGCGAAAGCTTTTCTAGGCTAGCTCGTTTAGCGAAAATGTATGCGCGTTATCTGTGCGTTGCATATGTGTGCTTATGTGTCGCTCGCAAATAGCGGACGTGTGAGGAGGGAGATAAGAATTGAAACGATTATAGATGGCAGCTAATAATAGAAAGATATGAATAGGCTTTAGGTAATTACTAATGCTAATGACTTATTAATGACTTGTAATTACCAGTATGTCAAACTACAACTTGTAATGATCGCAACTGATTGGAAATGAGTAAAACTACTTTGCGATGAGTGATAGTGACTACAATGACTAGGCAAGACTCATCATGGCTAAGAATCGAGCAATATATATATATATATATATATACGTCAAACGACGAGTTGAACGACCACAACTTACCAGAAACGAGTAACACGCTTAGCGAAGAGTAATAATGACTAAGGATAACTATCTTGATGGCGTCAATAAAGATGTTTAACAAGCAAGCACGATTGAGCTTCCTTCATACTGGGCACGCACGTGCGAAGACATACAGTTAGCTGGCATCTGCATTGCCATAGAGAATCACTCAATGTGAGAATGTACAGTGGTAATCGAGGAAGGCAAGAAAGTTCGAGTGGGTAAAATGCCAAAAAATCACAGCATAATATCAATGTGTTGGATTAAAGGATAGAGCTCTTTAGCAGGACTAGAATGATCCGCGTGTAGACCACCACTCAGCCTTTCATGCAAGTGTACCGTTCACAGTTCGCAAATTCTACTGTTTCTAAAGTGGCGGCGGCGCCCTTCAAGGCAATGCACACGCAAATACTCAAGCAAAATGTCCTCTGCGTTTGACTTGAATATAGCCGCGCCAGAGGCGCGCCTCGAGCAGTTCGAAGCCTCATGACCTCGCCGGTTATGGTTGCCAGCACGCGATGAGACCTTCGCGGTGCTCTGAAAATTATCGGGTGACTCTATATCTGCCATCACTACCACTCCGCTAGGTGCTAACGTCATCCTAGTCTGTTTTCGTTGGATGTAAATGTAAATTCCCTTCTTCTAGTTCGTGCTGAGGTGACTTCGGAGACTCAGCGTTCAGATTTGCTTTGAACAGCCGTGCTCTGCAAAATATGTTTTGCGTATTACATGTAACTGGAACTAAATAACATTTTCTTGACCACAAATGAGAGTTAGGCAGTGGAGTACCTGCAGCTGCCACATCAGCGCGTCGTAAGGAGCGAGAGTGAGCAGGCTACCTCGCCTGTGAAATCCGAGTGCCAAATTCAAAACACACCTCATCCTTTGGCGTCAAAACGTTCCTCGTTTGTACTTCAGGAAAAGTAGGGTATCCTGTTCTTCCCCGCTCTCTATTAATATAAGAGTACCGACTGTCCTACTTTGTAACGGCCGAAATAGTGACCTTTCTTGTTGAACTACTATTCTGTGGATGTTTCAAGGTTCAGCTATTATAACGAAACTTTTGATTTCGTTTTGATTTAAAGCTCTGCCTGGATCCTATTTCCATCATTGTTCGAAACCGTGTGGCGATTCATCCCGCCGCTAATCAATTGTAAATTCTACAATTCACGTGGCCTCAATTCAGGAGATTTTCGCCGGTTACACACTGGGGGACATTGAAAACTTCGACATTATCCACATGATCAACGTCTCAAAAACAAATTTTGAGACTTGTGTTAGTTCATATAAGGAATGTTTTGAACTGAATTGTAATTCATTGTCCCTATAGTACTCTCATAAAGGCACATGAGTATTCATCTAATAAGGTGTATGGCCTCATAGCATAAACGAATGTATCATCTCTGGCCATGTGCTAAGTTTCCGTTTTAAGATAGGTCTACTAGGTACTTCGTAAAAATCTTTATTGCTGGAAGACTAAGGACGCGTAACAATGTTATTTATTATCAACTGACAATATTCGAAGAACCCCCCACGCCGCCCTTTATTAATCTTGGATAACTACCATGGCTCACGACATTGAGGAACATCTACCAGAAAAAAGTAAAAAAGGAGAAGCCAGTCGTAACGGATTACAGGTCGGTATTAGGCGTACCAAACGAGATGGAACCGTAATGTCAATGAGCGACAGAAGTGTTCTGCAGACTACGTCCATCGTAACTAATGAAACACTGCGCCCCCATTTGTGTCTACATCTGCATGCGCGACAATGAAACAACAATTAAAATTCTAGAAATAAGCTTTCCATAGTATCGCAGCAGGCACGGAATGCATACAACCGATTCATATAATCAAAATTGCAAAAAAAATCAATGAGAATGTCTGAGGGCGATTACGATATCCCTAATGCTAAATGTGACCGTTAGCTTCGCGACGACAACTCGGAGTTTCTAAGTAGCGTGAAAAGCACAGTCTTCTCGGATGCAGCACCAAGCTTCTGTTTCGGCGGTGGTAAGATTCTGCCCACTTACCTCGTGTAGTCGTAGAAGAAGAAGCGTTTCTTCCGGTTGCGTCGCCTATTATCCATGACGAACTGGCTGAGGCTGTTCTATGCGTTTTTAATTTTGCAGCCCGCGTATGATTGGAAGGCGACGCTGTGGGTGGCGTGGCCGACGCGGACAGACTATCGCATGCCGCAGCTTTCGACTTCCAAAATGTAGGTCTCGTTGGGTTATACCAGTGGCGGAAATGGCAGCGGCGAAGCGCCTCAGCCGACGAAAGGGCGCATAAGAGCTGCTCTCTGAGAGTTAAAACTGCCCTTGAATTTAAAATTGGCACGCCGATACCGGACCCCAGGGACAGTTCATTCAGCATGACGATAAGCGATACTAAAAGGCGTAGACCCACGAAAGGGAAGGCAGACTGCAGACAAAAATGCGGTGTCGTCGCCCGTTCTTTTTCCTGAAGGTGTCAGCGATGAATTCAGCACCTTGTGGGGTGGACGCAAGCGGCGGATGGTCTACTTTAATAGGCTTTGCACGCGGATGCAGGAGACGGTCGTGTACACTGCCTCCATTTCAATATATTCTCAAAGCGCAAGCAACGAAACCTTCTCCCCACAGTTTGGTGCTGTTTGGCCGGCGTGTTGCAGTAAATAGGAGGCTTTTTGGGCACGCCCGGGGTCATCTGGCGGCCTAAAAGTAAATCACAAGCTAAAAAGGAAGACGTAAACTCTTTTTTTTTTCGAGGAGTTTGCCATCAGTCATAGTGAAAAGGGAGCGGCGAGTAGGAGGAAACACGTCTCCCTTAAATAATCACATACGTTGCCGATAAACTAATTGTTAAGCGTCCACTCTGTAATCACATTCACAGTCCACTCTTTGCCGTCATGTAACAAGGGGGTAAAGGACACTAGAGCCTTGGAGCCGCCTTTGCTTACTCCTGGACTAAGGAGTCCTCCTGGGTGCGTCTAAATGAATTTAAAATACATTACGTTTTTTCTCCTTCCATCTCTTGGCACGAAAAGAACAGTACAAGCAAAGAGGGATGCCATGTGCATCTCTTCTCTAACACAAGCAATAGAAACGAACTACTGCGAGCAGCAGCGACAAGCCTACAACGAGCATACCTGTATATCAACGCTTAGCGCACGCAAAATGTTTGGGAACGCGATAAAAACATTTTTCATTACGCACAATATTATACATCTGTAAATGGTGGCATAATTATGACAATAACACCAGGTCAAAACAGTTGCGAAATGTTCGAAGGAACGTCCACCATATAAACATATTTGTGGTCGCATCAACTGCTTTCTATATTTTTATACAGCGTGAGAAATCTTCACAAATTCCTAAGGCCATAGTACACTGCGTGCTTTATACATGGTCAGCTGTATGCTTTTATTATTTGTTCTTGTTCCTTCAGCGACTATGTTGTTTGTTCTTTCTCTATTTTCTGACATTGCTAGTAAAACTGCCGCAGCAGGTTGAACGATGTCTTTTCGTACTAGGGGCGATTGTCGTAGTAGCAGCGAAACGTGAACACGGGAAAAGATTATCAAGATGGAGCATTACTGACAGCGTGATAGTGAGAAGGCGAGCTGGTTCGGACACAAACGCAATTTACTGGCATCGATTTGTTATTAGGCGAGGTAGCCATAAAAAACTGCACAGGATAAGAAAAAGGACTGTGCTTGCCGAGAAATACGCCCTCGCATTGCTCCTGAAGAGCCGATCCCGTCGTCTGCATGGAGGAGGGAAGGAACCTCTAATCAGGTCGTTGCTATTGACGAGAGTAGGGTGGTCCAGCCCATCGCTGCCAATGGCTTTTGTGCTGGATTATTACGATCAGTCTTCTTTAGACTGAATCTTGTCTTTAAGCGGTAAAGAAACGGCATTGCACATACACTGTACGGAACAAAACAAAGATATATGTTTAGACAAACAAGCATCGAAAATAAGTGTTCCTTACTGCGCAATATGAATGCAGTTTTTCTTTCGTCTCAACCTGTTTCTCACACTAAACAAATTACCTACTTCAGGTAGCTGAAATGAATATTGTGGCGAGCGATTATATTCTTAATTTGTTGCTGCTTGAACCGCTGGCATACGTTGTTACTGTCATGCAAAGTGCATGTGACTTCACACAGATAGCGCGTCGCATATTGATATATAAGCGCTCAGTGCCGGGAACTCCGTGCTCTTTTTGCTCCACACTGGCGTGCGAATAAACTGTGTCTGTTGGTCGTCCCCCTCACTCTGCCGCGTCACTGACGGCTACAACATACTGGCGACAAGAATGACACTATAAATCCGCCAGGTTGCAAGAAACCATTAGCAAGTGGCCCTGGAGAGGGTTGCGAGGGGACAGGAAGGATCTATCAGTTCATCAAGAGCGGCGATGAAGACTTCTAGTCTTACGTGGAGAAGTTGGAACACCTAATGAAGAACTTCAATGTGAGCGACCCCCTGAAGGTACCACCGGTGTTCTTAACGGCAATCGGGAAGAAAGCCTACAAAACTCTAAAAACGTTGTTCGAGCCGGAAGAGCCGGAAACAAGGCATATGCAGTGCTGGTGAAAACTCTTGGAGAGCATTACGTACCAAAACCCTCAGTAATTGGCGAGCTGTTCAAATTTAACCGTCGTTTCCAGCAAGAAGTAGAAACAGTGGTAGCTTTCGCGGTTTAGCTGAAGCGGTTGGCGGCATCGTGCGACTTCGGGGCATTTCTGGACGACGCTCTTCGCGACCGTTTGGTGGCAGAGATCTGGGACAAAGAAACTCAAGCTGAGTTGTTGAAGATAAGCAAGTTAAAGTATAAATGCCTGCGATATCGCGAAATGTGTCGAGTTGGCCAGCAAGGAAAGCTAGGATTTACAGACGAGCGTCGCGCAAGAAACATACAGCGCTTTCCACCGCAGGCCAGATAGCGGGCAGCGCCCAGCGCTTTCGAAGGAAGCCACTGTTACGTTACCCGCTGGGGAAAGGGCGAAGAAGTCACAGGGCTATTACCGATGCATATCAGAGCATGAAGCCGCTAACTACAGATATCGAAAGCATTGTTGCCGGTTTTTGTAAACGTGTTGGACGCTTATCGAAGATGTTCATGGACAGTAATAGAGACTGTGTGGACGCAGTAGCTGAGGACTGTGACGCGGATGAATTTGTGCTGCATAATATCTACTCCTGTGAGGAAAGCACCAGAGTTTATGGAATTTGACTAAGTTAGAGCAGAAATATTTTCACATGAAAATTGCCGCGGGTGTGGCTGTATCGGTCGTGCCAGAGGCAATGTACACACTTCCAATTCTTGAACAGCACCGAGCAACCGTCGACAGCCCGGAGCAGCGGCGCCGAACCTAAACAGAGCAGGAATCGAGAGAGTGAACGAGCAAGCGGGCGTAATCATGATACTTGAACACGTGTCGTCTTCTTGGCGGTTCTGCACAGTCGGAAGCAACCCCGTGAATCAAGTTTCATGCCCGTATTCTAGCTGCCGTGTGCTTGTGGCTTCGATTGCTGCAAACTTGGGACGTCCTAAATATTACACTTAGCCCTGGTTCCATTCACGAGTACTGTCTCGATGAGCTTTCTTTTGCAAGCAATCAAGGTGCTAATATTTAATGTACTTGACAATAATTTGTTCTAAATGTCACGATTGAAAACGGGTGTTGGAATGTTAGGTTTTTATTACAATGTGTATACTTCCAAATATTATTCGCATTATATGCCCATCATCATCATCATCATCATCGTCATCAGCCTTACTACGACCACTGCAGGGCGAAGGCCTCTTCCATATTTCTCCACTTAACCCGGTTCTGTGCTACCTGCATCCACTTGACCCCTGCGAACTTCTTAACCTCATCCGGCCACCTAACTTTCTGCCGCCCCCTTGCGACGCTTTCCTTCCCTTGGAATCCACTTTGTTACCCTCAGCGACCATCGGTTATCCTCTCTTCGCACTACATGTCCTGCCTATGTCCATTTCTTCTTCTTAATTTCTACTAGAATGTCGGTAACTTGAGTTATTTCTCTGACCCACTTTGCACGCTTTCTATCTCTTAATGTTACCCCTACCATTTTTCGTTCCATAGCCCTCTGGGTTGTCCTCAACTTAAGTAGAACTCTTTTGGTTAGCCTCCACGTTTCAGCGCCATAGGTGAGTACAGGTAAGATGCAACTGTTATGTACTTTCCTCTTTAGCGATACCGGCAAGCTGCTAGTCATAATCTGTGAGTGCTTGCCAAATGCGCTCAATCCCAATATTATTCTTCTTGTTATTTCCTTTTCATGATCTGGATCTGCGGTTACTACCTGTCCTAAGTAGACATAATCGTCTACTACTGCCAGTACTTAGCTACGTAATGTAAACTGCTGTTCCTTTCCGAGGCTGTTGAACATTACCTTAGTCTTCTGCATATTGATTTTCAAGCCTACATTTTTACTTTTCCTGTCTAGGTCACCAATCATTACTTGCAGTTCGTCCCCCGAGTTGCTTAGCAAGGCAATGTCATCAGCAAATCGCAGATTACTGAGGTATTCTCCATCTACCCTTATCCCTAACTGCTCCCATTCCCATTCTCTGAATACTTCCTCTAAACAAGCTGTGAATTGTACTGGGGAGATTGTTTCTCCTTGCCTAACACCTTTCTTTATGGGACTTTTGTTACTTTCTTCATGCAGAGCTATGGTTGCTGTGCAGCCACTATATATGTCTTCCAGCACTTTCACGTACGGCTCGTCTACCCCTGATTTCGCAATGCCTGGACCACTGCTGAGGTGCCTACTGTGTCAAATGCTTTTTCTTAATCAAGGAATGTTATGTATAAGAGCTGGTTATATTCTGAGCATTTTTCTATCACCTAGTTGATGGTATGGATATGATCGTTAGTAGAGGAACGTTTCCGAAAACCTGCTTGATCTGTTGCTTAATTGCAGTCTAAAGTTGTCCTGATTTTATTAGTGATTACCTTAGCAAATATACGTAACAGACAGTAAGCTTCTTGGTCTGTAATTTTTAAGGTACTTAGCGTTCCCTTTCTTATGAATGAGGATAATGTTTGCGTTCCTCCATGGTTCCGGTAACGTCGATGACACCAGGCACTGCGTATACGGGGTGGCCAGTTTTTCTAGCACGATATCCCTCCGTCTTTCAACAAATGTATAGCTATCTAATCCTGTCCAGCTGCGTTCCCCGTTTTCATAGTTTCTATTGCTTTCATAACCTCGTCCTTCGTTACTGATGCAGATATGGCGGATGAAAACAAGCAGTGACAGCTCTTTCGGGCACCGTTGCCTACCAGCCGATAGCGGCAGGAGGTGCTTCGTACTAATCAGAACATACTAGCAGGCGAGGTTCACTGAAGCAGCAGGAATTGTAGGCACGCCCTTGCCCTCGCTTGCCTTGTCATCTCATGCGTCTTCCGGCGCACCAGCGCCGGGCATTCGACGGTCGCGCGGAACTGTTAATGAATTGGCAGGGTGTATAAGAAATACTGGCGCAGCCTAACTAAAGCGACATGAAGTCTAAAGCAAAGAGCTTGCTTAGGTATTCCGGTGCAGGTAACGGAGAAGATAAAGATTTCGATGGAACACAACACTCAACACATCAGCTTTCTTTATTGTCGTGAAGAAAACTGAGAATATCAATACTATGCTGTTGGAACGTGACTGGCTGAAAGCACTAAAGTTGAACTGGTCTACTGTACATGCTGTTTGTTTAGATCAAGAGACGGCATTGCTCCAAATGTACTCTAAGATTTCTGGGGCTGCCTTGTGCCAACTCAAGAACAGTACATTTAAAATAGTGCTGAAAGAGGGTAGGGCACCCGTCTTCTGTAAAACGCGATTGGTGCCATTTGCGCCTAAGTAAACAGTGTATTCGGAATTGCAGAATCTCGTGAAGACAGCAGTGTTAGTGACTCTTCAGCAGAGTGACTGGCCGACTCCACAAGCGGTCGTGTCGAAACGCAACAACGAGGTGTGTGTGCTGTCTTGAAAGTAACGCTAAACCCGTAGCTTAGAACGAATCATTACCCATTCCCGTCATGGAAGATCTGTTTTAACAACCGCCGGGTGCAAATATGGTACTCTGCTAAATTTGTCCACTGCATATCAGCACCCGGAATGGCATCCGTAGGCGCAGTCTCTAGTCTTGGTAAACACATATTTAGGATTATTTAGGTACACGCATTTGCATGACACCACACTTTGCATTCTGCAGGCGGAACGTTCTGCTTTTGTTCACGGTCAGCGTCGACGGAACGCAATTTATCAGTTTCTTTGATTACGAGATCCGCCGAGATTTATCAACGCCGATTTAGGCTATGCTGGGCTGCGTCCACGCTCTCCCAAGTTTTTTTAGTTTTGTTTGCCCTGTTTAACAAGATGTTTCTTCGCCGACTTGAAATTGAGCGCATCCGACTACGACCGCCATTCGTAGTTTGACAACCGCTCGCTGAACACGCTGGCTGCTACCACCGCCGCCAAGTTAGTTCTTGGCAAGTGCTAATCAGCTTAATAAAGAGTTTAGGTCAGTCTACTCATCAATATCTTAATTTCTTGCTGTCGGCCTTGCCACCACCACGCCACAGTATAACGTTATCTTTGGCTTCGAAGCGCTTATTCATTGTGTAAATCGAAAATACAGGATTCACGAGGGAAATCTTCAATTTTGACCTCTTGACAAAAACAAAATTGATGGGAGTGGCTTCAAAACCTTAGACTTTTTCGCAGCTATCGATTACGGAGCGTTGTACCTATTGCTTCTTATTCTATTGCTGTCTTTGACTTCCAGCAAATCAAACAGCACAATAAAAAAACCGTGTGAGGCTAACGTTCGCCAACACGCCAATACAAGTTTTTCAAGAACGTTAATTCATGGAATAGATACATCCATTTTGGTGGATCAGAGGGTGCTGTGTGTGTGTTTCATGAACACAAAACACTTTTAATGAAATGTTCGCGAATGTAGCGAAAAACAAGGCAAGCATCAGTGAATTTTGTTCTTATTTACAACATATCATTTAGGCTTAAGATCATGACTAGATCATGTGGTATACCTTCCAAGCCATTGACTCGTAAAATAAATAGCTTCATAGCTTCAAAACACTGCAGCGCAACAAAACACGACGACACCAGAACAAAAAGGAACACCTGAATGCTAGCGTACGTTGTGTTCCTTTCTGTTCTTGTGTCCTGATCTTTTGTTGCGTTACAATGTCTTTGACCTCTTCATTTCCTTATTTGCTGCGATTTTGCGCACAATAATATTTTATCACACTTCCAACTACGCAAAGAAACATTTCTATCAACAGTAGGCACTCCGCAGTTCTTGACTTACTTTACCTTCAATAGACAAAGGAAAGCCTGCAGCTTTTAAACGCTAGGCATGCTAAGACAGAAAGGGTATTTTCTGAAAGTGCAATATTCAACATGTAAGCCGTAGGCTCATTGAAAGCAAGAAAAAGCAGATGCGCATCTTGGGCAGGCAAGAATTACCTCTCTGTTTTGTTCAGTCGCGCTTATCGGGCGTGCTTGAATTGTGCGTTGTTGCTGCTGGTCAACCTTGCCGACATTTACCTTCATATTCGCAAGAATGCTTTCTCTGCAGCACTGATAAAAATCGGGAAGGTTAGCCGGAAACAAGGAAACAAAAGAGTAGAGGTCTCGCAATCTGCTTTCTTCCGGCGTCCAAGGAAAGTGGGACATCCGGATACAGTCAGGTCGGACATCAGGCGGAAGACAAATCCTCGAATCTTGACATGGCATGAAAGCCAACAAAAATAGACTGCGATGAGTGTTCCCTGATAAGATATGGTTACAAAGGTTAAAGAAAACATCTTTGAAGGAAGACCCATTCAGCCTCTAAAGTATGCTCTCAATTCAGAAATTGTCTCACCACTGATGGTAGGAAAACTGTTTCTTTATGGGTCATCGCATGGTATTTGGAGCAAAAAAATGTTGACTGCACCTTGCGACAACTCCATTGCGAGCAGAATATCACAATATACATCTCTGTAAACAGAAGCGCTAAAACGTAGCGAAGCCCCTTTTAAGTTATACGTCTGCCGTGAACAAATTGCAATTATTTTTATCTTACATACTTTTATTGCTCGCAAAAGCATGCCTTCAAGGGACTAATATACGAATTTCAAGTTGCCAGCAAATGTGCTCAATGCAGTGAAATAATGCTTCTCAGCATTCATGCGATCAATCCATAGAACCCACAAGAAATTTTTATTGTAACTTTATTCAAACACAATCGTCAAAAGTGCAGCGCCAATTGTTCGCCGCGTACCGGCGGCTTTCTGTAATATGGCTACGACAAAGGAGACATAATGATGAGCGTGAAGGTTCTAGACGCTTCAATTTGCTGCATGCAGGAAGTCACGCTACGGTTCCATTTGGAAGAACAATATTTATTCGGCAAGTAAAAATATTGTACAACAATCATTTGATAATAGGGGGACTGTGTTTAGAGTGGGCAATATGGAAATTAAAATAATATTGCCCTACCCACACTGTCTTTGGAAACAAAGGGCTATTATAGGGGGACCGTCTTCTGCTCACCTGCAGACAACCACATAGGAGTCTGGAATGGTTGGCGTTAGAGCTAAAGTCAGGCAGGACAATGCTCGTGTGCCGGACTCTCCAGCCACTGCTTGAACCGGAAGAGTCCCATCAGCCCACTGAATATTTGCTGACATCGCCGACTTTCAGCAGTCGGTTTCTATAGGAGGCGTAGATGCACGGTATAGAGCCTACCAAGATAGTCACTGCCAATAGATACACATTGAGATCCTGGTTAGCGGTGCAATCGCAATGAACCGCTGAGAGGTACGCCAGGAGATTGAGCCCACTGAAGATGAAACGGTTGTGTTTACAGAATGTAAGCAAACCGAGTGGCGACCCGGAACGTATTTCCCGGTGGCGAACACTCACAACCTTTGTTTTTTTTATTTTTGAGGCGTGCCATAATGTATCAGCTGAAAGAGAAAGGAGGAATTACATTTTTAAAGCGCGATTCTTGGTGTTAGGTTGGCTCGTAAATTCTTTAGGAGGAGTCACAAGCCCTAGAGCGCCTAATAATCATCCGCATTACTTATGCTTTAAAAAAGACTCGCTTTTTTTCTTTCAAATCGGGGCTTTCCAGGCCGGTGATAATTAAGATGCTTACGATCATCTCCTGAGACGAAGAGAAGAACAGCTGCTCCTTTCCACGCGACTTTAATTTTCGGAGTAGTAGATTTCGAAGTCATGCAATATCAATAATAAAGTTTTCCTACTCCTTTAAAGATTACGGGTAACTCAATAGATGCTTCCGACATTGCATCGTATAGCACTAAGGATTATAGGAAGAAAGAATGCGCAAAAAACGGGTGATGAAAGGTAGGTATGCCGAAGATGTACATTTGGTGTGCTAGAATTGCGGTTTTCTCGATGGTTGGAAGTCGCAACACTCACTAGCGTACACGTATTCTCTACCCTAATATATAAAAAAACCATCCGGACGTATACATAAAGTTCCACTCAAGCCAGGCGTATTAGCGGGCCTGCATGGTTCAGGAGTAACATGTTTGACTCGTGGATTCCGCAGAGTTCGACTGCCGTCTCAAAAATTGCTGTAAAATTTTACAACTCCTGCCAATTCAGCCTTTACGTGTACATGCACATATTTACAGAGGCATGTATGCACATGAATACAGCATATATACGCACATACGACACTACCGCTTCAGGTACCACACAGCGGCTAAATGGGACTCTAGGGCTTACCGGAGTAAAATCGTCCCAGGAATGTCTACCCCGTATAAAAGTTCGCCTGTGCAAGCGATCACTACGAAATAATTATCTACAAGTACGAAAATTTTCAAAGAATTCCTTTCTCGTTTCCCTACTTCACGAAACTTTGCACTGCTTGTAGGGCTGCTTGTGGACCTTTAGGAAGCGAGCACGAACGATTTTCATAGGGAATGAGGTCACATCAAGAAACCACGTTTTATGCCGCATTTGTTGTAGTTTATGTTATTTTTTTGAAAAAAAATAATCTGTCTCTGAAATCAATACCGGGATAGCCTCCAGTTTTGTCCGTATCGAATATCGTTTGTTGCTACCTACGGTGCACTGACCTTGCAATTACTACTGCGAATACATGACTCCTGTTTCTAGGTGCGGTGAATCGCTTATGAACCGCCACCTAGTATAAATAGGATGTTTCACCAGTACAGTAAGGGGGCCGGGGTATATCTATAAATGCTTTTGAACTGGAGAATGCGTAACCGCATCCTGAGGTCAGCGCACAAGTCAGGCATGTGTCCTAGGCGAGGGCCTTGTAGCTCGAGCGTATACGTCTGCTTTCTTTTTTACATACGAAATATTTTTCGCAGTTTCTAAAGATACGATTCTGAGTCAGAGGACGACTTTCGATACACTTTTGACAGCAGGATTGTGAATTGTAATACTCCCAAGACATGCAAACTATCAGGCTAGTTAAGAAAATTTGAAAGTGAATACTGTACTTTTTTCCCATTATTGATGGGCTCATCCATCTTGAAAGTCTTGCTGTTCACTATAAATCATATCCAAATCAGTTTTGGAATTTCATTGATGCCGTAGTCTTCGACACTCTTGGAATTCATTCTACGTGGTAGCCATATCAGATTTTGGACTTCTAATGATGCCGTAGATATCAGCGCTGCAGAAGAGCTGGCAAACGATACTGTTTCGGCAATGAACCACATAACCTGTGTTCCCAGTCGGAAAAAACTACAGAAAATTTTCTGTTGTTACGACAGAATTTCTCTGCGGTTTTTGACGGGAAACCTGTTGTGACAACAGAACATTCTGTCGTAACATCAGAAATTTCTGTAGTTACAACAGAAAACTGCTACAGAACTACAGACAACACAAATATACTACAGAAAAATCTACAGAACTACAGAAAAGTACTACAGAACTGCAGAAAAATCTGATGGTTACGACAGAACTACAGGATATTTTGTCGTATTTTTGACAAAGTTCTGTAGTTTTTTTCGACTGGGTTCAAAACATTATTTTGTCATCAAAATAATTACTAGCAACTGTGTGAGCGCGGATGCAGTCGTCTCTTCTACTTTGACTCCAAAATCATATTTTAGCTCCTTTAAATTTTTTAGTGATTTTTTCTCTTTGTTCAATTCCCAATGTGCATCATTTTCATTTGAATAATAAGGAAGGATTAGGGCGACACTTATGCTTCGCCTCATGAGTACAAGCGAAGTGCCTTGACACGGCCTTTTTATTGCGCGAATTTCGGTCTGAATTTTCTAATTAAAATTATATAAATTTTATACATATTACAACTGTAACACATATCAAACACTTTATTAAGTCATGCACATCACTAAGCGTTCACTGGGTGCCCCTCTATCACGCTTGCTACAATCCAGCCTTCGTGGCCTATGTCTTGCATGCCCGTCTAGGATGCAGAAGAGGTGGCATTTCATCAATTACCCTACTGGCGACTACTTTATTTCACTCAGTATATTTCATAGCATTATATAGAATTTAGGGTGTTTGAAATTCGCGCAAGGGATCACGAGATTGTGATATCATAACCCAGTCGACCAATCAGTATTTTCGCACGGTTTATAACACGCTGGAGCCAACAACTGCTAATATAACACAGCGGGGTTTTCGACCGAAGGAGTTTTATACTTGCTGCGAACTGCTAAATGATTCGTCAGCGCCACGTGTGCCCGCCTCCGCTCTGCTCGTCATCACCTAGCGTCCCGGCAGCCTCTGCTTGCAGCTTTCCTTTCGTTCTTCTTTTTTTTCTTTGGCTTGGTATAAAAACCCAAGCCACACAATAAACCTAGTTCTTTCTGCCCCAGCCATCAGTCTCGTTGGGCTCTAACGGGTTCGCCGCCGACCCGCTGGCAGGCGAACGCCGGCCGCTGGCATTTGCAACAGTGGCGACGAGGATTCCCATAACACAAGGGTCTGTCGATAGTATCCAGGCCTCGGACCTTCCTGCAGCCATGGGCCACCACCTGCCTGAGTTCGACGACGTGAAAGATAAGTGGCAATCGTACCTCGTCAAAGTTGAAGCCTATTTTGAAGGTAACCAAGTAACTGACGATGCCAAGAAAAGAGCCTTGCTAGTCGCCGCGCTTGGGTCAAGAACCATTGATATTCTTTGCGGACAAGTCGCCCCACAGAAGCCAAAATCTTTGAGCTATCAGCCAGTAGTAGACGAGTTAAGCAAGTACTACGACCCTACGCCGAACGAGATTTCCGAAAGCTTCAAGTTCTTTCACCGGCAACAGCACGAAGGGGAGTCAGTACAAGATTTTATTGTCGAAATACGACGAATTGCTCAGAACTGCAACTTTGCAACAATGCTCGACAGGATGTTGAGAGACCGCATCGTATGTGGCGTCCGTTCGAAGAACTTGCAAAAACAATTGCTAGCAAAAAAAGATCTTATCTTAGCTGAAGCGACAGCACTTGCAATAGCATCCGAGCATGCAGAGCTTGATTCGCAGAAGATAAGCCACCAAGAAGCCTCCTCTGACTTGCTAGCATTAAAGATGCCGCGGCGTTGGCGCGCGAAGCGGAACGCGAGTGAAAAGCAGTGCGAGCGTTGTGGAAACAGCGGTCATGATAATGCCGCCTGCTCCATGCGTCACCGACGCTGTTACAGTTGTGGCACACAAGGCCACTTGGCTCGAATGTGCCGAAAGGAAAGAAACCATTCGGTGAACGTCACAGCGCATACAGAGAGCGATAGCGAAACTAGTGCAGCCCAGCTATGGTCAGTGACTACAAACGAACTGTTGGCGCCACCAATTAGAAAAACTTTCAGCTGGAATGGCATCAAGCTGTTAATGGATGTAGATACCGGATTGCCAGTGTGTGTCATTCCTAGGACAACCTACGAAGCACACAGTAATCAATGGCCAGAGTTGCAGAAACCGACGATTAAATTGTCTTGCTATCTGGGGAGACTGCCGGTACTCGGAGTGTTGCCTATGCGTGTGCGCTATAAGACTGCAGCTGTCGATTGCAACCTCATCGTCTTAGATTGCGAAGGACCCCTACTTTGTGGCCGGGATTTGCTGCAGAAACTCGAAACGAAAGAAGCAGCTGTGCTACATGTTCTGCGTTCGCCACAGGACCGCAGCTTGACCCCTGCTGTACGGACTGCCGTTCTGGAGGACTACGCAGACTTATTCACGGAGGCCCTGGGAAGCATGACAGGTCCACCAGTGCATCTGCAGGTCAAGCCACAAGCACCGCCGAAGTTCTGCAAGGCAAGACAAGTACCTTACGCTCTACGCGATAAAGTTTCAGAGGAATTGGACAGGCTTGTGGCAGCTGGCATAATATCACCGGTCACTCACGCAGAATGGTACCAGTTCTCAAGAAAGATGGGCGAGTGCGCATATGTGGAGATTTTAAGGTTACGCTGAACTTAGTGTGTGAAATGGAACAGTACCCGCTGTCAGTTATAGATGATATTTTTGCTCAGTTGGGAGGAGGGCAGCGATTCAGCGTTTTGGACTTGAGGGATGCCTACAATCAGATTGAGCTAGACGAAGAATCCCGCCAGTTGGCCGTAATCAACACCCACAAAGGGTTGTTTTGTTTCAATCGCTTGCCTTTTGGAATTGCTTCTGCACCGGCCATATTCCAGAGGCGTATCGAAACTGTTCTGCAAGGCTTGCCCGGGGTACAAGCATACCTCGATGACGTTCTGATTGCGGAAAACCACGATGGCGAAAGCAATCACCTCAGGGCGGTTCTTCAGCGCTTTCGTGAGCATCGCATCAAGCTGCGTGCTGACAAGTGTCGATTTCACGAGACGTCTGTCACTTATCTCGGTCACCGTATTGATGCGGACGGACTGCATCCGACTGAAAAAGCTGTTGATGCCATCAAATCAGCCCCCTCCCCCCAAAATGTGAGCGAGCTGCGCTCGTTTCTGGGCATGGTAACGTTCTACAACAAGTTTTTGCCTGACATGGCTACGTTGCTAGCCCCCCTGTACCGGTTGCTCGAAAAGGGTGTTAAGTGGGTGTGGAGTTCTAAGGAAGAAGATGCATTTTCCTTAGCAAAGGAGGCGCTGTCCACGGCCCCGGTGCTCACGCACTTCGACCCGAAACAAGAGCTATTTTTAGAATGCGATGCATCACCCTATGGTGTTGGGGCCACGCTTTCCCATCGCATAGATGGCGAACATCGTCCGATCGGATTTCGCTCGCGCTCGTTAAACGCCGCTGAAAGGAATTATTCTCACATTGAGCGGGAGGCCCTGGCTTTAGTTTTCGGTGTGCAGCGTTTTCGAGACTATCTACTCAGGCGGGAGTTCACGCTCATTACAGACCATAAGCCCTTGTTGGGTCTCCTACAGCATGACAGGCAAACGTCCGTCATGGCAGCTGCTCGAATACAGAGATGGGCCATTCTGCTTGGCGCATACAAGTATAAGTTACAGTACAAGCCTGGTAAGCACATGTTCGTCGCGGATGCCTTAAGCCGCCTACCGCTACCATCTCAGCAGGTTCCCGAGGATTCGGAGGACGAGGCAGAGTACGTGTTGACCTTGGACGCCTGGGACCAGCCTGCCGTGCCCCTAAAGGAGCTGCAAGTGCTCACGCAAGCAGACGCAGTGCTCTCGAAGGTCTGTAGGTGTGTCTTGGAGGGTTGGCCGAGGCACTTGGTTATGGAAGGGAGGGAGATGGCGGAATACTCGAAAAGGCGACACGAGCTGTCCGTTAGTCAGAACCTGCTCTACTGGGGCCACTGTGTTGTGATTCCGGTAGCAGCCAGAGGAAGATTTTTGAAGTTATTACACGCAGCACACCAAGGGGCTTCTTCCATGAAGACCGTTGCGCGGTCTACTTTCTGGTGGCCCAGTCTCGACACAGATATTAAACGGGTGGCTGCTGGGTGTCAAACCTGCGTTCAAGCGCTTCCAATGCCGCCTACCCACGCACCTGTTAGCTGGCCAGAGACGCAGGAAAGATGGTCGCGGTTGCACATTGATTTTGCGGGACCTATTCAAAACAAGATGATCCTGGTCATCTTAGACTCGCATAGCAAGTGGATTGAGGCCATACCCCTATCCAACGCCACTTCCTGCACCACAGTCAAGGCCCTCCGGACAATTTTCAGTCAGTTTGGTCTACCCCGCACAGTTGTCTTTGACAATGGGACGCCTTTTATCGGTTGGGAATTTGCCCAATTTATGGAGCGGAATGGCGTGACACACATTCGAATACCGCCGTATCACCCACAAAGCAATGGTTTGGCTGAACGCGCTGTACGAACCATTAAAGATGGACTTAAAAGGTGCTCAGAAGGGGATATAACGAAGGCCCTGGCAAGAATATTGTGCAGCTATAGAAGCACGCCGCTACCCTCAGGGCGCTCGCCATCCGAAATGTTGCTCGGGTACAGATTGCGCACGAGACTAGATATGTGCTTCCCGCCCAGGTGCAAGACAGTCGACCAGGCCCAGTCACGGGAAGACGCCGGCTGGAGCTTTGCCCCAGGAGATCCGGTATACATCCGCAACTATAGCAGCGGCGAGAAATGGACGCCGGGCAAGGTCAAGGAAACCACGGGCTCGCGTGTCGTGAAAGTGGAGACAGACAACGGGGTTGTTCACCGTCACATGGACCAGCTCCGCAGAAGAAGCACCGATGCACCCATTGCTGCTTCAACTCCCCCTGCTTGCCCTGGAGTACCTGCGGATCACTCAGACGTGGAGCTGGAGAGAACGGAGGCTCCCACAGCCAGCGACATCGAGGGTCCGGTGCTGCGGCGGTCAACACGTGTCAGGAGGCCCGTAGTAAGATATGGATTCCAAGAAAAGGGGGATGCTGCGAACTGCTAAATGATTCGTCAGCGCCACGTGTGCCCGCCTCCGCTCTGCTCGTCATCACCTAGCGTCCCGGCAGCCTCTGCTTGCAGCTTTCCTTTCGTTCTTCTTTTTTTTTCTTTGGCTTGGTATAAAAACCCAAGCCACACAATAAACCTAGTTCTTTCTGCCCCAGCCATCAGTCTCGTTGGGTTGTAACGGGTTCGCCGCCGCCGACCCGTTGGCAGGCGAACGCCGGCCGCTGGCGTTTGCAACAATACTCTTCGCGTAAAATGCGACACTTCACTACGGGCTCCTCGCTTGAGGCGCAAAATGTATTTATTTCTCAGCAGTAAGTAAAATGGCAATACGTATATTTTTTTCCCATGCGCCATTCATTTTTCTTGGCAAATGCTAAGCATGTTTGCGTATATGAGTCTCGGAAATATAAAAAATGTTAAATAACATTGTGCTTCGATCTTATCAATATTTATTGCGTAGCTCGTGATTACAGGCTGCTCACGCAAATTTATTTGCTACCTCGACCCTGTATAAGTTACGATCTGGTTCATGCCTCACGTGTACACAAATACTAAAATTATACTCTGAATGACATATCTGTTTCAAAATATTTAGAACTTTGTAGAGGAGACACGTCCAGATTTGTACGTCGGCATATCAGCATAAATTGCTTATGTGGTTTGGATCTGTTACGCAGTTTTTCCGACACGGCGTATGTGTCGGAAAAACTGCGTAAATTTTCTGCCACACGATCGGGGCGCATCTACCGTTCGCCAGCGCTTGTAAAAATTCAGAGTAACGAGCAGATCTTTATCTGAAGATAAAAACGCTCTATAAAATTTCGTCAATGCTTTGGTAGTACTCAGCGCGTAGACATAGGGTAGGAAAGTGGAGCGCTGTTCATTTACCGGAATTTGAAGCAATTTAGACAATTTTCATCCCTCTGTCCTAAAATAGAGCTAAGAGGCACAGCCGAATCAGTTTCGAGTCGCAGAGTTGTGATATGCTGTTGCCTTGTAGAGGGATATATTCTTTGGAGTTTCTTAAAATAACTTGAGCGCAGTTAGTGAAATGTTACGTGACAGACATATGCCCTAAAATACTCATCAACAGCTTCGACGTTCAGGAATCATTGTGTAATTATTTCACTTGTCGACCAGAAAATATATCATGCTTTCTTGTAGGCAATATTCATGGGCATTGTAATAAATAATATTAGCTCACTCATCTTTTGTTTCCTTCCTGTAAGTTGCTTCTTCGCCGTTGTAGCTACAAACGGCATATATCTTGCTCGAAGCCTCGGCGTCCGTGCAAGAGCAACTCCTTGAGAGGCTTAATTCTGAATTCCTTATTGAGAACTTCAAGGCTCAGGCAAGTCGCTTGCTATGAGTAAAGCAAAACCAGCTTAGTACTCTCGCTGGAACGACGCATAGAGGGCAGGAGCCAGTTGCATCAGTGCTGAAGCTTTCATAATGTGCGGTATGCACGAAAAAGAAATAAAGGTTTGTCCCCGATCACCAGGAGTGCTGCGAAGCATCGCTTCGTCTACCCGGTATTCGCGTCTTCACCAATTCAAGGGAACACCTATTTCCTATGGCAGAATCCTGTTGTTCCTCCGGCCGATGTCGGGGCTGTTTGTCGGGGCCGATGTCCGGCTCTTTAGCCGATGTCGAAGCTATTTAAGCAATCCACAGCGGCAAACGGTCGTGCTTTTCGTTGCTCGTAGGACCACCTCATTACAACAGGATCGCAAGGGCTCAAGCATAGACTCGAGGAGTCTTAGTAGATCTGGAGGGAACCAAGTTGCGTTCGCAGGGATGCTACATTTATTTTCTCCGAGCAAAGAAAACGAAGCCGCCGTTTGGTATTTCAAGAAAGTCCATTACTTGTCACGAGCCTACTATATCCTTATTCGTGTACGATGCATTACCAGCCATCGAACGCTTAAGCAAACGAAGCATTCTGTCGTGAGTATGAGCAAAGACCTTTGACGCTTTCTGTCGGTCTTTCCTGGTTTCTAGCACAGTGTGCAAGATATCACGCTCGGCATATATATCTATCATGTGAGTGCGAAAAGGATTCGCAGTCGAGCTAATGGGTGAATAAAATGGCTAAAATTCTAATACCAGAGGAATTTGATTACACACTCACAGAGATCGGTTTACTGCACTGAAAGTCAAAGCGGTTATACTGAGTTAGCTTTCATCTCCGCTGATCAGTTCCTTGCTGCCTCACTCCTTTCTTATGCATTAGTCTACTCAAGAGGTTGGGAGGACGGAAATAAACAGGCAGAAATGAATGAATGGAGGGCTGTGCAGTACAAAAGAAGAAAGTAACGAAGGAAGGGAGAGGGAGCAACGAATGCATTGAACCGGGAGGAGAGAAGGAACGGAGGGCAGAAAGAGGGAGAAGGAAGGAAGCATACTTTATAGCGACGAAGAGGACAAAAAGAGGCAGGGGAAATGGAAAGAAAGAAAGAAAGGAAATAAAAGCGAGGCCCAGACGAAGGCATGAATGAAGAAATTAAGGAAACTGGGAAGGAAGGGGAGAAGCAAGGCGGAAAACTGGGAAAACAATTTACAATCTGCCTCCTTTTACAGTGACAGCAGTTAAGCGCTTGGTGTTTGGGTTTTGTGGCGATGTCATAGAAACACTACTGGTATTAGTGGAAAACTATATAACTAACGCCAGCTACATGCAGTCGGCCATTTCGAAAAGTCGGTGGTTCCTAGTCAACTGAAACGAACTGAGGGCTTTTGAGACGGACTTAGAATACTCTGCAGCATTTTTCCTTTGGGCAAGTTGGTTAACAAGTAAGAATTCAGAATTATTGGCTTGAAAACGGAATGTAAACACAACAGTCATATATGACTTGAGAAACGGCTGACTCAATCGTTTGTGCTGAGGAACCATTTACGCAAGGTACTTTTTACGCAGAAATACATTTAACGGCTAAATTTCGAGCTCCTGTCGTCCGTCACGGTTCCGCCCTGGTGTCCTATAAGGCTTAGAGGATGTTCAAAAATTTTTGTGTCTTGTGTAATTATTGCTTCCAAATATGTGAAGTGATGCAGCATTAATAGTCAACTGACTTTCTTAAATTTCTGTCCACAATAACGACACAGAGAAGGCGCCAGATTATCTAATGGAGTTTTTAGCGCCTGCTCTGGCTCCAAGACTTTCCACTGCCGCGCAGGTCACAGAAATTTCTGGCCATTTATCAGATAAGTGGCAGTATCACTACAATTGAAGTAGGAATATGACGAGCCCGTGCACTTGACGCATTCTTTTCGGGCGGACTTCTTTAACACCATGACGTTAAAGCTGGTGGAGTCGCCGTTTACAAAAGGCGCGCTGAGGACATGCCTTCCACAAAGGACACTGCAGCTGTTGAAAGCCAAAGCTCACGTGCGGAGACATGTATGCTGCGAGTGCGACGCCAACGACAACACGTGGTGATAGCGTGTTTCTATATATATATATATATATATATATATATATATATATATATATATATATATATATATATATATATATATATACTGAGGATAAGTAAAAGATTTCATGGCCACATCTATTACGAACTGCGAGATTGTGAGCACATGAATTGCGCAGACACGCGACGCGTCCCTCATCATGTACGGCGACTTCAACGTTGACGCTAAGAAATTCTGGCGGTTCAAGTAACCATGCACGAACTACTCAGGGTGATAATTGTAAACAACCCACATCAAGCCACTGCCAGGAATTCATCTTGCACTGACCATATCTTAGCACTTCATGTCGATCTAAGAAGCATGAACTATGTGTCTCCCGTCAGTTATCACACGTCCTTTCTCGCTGTCCTGAACCACAGCATGGAGCGCAAGTGCGAGTTTCTAAGTTTCCTAAAATTTGTACTTTGTTTCATAGCAACAGCACACGAGTCAGCACGCATGCTATCCAGCGGTGAAATAATCTAGGTGTAGAATCGATTATACTCCAATGTTCTAATGGTCCAAAACATAACTCGCACAACTGAATATCAATTCTATCGCATAGTAGCCTGTGGCCAAATACAGTAAATGAGGAAATAAAATTAGAAAAATAATTCTAGAGGCCACTTTGAACCACAAAAAGTGCAATGATGCGAAAGCCTCGATTACACTGTGGTCCGAAACCCTCCACTACGGCACCTCTTTCACTCGTTTTGGACTCCCACATTCCTCCTTTTCCTTACAGCTCGGTTATGTGTCCACGGAGAAGTGTGGCAGACATAGCGTCTTTCTTTTCCTGTAAACCAATTCGAAACGCTGCTGATGCCTCCGGTGCTACGTCTGCTTCTGCATTCTGTGTTGTCGCATTCGAGGAGGAGACCCTTCAGGGGTGCTCTGCCCTGATGGGGCTGGTGCAGGTGGGTCACGGCTGCTTGCGGCGGGGGCTGGCCTGGCACCGAATTTTTATCTGTCGTAGGCCGTCATTGCACACGCCACCGCTGGTGGTGGACGACTGCTGTTGTTACGGCGCGCGTCTTTCTTTCCCTCTGCTTTTCTTAAATTGGTTCACAGGAAGAGAAAGACGCAGTAACTGTCACACTTGCTCTGTGGACACCCGAACCGCGCCGTAAGGGAAGGGGGGAAGGTGGGAATGAAAGTGGAAAGAGAGAAAGGGGAGCCGTAGTGGAGGGCTACGGAGTAATTTCGACCACCTGGGGATCTTTAACGTGCGCTGACATCACACAGCACACGGACGCCACTTCGTTTCGCCTCCATCGAAACGCAGCCGCCGCTCTGCTTTTCTTTCTTCTCTATATTCTCTTCTATCTGCACGAGGCAGCGGAGGTGGCTCAGCTACAGAGCCAGTAGCAGGCCGTGCATTTTAACGCGGTAGCGTTAAGGAGCTCGTGTCGCAGAAAAGCCGGTGTCGTCGGCGTCCAGTGAGCGATAAATCCCGGCATGCACTTCATAAATAAACATGCACTTCATAAATAAAAAGCAAGCTCCAAGATGGGCTGGGTGGGAATCGAACCAGGGTCTCCGGAGTGTGACACGGAGACGCTACCACTCAGCCACGAGTTTTTTTTTTCTTTATTTCCTGACCGAGGACGTACACAAAAAAGACACATGTGACATCAATAACATGACAAAATAAAAGATCGAGCATTGACTTAAAGCTTCGGCCTTCCTTAGCTGAAGTTGTCGGATTAAAAATCCCTCATATGTGACAACCCTTCAAAACTAACCAACCATTCTGACTCTAGTTTTAACGCTTTCTGTTCATCCACATATGCCCGTATGCTCTCTCTAAATTGCTGTCTCGCTGAACGTGCATCGACGTCACCATGCTCTACAGCCATTCTGCTTTTCCATATGCTGTGGAGAGCCAGTAGCATCAAAAGATCCAACGGTGTATCATTGTTCGCTTCTAGTGGCAAGAATCGAATACCATGTAGGCTTATGGGTAGTTCCCTTTTAAGCGTCCTCTGGAGCACGTCCCATAAAAATACGGCGTCCCAGCATTCGAGAAACACGTGTTCAATCGTCTCCTCTTTCCTGCATATTATGCAGTGGACACCCCAGGGTACAAAAAGCCCTTTCTGTTCCTTCCATTTCTTTACCTCCAATGTTCCAGTGTGCAGCTTAAAAAAGAACGTTTTCATCCCTGCCGGCACCATCATCCTCTTCACTCTTTTAAGAACATTTTTGCCCCCGGTAGACGAGTACACAGCTCTGTACAACGGTTCTGGAAGCACCACATCGCACAAGTCTTTATACAGTTTTTTCCGGTTTACACTCCACAAATAGTCTAAAGTAAACCGCACCATCAAGAACCTGTACGCCAAGACCACTTCCCTTAGATACCCGTGGACACCTCCTGACATGCGGTCAGAAGAAACGACAATTCCCGGGAGAGCTTGACCCAGGCGTAACTGACAGACCGTACGAAGAAATGGATTTTTCACATTCCTCAAAAACATGAAACGATTGACTAACTGGCGCAGAAACAGATGTGCCAAACCAAGCCCGCCGTCCTTCACCCGGCGGAAGAGATTTGTCCGACTTGTCCGTTCCCACGAAGACCCCCACACAAAGAAGGCAAAGATACGATGCATCTTTTGGACATTAGCTCTTGAACAATATAACACTTGAAGCACGTACCAAACTTTTGTCACTAAAAACAAATTACAAATCGTGGCCTTCGCAAACACCGACCACTGCCATCCATTCCATTTGTCCACTCTATCCTTCAATTTACCGACTTGGTTTTTCCAGTATGGGTCACTGTCCCGATACGATTCAAGAGGGGCACCAAGGTAGCTGACAGGGTTGGTAACAAATTTCATGTTAGCAAAAATGCCTGGGGTCGCTGGCCAGTCACCGTGCCAGAAGCCCAGGCACTTGCCCCAGTTAACAGCACTGCCGCTTACAGCGCAAAAATCTTTTACAGTTTTCACAACTTCTACGATGCTTTCGTAGTCTACACAAAACATCGCGACATCATCGGCATAAGCCAAAAGCTTCACTTCTGCTTGATGCAGCTTGAAGCCCCGCATTTTCTCATGCTTGATAATGCTTAAACATAAGGGTTCAAGATAGATACAAAAGAGAAGAGGTGAAAGGGGGCAACCTTGACGAACTGAGCGTTGGACAGCAATACTGTCACCGACAGATTTGTTCACAATTAGTCTAGTTGTACAAGCACTGTAAGCCATAGCCACTCCTTCTCTGATGACGCATCCGACCTTGACATAGTCTAATATACACAAAAGCAAGTCGTGGGGCACTCTATCAAAAGCCTTTTCAAGATCTATTTGGAGCATTGCTACTCCAAGTCCACCAGCATCGCAACATTCAAGAATAGCCCTCGCGATGTGAATGTTCGTAAAAATGGACCTGTCTTTAATACCGCATTTTTGGTGGTCTCCAACAATATCTTTAATAACTGTTTGCAGTCTTTTAGCTAGTATTTTCATAAAAATTTTATAGTCGACATTGGTTAAACTAATCGGCCGGTAAGAGGTAACACTGCGTAATTGACCTCGGTCCTCCGTTTTGGGAATTAGCACAGTATGAGAAGATGCAAAGGACGGCGGCAGCACATTAAGGTCATATGCTTCATTATACATTTTTTCCAGTACCGGCGAGAGAAAATCCTGGAAAGCTTTATAAAATGCGGCGCCAAGTCCATCAGGGCCAGGCGATTTGCCGGGGTTCAAATTCCCAATAGCGCATTTCACTTCGTCCTCCGTGATGGGGGTCTCTAGCACACGTGTCGTCTTTTCGTCGAGTTGTGGCATTAAAGGCAAATAAACTCTCTTGAAACTCTCGATATCAACTGCACATCGTGCGAACTGCTGACGATAATGCTCGAAGAAAGCTTGCTGGATTTCTTTCTTTTCATTGGTAATGGTCCCTTGGTATTCAATTTCATCTATCTGATTCCTTCGAGCGTGCCACTTTTCTGTGCCTAACGCCCTTTTTGTCGGACCTTCCCCCCTTATCAGCCGTTCGGCTCTAGCTCTGACAAGGGCACCGCGATATCGGTCAGCGTCGAGTAGTTCAAGCTTGCCCTTAAGGGCTCGTATGTCGTCTATGAACAAACCGGGGTTATTGCTTTGCACATCGATTAGACGCTGTAGATTCACGCGAAGGGACCTTTCTTCGGCCCTTTCTTGTCTGGCTATAGCGCTCGATCTTTCCAATGCTGTCATTTTGACATTCTATTTAAAAACCTCCCATTTAGCCCCTAACTTTGTTACGCCTTTGTCATTCATATTTGCTATATGCCTTTCAACGTCGGCTTGGAAACTGTCATCAGATAATAATTTTGAATTTAACTTCCACATTTGCCAGTCAAATCCTTGACTTTTAGTTTTGTTCCCAGCGATAGTGACGGTGACCAAGCAGTGATCGCTGAACGATACTGGCTTAACGTGGTATTCGTGGCATACAGGCACCAGATCAAGAGATATGTACATCCTATCGAGTCGAGCGTGGCTAGAAGCCTGGAAATGAGTGAACTGTGCCGCTCGACCACCCTCCAGACGAGTTCGATGCTTGAAAGCGGTACAAAAGCGCTTCTTGTGAATGCGGTGTTGCCTTAGAAACATGCCGTAGAACGTTATACTGCAGTGTATATCGGTAATTATGAGCATGTTACTTACAGAAGTCGCAGTTACACGAGTAGCGAAGTACGTTTCCGCTACATTTCTTCTGCGCTCTGCGCACATGCAGAGCCATCTTGCGGCAAACACAGAAGAACCCCTCCTCGCAATGTGCGGTGCTGCCCCGACACGTGGCGCGCCACTCGCCCATGACGTTTCGCCGTGCACCCTCACAGGTTGTAGAATCAAGCGTCTTTCCTTTCTTTAGATCACTATCTTCGCTCACCCGCTTCTCCCCTTCGGGCCGCGCGGGTACCGGTGCGAGGATGCCCCAATACCCTTGCGTTTAGTAAGTTTTCTCGACGAGGTGCAATAACGCTATTGCGTTCCACTCTTGAAGGCGAAGCATAAGCGTCCTCCAAATTTTCTTTTCCTTCTTCCTGCAACCACAACAACAACAACAACAATTCTAGGAAGCGCCACATGAAAGGCATCGCAAAGACGCCTGGATCTGACGCCCAGCGGGGTCAGCTTCGTATATGCGTGAATGGCCTGGTGACGTCATATTCAGTCATAGCTGTCACTGTCATAATAATAGTTACTATCACTAACTACTATGTAAATATTTACCTTTTAACTAATGAACTAATTACTCTCCATTGCAACCGCGCTGGCATGACGCTAGACAGAAAGATGTGGCTCACAAAGGATCGACGTATCACAGCTATAGTGGGACCGGATACCGAATGCCGCTCAAAGTATTAGCCATTAAAGGCTTTCGCATTAAAAAGCGGCAAACAAGTTTGATGCTCGGCATAACGCACCTTCGGCGAAGGTTCTGCGATGCTTTATTCTTAGGTGATTGCGCACGTAACACGCAATACAGAACGGTGGGGGTCAGTGCGTTTTGCAGCAGCTACCTCGAGCAAACCTGGCGGAACGTCCTTATCAAGCCCTCTGTACGTCGCCATCGCCCTCGCTTCTGTCCTCACGCTCCCTTCACTACCTACGCAACCGCCTCCCTTGACTTCTTCCTTTCGTTCTCACCACTCATCACACACCCATTCATTCATTTACTTCTCACGTTTTGTAATACATTCATCATTTACTTATCACATCGTCAACTTTAAAGTTACACCATCACCACCTCTAATGGTCTTAAAGTAAAAATGAGTAAACCAAGACTGAAAAGTTCCGCACGCAAAAACAAACCACGTCGGCAAGTCTGCCTGTCGGCGGAGGCCATATGTGTAGCAAAGGCTTTCTTTTCTACATGGATATCTGTTATATTAGCCGGATGCAGTGATACTTGAACTCAACCATGGACACATCCTTGCTGAAAGCTGTCGCCAAATCATCAAGCTGCTGCGCTAGGTTAATGTACAAAAAAGGGACACGAATGGCTTCTACTTACATTAGCGCGAGTGTTGTATATGCATTATCGTTTCTGCTGAATAAACGCCGGAATTTGTTCTCATTAAAAATTAACAACAGTTGCATGAAATACCGAACACTGAGGCACTGTTTCGGTTTTTAGATTCTCAGACGGTAAGCAAGAACGAATGACTGTAGGCTTGGCTCGGCACAACAACAGAAATGCTTAGGCCAACCGGCCTCATGAAAAGGTTTTGCAAGCCACATGTAAACGCAGAACACTTGTCTGAGGGTCGTGCCTTATTTCATTTCGGAAGCGTTTGTCTTAGTTGCTGTAATAAGGTTATATGGCTCATGGGAAGCTTTTTACTAAATTTAAAAAGCGCTCTCTAGCAATAGTTACGCCATCAATCTTCTCCAAAAAGAATCAATTTTAAGATAGCTTCATTAACACGAAACATATGGGCGATCGAAAATGATACATCCTCTCTTTCCCCTCAGCTCAAACCACGCCAGCGCGCACGAAACAAAGAAGAAAAGTTGCGACAGAGCCCCTCCACACAGCGCCCCTCCACGTCCCGTCCCGCCCTCATAAATTGGAAGTGTTTAATGAGCGGGAGCACCCAGCAGCACTACTGACGTCAGTGGGGAGGTTTGCGCTCGGTGATGTGTCACTCAACTCGTTGAGAGTGGTCGCCTGGAGCACCTCTTAAAAATAATTTTTAAATTATAGCCTCCACGTAAAACGTTAACGCTTGACTTGAATACTCACAAAGAACACCTCTGTGGATTTCTTCCTTTCGAATTTTAACGAAAGCCGCCTTTCTTAACTGATACACCTAAACGACTCGAGTTGAATATTGCTCTGGTGACTATAGTTATGGCAAGAGGAGTTGACTAGCAGACGGATGCCCTCTGTGCACGTATTGCTTCATGGTATAAAATCGTAGCTCTCCTAGACTCCCTTTATCATCACTGCCTATTCAGGTAGCACCTTTCATAGAAATGAACAGGCAGCCTGGAGAGCTGGACAAGTAGCAGGGGAGAGAAGCAGCGAGATCGTGGTGGCCAATCTTTTTCGGATGAGAGAAATAGCCTGGTCTAACTGAACTTACGTCACAGTTGTCAGTTTCTGTATAAGATGAGCGATACTTTCTGAGAGGGCGAAGTGGGGATGTTCAGTGGATACGTTTGGGATAAGAAACACATACTTTCTTTTTGGCAGAGCACAATTTCACAAATATTTTAGCTCTTTTGTTGACTGGCACAAAACCTTTATACTTTGCAAAGAAATGATTAACTCATGTGAATGGAGTCGACATTCACTCGCACGACTCAAATTGTGAATGGTTGAAGCTATAGGACATGTGGATAGATAAGTACGACCTCAACTGCATTGCTTGTATTTGCGTTACTTTTTTCCACTTTGTAACAAGCAAAAATATAAAACGTACAACAGTATATTTACCAGTGTTGAAAATGAATTTAAACTAAAACGATGCTCGGTGCCTTCTATGTTGAAATCCTCAAGAGCTGCAGAAAGCAAAAAAAAAAAAAATGAGAGCTTTAACTTGCATATCAGTGCCCAAGACGCGAAAACAGTCTTGCAGCTTAAGTGGCTGCCATTTCAAGAGCGTGTTTATGATAGCTCCGAACCCGCGAACAAAGGCAACTGTCAGCTTAAAAAGGTGATTGATTGATTGAATGTCCTTTATTGAATGGGAAGGCTCATGGCCATGGATGGGGATAAAGGGGAGTAGACATAATCTTCATTGTTTATTTAGGTCGTCACTCGAATCACATTGCTCTAACCAGGCCACTAAGCGAGCCATACTTGGCAAATATCATCTGTGTGTTTGCATCAGTTTCTAGAAGGGAACGGTAGTTCAGGCGGTAGGGTTCGATCTCGGGGCGTCCAGTAGAAAAAGCAGGGCATTCCCAAAGTAAATGAGATATGCCGCCGCAGGTTAGAGTCGTACAGTGGGGGCACGTAATCATTTTCTCTTTATACTGACGCCAGCGGGCCATAATACGTGGCGTGTAAGCCGCATGGGCGATGAGCTTATTCAAAAAGACTTCTTGACTTCGGGTGAGGTGGGTTCTTCTCGTAAAAGGTGGGTCTGGTGTGGCCACCTGCATGCGATACACGATACACGCGTATACACGATTGAGACTACGCATTCATGAAGAATCCATAATTCTTTTCCCTTCACCTTTTTGGTGGCTTAAAAAGGTGAAGGGAAAAGAATTATGGATTCTTCATGAATGCGTAGTCTCAATCGTGTATACGCGTGTATGTGTATGCGCGTTGTCGGCACGAGCAGCCCAGGGTGGCGGAAGGGACGCCTCTTGTTTCATTCAGGCCTATACTTGCGCAGGTCAGCGCTTGACGTGCCCAAGCTGCACCTCCTTCGGAGGATCGCAATCCGTAGCGACTGCCGCATCTCGCCGAAGCATTTGCGTATAGAGTGCTAAAATTGTATCGGTACTGAAAATTCATTATTTGCTGACGGCTTGGACAACTTTATGTGCTGTTGAGGTCTTTCACATTGCTTGCTCCAGCCCGTCAAAAAGGTGCACGTATATTGTATGCTGACAACATATTAACGCAAACGCCGCTCGCAGGATCTAGGAAGCATACCTCATCTGCTCTACCTCCACGGCGATTGAACTTTCAAATCGAACAATTCTGTATAAGATTTCATACGAAAGAACATTGTTCTGAAGATGGAACGAACGCAAGCTTGTAGGCCCTGTGCCTATGCAACGACTATTGCTTTTTATCGGGGATACCTATGAATGCACGCACCAAAGAGAGCGAATTGCTACTGGATGGTAATTTTTCCATGAAAACTAGTAACAAATAAACTAAACATCCGCACAAAGTTAGTTAATTTCTAGGCATCCAACACAGCTTTAAACTTAGGAAGCTATCCTTACAATGCTTCAGGTGCGTCTTGTTTTCCACTTATGCATTCGTCACTGGAAGCTTATTAGCAAAGAAGGAAGGTTTTCAATCAATGGTTGAGCACCTCGATGAAACGACTGAGCACCTCCTTTGTGATTGTCCTGTTTCGGCAACTGAACGACATACGCTGCGTACTGCATTAGATCGTCTGGACGCTCACCCCTTAACGGAAGGGAAGATCTTGGGATCATGGCCACAAATGTCATCTGCGGTCAAAGCCTACAAGGCACTTCTTCGCTTTTTAAGAGACACTCCTGATTGACAAGACTGCGACTTTCTCACCTTCTCTCCTCTTCTACCCTTCCCCTTTTGTTCCCCTTCCCCAGTGCAGGATAGTCAACCGGAATTCATTCTTTCTGGTTAACATCCCTGCCTTCCGCCCTTCTTTTCTTCTCATCCTCCTTTCAATCGATGCACGCATGCTGAAAGCATTGCGAGCATGTTCATGGAGTAGAGACAAAATATACAGTATAGCGTACAAGCGGATGCTGTATTTTCTGTTGAACAGAAGGTCTAGTGTAAGATTCGGGATCATGGCGGCTGCATTTCAATAAAGGGGAAAAACGAAAAATGGGATCGTATTAAATGTTTTCTTCATGTCAAGTAGACGAGCTAGCCTAATCGATCTAAAGCGCTCCGACCACTGTACACCGCGCTCCTTTTCCTCCAGATGCGGCACGGATACATTGTCCTGTTTGAGGATCAAAATCATAGCACCTGCATCTCTTATGCTACACTATATAGTAGGATAAAAAAACAGTTGCGAACTACAAGCATCGCTAAGTGGCATGTTATTACTGGCTTGGACTATACGGCTTAACATTGGAAAGCAACTATGACTATGAGGAGCACATTGGTGAAAACTTCGGTAACTTCGAATTCTTGTGGTTCTTAAACGTGCACTGACAGATACAATACACGCAAGTCTTGCTTTCAGCCTCCACCGAAAGGCGGTTGCTGCAGCAAGGATTTTATCCGGCATTTCTTGGGTAAGTAGTCGAGCAGTGAAACCAATGAGCCACCGTGGTGGGGCTATGCTATTCTAAGCTAAGCGGCAAAAGAAATGGGTTCTTAATATTTAACAATACCAAACAAGCCAGAACCATCCAAATTTTTGCGCTTTTAATTTGGTTTCATATTGGTGCTTTGTTTTGATCAGAAGAGCCTCGAAAAGGGACTATTTTCTGCGCAGAGGAACTGAACTGAGGGTAGTGTGGGGAATGAAAAAAGAAGAAAAAATAAAGTTGCCCAGAGCTTAATCTAATATAGAATAAAAAATGAGCGAAAATTTTGCATTACCTAAAGAATAAAAAAACTGAAAAAGGAAAATGGAGGGGGCTGGAGAGTACATCAAAGCTATGGATGTATTGGAGGACACCGATAAATTTTTTTTTTGTTTTCCTTGTACATCCTTATCCTCGCTTTTTTTATATATCAAGATTGCCTTCCAATTTGATTATTTTACAATTCCCTAACAATTTATCCTTTGCACGTTCTAGAAATGCGGACTGTGATATATCTAGTTGAACTACTATATTTGTGTCCAAATTGAGTATTACGGAAATGAAGGAGAGGCGATGGTTGAGCTATACATTCAACATTTATTTTTTTAATGCAGTCTTTTGCTTCGTTCTTATTCTATGCTAAGGGTTTCTCAGTGGTTCGTCATCACTCAATATTATTTTGCACATTACAACCAAAAGTGCAGAAAGATGATAACACAAGATTTTTTAAAATTTTATGACTAATATATTGCTTCTTTACAAACTAAGAAATATGCCAGTCTCGGGATTACGACACATATCATATCTACCCTATAGGTCCAGGCGGTGTTTAGGAACAATGGCCGAAACAATTGGCAGTGGCTTAGCTTGGTAATTGCGAAAGCAATAGCTATGGCTACGCCTAGGTTCAGCTGGTGGTGTAGTTGGTTGTGGTGCTTAAGGTAATGCAGTGATTAACTCTGGCCACGACATATGGTTCAACTATTGTTTATTGCCGGGTGCTACCTGGTTATTCTATGTATAACTAGTAGCGATGCAAGGAATGATGTGGCTGCAACGATATACTTGGTTGTGGGTGAGGTTAAGGCAGAATGTACAACTACCGCTCCGGCACCGGCTGCAACGGCATTCTTTACGCCAGGAGAAATGAAAGCATCCCTGGAGACTGCGTTGGTTCCACCTGCCGCTAGGCCACCTCATATAGTGTCCAACGTTGCACCCCCGGCGGTAGCTGCGCCTACAGCCCCATAAATCTTCTTAGCTTTAGAAGCATGTGGCACAACTGCAGCTCCGCCCGGCCGTAGATCAACGTTGGGTTTAACTCTCGGTGTGTAAGGGCGTACCTGAACCGGCGCCCCAAACGTCGTTCTAAACGGTCTCACAACAGTCTCTGGGATGACGCCACTCCGGCTGTAGCGCTCCCTCACGGAGGAAGCGGGAGTTAGGCCGCGGCTGGTAAATACCGCCTCGCGAGCCGACGGCGCGAGTTGGGGCCCCTGTTTTTGCGGCAGATGGGTTGACGTCACTCCGGCTGTAGCGCCTCTCATGGAAGGAGCGGGAGTTAGGCCGCGGTTGGTAGCTACCGCCTCGCTAGTTGACGGCGCGAGTTGGGGCCCCTGTTTTTGCGCAGCTGTGCTTGGCGGTGCGCCAAAGGTCACGCTAAAGGTCAATGGTAGCTACCGCCTCGCTACGCGAAGGGCTGAAAAGTGAAAGTAGTATTGCTTTCGAAATAAAAGAGTTTGCTCAACCCGAGGGGAGCGAGTTGGTAACTACCAGTAGCTCGATGGCCCGCTCTTGGAAGCAGAAAAATTGTTTGATTCGCTCTTAGGGAAAATATCTTAGCGCTTGACTTGTCAGGAGCGAGTGGAGTCTGTAAACTGGCTTTGATATTTGATTTGTTTGCGTCATATACTACAGACTTGGGTTGTGTACAACCATTGACTGGTAAACTTATGCCGTTCGGTAAGAAATACCATGGCAATAAAATTTTGTCTTCTCCCTCCTAAATTTTGAAAACCGATAAGGAGATGAATATCGGGCAAGCGTACTGATCAATGCATCGCACGTGTTTCTTTCAGCAGGTAAACTGTGGGCGCGCCTCCAGCTTTTGGATAGCCACAAAAATATTAGATACAGAATGCAGCTTGCCCTTGACTGCGTATGGAATACACAACTCTGCTGGGATATAGTTTTTAACCTCTGCACGATCAGCCTAAAGCGATATATAGTCGAATATAGAGCGGGCATGCTATGGATAACAGCTTATCAGGATGAGGCAGCTGTTGTCTCACAGAGCATTACGATTCATAAAAGGGGAAGCATAAAACCTATTCACAGAGATCCTATCGCAACAGTGGGGAACATGAAGAGTCGGAAACTTAACGAGCTGTGCTTTTCAACAATATTTACTCGAAAACGCGGAGTGTTCTCACACCTCAGATTATACCTCTCGGCAAGAACTATGAGGTGCGAGGGGTAACCTGCACCAGTGAGAAATTGTACCTTCCACTGATACATTCCATCCTTTATGCTGAAACATGTCTTCTAGGAGCCCCTCTGTACACAGATTTGTGATCGACTTTTTTAAATGTTTCGAATCAGCCGATGAAAATAGAACTTGCGCCTTGTCCACGCGGTGTTCCTACTACCAGAAGACGCTCAATCCGAGTCTTCGTGGCCTAAAAAGTTTCGATAGTCTCAGTGCAGAAGGCCTGTGGAGGATAGCATTAGGCCCAATAGCTGGGTGGCTGTGTAAGCATCTTGCGTCAGGACGCCATACCTATTCTAATCTGTTCATGCGTGTCATTAAAAGAATCACTTCGAACGTTCACCTACCAATTTCTCTTGGGAAGCCGCGTGCCAACACAATTTAATTAATGTTATGGTAATATAAAGGCACAGTAAGGTGGAATACCTTACTGTGAAGGTTAGCTCGGGTACTGGATTGTAGTAGTAGTAGTACAAGACTTTTATTCGTTCCAGCTAAATATTATCCTAAATCTCAAGCTTTCAATCTCGAACAAAATGAACATAGGGAAAAAAGGAAGGCGAAAGAAAAATATTGTGGAAGATTGTACGTCACGTATTATATGCTATAGCCGAAAAAAGCCTGACAAATTTAGGTCCGAGACGAGCACGCTAACCACACCAAACCGCCGGGGGTGGCAGTTCCTGGCCCCATGGATTGGGACAGTAGGTCAAAGCCGCTTGCGGCGAGGGCTAGCCAACCAGCGAATTTTTATCTGTCGTAGGCCGTCATTGCATCCGCCACCGCTTAGGTGGGGATGGCTGTTGTTGTGGGGCGCGTCTTTCTCTCCTTCTTCTTTTTATTTCTTCACTATTTTCTCTTCTGTCTCCGCGCCGGGGTGGTGCAGTTGTAAGACGCCCGACTACTGTGCCGGCCGGAGTACCCGGGTTCGAACCCGACCTCGGCTGCTACTTTCCATGGAGGCGAAACGAAGAGGGGTCCGTGTGCTGTGCGATGCCAGTGCACGTTAAAGATCCCCATGTGGTCGAAATTACTCCTAAGCCCTCCATTACGGCTCCTCTTTTCACTTTCACTCCCACCTTCCTACCATTCCTTACGGCGCGGTTGAGGTGTTCACAGAAAGCCCCGCCGGGGTGGTGCAGTGGCAAGACGCCTGACTACTGTGCCGGAGTACCCGGGTTCGAACCCGATCTCGGCGGCTGCGTTTCGATGGAGGCCAAACGAAGAGGCGTCGTGTTCTGTGCGATGTCAGCGCACTTTAAAGATTCCCAGGTGGTCGAAATTACTCCGTAGCCTTCCACTACGGCTCCTCTTTCTCTCTTTCCACTTTCCCTCCCAGCTTCCTCCCTTCCCTTACGGCGCGGTTGCAGTGTCCACAGAAAAACAAGTGAGACAGTTACCGCGCCTTTCCCTTCCTATAAATAAATCAGTTTTTTTTTAAATCAGTTCACAGAAAACACGTGAGACAGTTACCGCGCCTTTCCGTTCCTGCAAATAAATCAATCAACCAATCTCTTCTGTTTGCACGAGGCAGCAAGGTGGCTCAGCTACAGAGCCAGTACAGGCCCGTACATTTTCTTTTCCTTTTTCCTACGGCCACAACAACAACAGACAGATTGCACCGGTACTCCCCTATGGGGCTGGAACAGGTAGGTCACCGCCGCTTGCGGCGGGGGCTAGCCTGCCACAAAATGTTTATCTGTTGTAGGCCGTCATTGCACCCGCCACCGTTTCGGTGGTAGACGACGGCTGTTGTTACGGCGCGTCTTTCTCTCCCTCTTCCTTTTCTTCTCTATTTTCTTTTCTGTCTGCACGAGGCAGTGAAGGTGGCTCAGCTACAGAGCCAGTAGCAGGCCCATGCATTTTCTTTTCCTTCTTGCTACAGCCACAACAACAACAACAAAAGACAAATTGAAGTTTTTTAAACATGTTAACACATGCCCGAAGAAGGTAGAAAAATGCGTGTAAAATAAATGCTGAGAGCCACTTTGATGAATGCGTGTGCTCCTTTGCCTACTGTCATTTTTACATAACGATACGAGACCAACCGCAGGGTCTATGGGCAGATATACATGTAATACAATAATAATTGGTTCATAGGAAAGGAAAGGAAAGGCGTAGTATCTGTCACACATTTTCTGTGGATTATTAATTGATTGATTTATAGGAAGGGAAAAGTGCGGTAACTGTCTGACTTGTTTTCAGTGGACACCTAAATCGCGCCGTGATTGATTTTGATTGATTTTATAGGAAGGGAAAGGCGCGGTAACTGTCACTTGTTTTCTGTGAGACAGTTACCGCGCCTTTCCCTTCCTATAAAATCAATCAAAATCGCGCCGTCTAAAAAACTGATTTATTTATAGGAAGGGAAAGGTGAGGTAACTGTCTCACTTGTTTTTCTGTGGACACCGCAGCGCGCCGCAAGGGAAGGGAGGAAGATGGGAATGAAAGTGGAAAGAGAGAAAGAGGAGCCGTAGTGGAGGGCTACAGATTAATTTCGACCACCTGGGGATGTTTAACGTGCGCTGACATCGCACAGCACACGATGCCTCTTCGTTTCGCCTCCATCGAAACGCAGCCGCCGAGGTCGGGTTCGAATCCGGGTACTCCGGCACAGTAATCGGGCGTCTTACCACTGGACGTAAGGGAAGAGAGGTAGGTGGAAGTGAAAGTGGGAAGAGATAAAGAGGAGCCATGGTGGAGGACTACGAAGTAATTTCAGCCACCTGGGACCTGGGGATCTTTAACGTGTTCTGACATTGCAGAGCACACGGACGCCTCGCCGTTCCCACTCCGTCGTAACGCAGCCGCCGCCGGTCGGAATCGAACCCAGGTACTTCGACACAGCAGTTGATGATAATATAATTATAATTGGTTCACAGGAAGGGAAAGGCGCAGTATCTGTCACACTTGCTCTGTGGACACCTGAACCGCGCCGTAAGGAAAAGGATGGAGGTGGCAGTTAAAGTGGAAAGAGAGAAAGATGAGCCGTAGTGGAGGGCTACGGGGTAATTTCGACCACCTGGGGATTTTTATCGTGCGCTGACATCGCACAGCACACGGACGCCTCTTCGTTTCGCCTCCATCGAAACGCAGCCGCCGAGGTCGGGTTCGAACCCGGGACTTCCGGACAGTAGTCGGGCGTCATACCACTGTACCACCCCGGCGCGGCATCCCTGTCCCCCACTAAAATTTTGCCGCCATTTAAAAATAGAATCTAGGCTACAAACGACGCTAGGCCTATTTGACATTTTTATTTCCTGCTTAACATAACAGCTGTGGACACGCACTGCGAATGCGCTATAGCGGCTCGGTAACTCTTACATCTCCAGGTAAAATTTTGAGCAGTCAAGCGAGACTGACTGATCTGCTGCGCCCACATCAGTGGATTTTTAAATAGATCATTCTGCCGATAGCGAAGAATTCAATGTCGTGTGAGCAGTAGATAGACATTATCGTCAAATGCGAACGTCTAATGTCTAATAAAACGTTTTCTAAAAACACAACGCCGCTTGCAGCGCGGGCTAGCCAGCCACTGAATTTTATCTGGTTTAGGCCGTCATTACACCCGCCACTGCTTCGGTGGTGGACTACCGCTGTTGTTGCGGCACGCGTCTTTCTCCCCCTCTTCAGGCATCGCATTGAGTAGCATGTGGGTTTAGCGGGAGTGCTTAGGGGCGTCCCGTGATTTCGTCATCATGGTGTCTTTAACGCCGTGGAGTCCTTCGAAGACTGTGGTCTTCGACACAGTCGTCCCTGCGGAGGTCATTCCCGAGACAATCGTCGATGCGGCGGCCTCAATAGTGGTTTTATCCAAAACTTATTGCGTCCAGCATATGGGCGCCCAGTCCTTTCACGTTAGTGAAGAGCATGGCATCCATATCTCTAATCGTTGACGACGGCTGCCTCGTCATCGGCAGCGAGCGTATAACAATCGTCCCTGTTGCGCATCAAGTTACCACCGTGGCCTGCCTTTTGCTGCCGTCTTATATTTCAAAAGAAACGCTCGTCCAGGCCCTGAGCCAGCATGGCAAAGTCCTGTCTGTCACTGCGGGCCAGATGGGCTCCCGTAAGGGTGTTCTCTCTGGGGACGCGGTATGTGCGGATGGAGATGTCTGCGTTGTCACCAGTACCCTACTTCCTATGCATCGCTGGGCATCGCGTAACCTTTGACTACAAGGGTATGCAGCGTGTTTGCCGGTGATGTGGCTCCTCGGAGCACTTTCGGGCGCAGTGTTCAGCGCCTTTTTCTGGACGCTGTGGTATCCACGGTAACCAAGGCGAAGGCTGCACCCTGTCCGACCGACGCTGCAGTGATGACCACCCGACGGTGACGTGCCGGTGCACCGTTGCTACTCGGACGCAGCGCAAGTGCGTTTCTTCCTCATACCCATGAAGCCTACAGTGCCGGCCCCATGTGTCAAGCCAGGTGAGTCGTCTAAAGGCAAACAGGAAGTACAGACTCTGCGGAGGGCACGACATCAAAAACGTTGCAGAATTCGACTCCTCGTACACTGGCGGAAGGAAGTGATGACGTGCAGTTTGACAAGCATACGATTGATCCATCTCAGCCTCAGATTGCTTGCGCGGCCGCGGCTGACACCGCGTTGGCCCAGGATCATTGTGTGAGCCTTTTGTAATCGAGGCAGCTCCTTCCACATCATCACAGGAACCTCCGTGCACGTTTAAAGTTCGCGGCGTCTAGGCCAAGCATGGAGTTTGTAGAAAGTCCAGTCGGCATCTAAGGGTTTGGCTCCACCGAACCCGCGGTGTCTTCGGAACGCAGGCTGGTTGTATCATGAAGCTGGTAGAGACGCAGGCCACTGCTGGCGTTTTTAAGATTCGTGGAACCTTGGAGCAGCAAACGGGACACGTGAAGAAGCTACCAGCATTGCGTAAGTATTTAAAGGAGTCATTTATCTGAGGTTGTGAGCCAAAAACAGGATGTGGATGATTCTAGCAGCTCTTTCAGCCTTGGTGTCGGACATTCCCCGTCGCTTTCCATGCTAAGTGAATGTAATATGAACATAGAGCTAAAGAGAGAAGGGAATAAGCGCTGTGTTTTGTCGCCGACCGCAAGATCGAACACGACAGAAGATCACCAGGAGGAACATCCTCCCAAAAAGTCCCGTCCTTCTTTTAATGGGCCTGAACCTCCGCTTAATGTGAGTGCAAAGCACTTTCTTGGTGCCACCTCAAGAAAGCATATGCCTTAATGGCGTTCCGAACTCAATACCCGATATGGCATTAGGACTGAAAATTATTTCTTCAAACGGGGAGTGCTTCTTTTCGTTCGCCGTTAAGCGATCTAGTGGTGTAGGAATTGTGGTGCTAAACAGATCCTTTTTACACGATCATCATTTCACATATGACGGGTTTGGGCGTGTGCTAGTGTTCGATTGGTCATTTTCTGCTGTGAGATTGCGCATCTTGTCCATTTATGCTCCGGCGGACTCCATTTGGTAATAACTTCTTTAAAGGGTTGGATGTATACTTTTTAGACGGCCGTCATGTAATAATTGTGGGCGATTTTAATTGTGTTATAGACTAATAAGTAATGTTCAACGGCCTGGTCAAGGGCGACTGACTTGGAACGCGCGTGAACTCCAGCGCCTGGTTCAGCATTTTGCGCTTCTTGATGCGCACGAGCTCCTGCATGGGTAGCGTTTCTGGACATGACGTCGTGGTTCAGCTGCGAGCAGGCCAGACCGCGCATATGTGCCGCAGTCCCTTTCAACGTATGTGTCGGTTATGGATGTTGTGACCTTGCCTCAAATGCCAGTTCATATTTCTGACCATCTTTTTGTGTGGGTATGTCTGTGAGTGTGCTTGTTTCCCCCTCTTCTTCTCTGGAGCATGGCAAATCACGCTTTCCTGTCTCGCTCTTTCCTTTTCTACTGGTGATGTTGGTCGAGGGGTGCGTGATGTGAAGCGCGGCGACCCGCTGCGCGTGTGTGTGCGCGTGCTCGTGGTTCCTATCAGCTGTTCTCAGGTAACAAAAAGCTGTGGCCACCTACTCCCTTGATGGGGCTGGGACAGGCAGCGGGGGCTAGCCTGCCACAGAATTTTTATCTGTTGTAGACCGTCATTGCAGCTGCCACCGTTTCGATGGTGGACGACGGCCGTTGTTGCGGCGCGTCTTTCTCTCCCTTTTCCTTTTCTCTCTTTATTTTCTTTTCTGTCTGCATGAGGCAGCGGAGGTGGTTCAACTACAGAGCCAGTAGCAGACCCGTGCATCTTCCTTTCCTTCTTCCTACAGCCACAACAACAACAACCACAGTCTTCAGTCTGTCGTACGGCATGGAGAAGGACTGTGTAGCTCTGCTGGTGGCAGCTGTCTTCATGGCCCTGTCAGCGAACCTGATTGCAGCTTCACCTCCGCGGGGACCCTGCCCCGGGTAGCCCCTGCCCCGAAACATCCTCAAAATGTTTCGCATTCGCGTGAGAGCTTATCGCGAGCTTTACACGTCTCGCTTTCTGACAGTGCTGAAAATGAATAGGACAAGCTCAAATCAATTTGGCGCATGCACAGTTCGGTAGAGGGTCGTGCACTACGTCGTCGCGTGTCTCAGGAGCTAGTAGACAATGGCAGCGAAGATCCGCATAGCACACAGAGCGGGTTGGCATTCCCCCCTGATACGCGCCTGGTCCGATCAGTTACATAGCTGGTATTAATGTCTTATTGGAGCCTCGACCCTTTCTGCGGCGGCCTGGCGTGGAATACGTAGTCCATCTGCACATCCTGAGGTTCTTTGATTTGCGCGAAAAACTTACATCCTAAGCTCAGTGTTGAGCGGAGCGCCGCCTTCTGCTTCCCATCAAACTAGGGATTATATGCGTTTCTTGATGCACTTCAAAGGCATGGCGTGTTCAAATACTACGAATAATGTAGGAGCTGTAGAGACGCATCCAATGTTAGCTGGGTTGCCACTGGTCAGCTCGGAGATGCATGATGTGCCTTGTGCACTTCCCTCTTTAGAAGAGGTAAAGCATTGAAGCGCGGGTCAGCGCCTGGGCCTGATGGAATTCTATTTGGCTTTCCGGGACGTTGTCGGTCCAGCACTGACCAATGTTCTTCGACACTGCTTTGAGCTTTTAGACTTTCCGGCCAGTTTTCGAAGAGGGCGAATAATTTTTATCTCGAAACATGATCCTGGGTCATCTCGTCCAGAAGAGTCGAGGCCGATTACCCTTCCAAACGTAGACTACAAGGCTCTTGCAGCCGACGTGGTTCGGCGCTTGAGGGGTGTGTTGGCCTCCCTCCTTAGTTGCCATCAGGTGTGCTCTGCTCTGGCAGGGAAATACATAGCTTGTCGTATTCCACTCGAGATATTATTGATTGCACAGAGAGACTCATAGCTAGTGGCATCCTTGTTTCTTTAGATCAAGAAAAAGCTTTTGACCGCCTAGAGCATGGCTACATATTAGGCGTTCTGTAGGCTTTTCTTTTTCCGCGAATTTTCACACGTTTAATTAAAAGCACGTATGACGGCATTCAATGCCCACTGACAATGGATAGGTGGAAAAGCGACCCTTTACTTCGGACCCGCGCTATCCGGCAAGGGTGTCCTCTTTCTCTTCTTTTGTATGCTCTCAGCTTAAAGCCTTTTTTGAGGGCGGTAATTACTGACCAAAGTATTCGGGGCCTCCCTCTCCCAGAGTGTCTGACGCTGCGTGTGACTGCCTACGCGGATGACATTATGTTGTATCTGCGTGATGAAGAGAGCCTACTGCGCTGTTGTCCTTTTTGGACAGATATGCAAGGTGTCTGGGGCTGCTGTCAATTTTGAAATAAAGTAAATATCTTTTATTTGGCGGACCAGAAGCGTGCCTAATGGTTCCCTACCAATTACGCACAGCGACATCATTCGCATACTCGGCATTGACTATGAGGCACGTGGGATAGCAGCTTCGGTGTTGACTTCCGTCTTAAACGAGGTGCACAGCAAAGTGGCTAAAGGCAGGGCCTTTGAACTACCCATGTGGGATAAACGCTACCTTATCCACGCTGTTTTCTGTGGGCGAATATATTACCTCGCACATGCAACGCATCCACTTCTCAGAATTTTGCGTTCCCTTCAGCCTCTTGTAAGTTCATTGTTTTGGGCAGGTCGCACGGAACTAGTATGCCGTGCGGCACTCGGAAAGCCACGTTTTAAGGGTGGGTTCGCTTTCCCTTCTTTGTCCGTCTGCTGTCGACTGCTGGCTCTGCGCTACCTTATTCGTTTGCTGCAGGGTGATGAGTGTGCCGTGCACAGGTGCTTGCTTTCTATTTTTAGGCACAAATATGAGAGAGCTTGTCTCTGATATACCACTCAGCAGAGGATCTCGGGCTTTCCGGATGCCTGTTCTTATTCGTGTATGGTGGCATTTCGTCGCCACGCCCGACACGTGAGCCCAGATTTAGACATCTCGGCGAAAAGAGTAGTGCACTCAATAGGAACGTTAGTACTTCCGCTGGTGACTGCGCAACGTAGGCGAAGGGCGGATACCACTTGTTGGTTACCACTCGCAGCGTCGTTTCTGCCAGGACATTTACTTGAATTTATGTGGTTTTTGCAGTGGGGAGTTTTGCCTACACGAGATCGGCCGCAACGATGAGGCATTGTGTGGACTGTGCAGTGCCCAACTGCCTACGTCAAGAATCGAATTGTCACATGGCCCAGCAATGCGTCGTTGCTCGTGATTTTGGAGGGCAGTTCATGCCGGTTTCAGAAGTCTAGGTATTAACCGATTTCAGATAAGTGGCAGATGTCCTCGTGGGCGATTTGCACGATTGCTGATTGTAGCTGCCGCTTTCGCGTTATGGCGCAATCGTTGTGAGGCTGTCGCATCGAGCCGACGCCGACGTGCGCTTTTCCCTATCCTGGCGCGTCAACGAAAGGAGATCGTAAGCTTTCTGGCTGAGAAACTTTTCTACCTTGGGAAGCGAGAGTTCCTTCGTCACTGGTCTTCCCCTTTTGTTTACGTGTCGGAAGGATATGTCCGGGTTTATTTTACCCCACCTTGGTATAGCTGTAATATAATGTAAATATTTATGTCAACTCACAACTGTATACATAGCTACACACATGTGAACCCAAACATGCTTGATAGACGTGCCGAGTGGTTTTTATACACCTTGGTACCTACACTCTAATGGAAATATGTGTCCAATCACAGCTTTTACATCGCAACACATATGTGCAGTACATACTGTGTATACGATTGCTGTATATGTTTATATCTATTTTATTTGGTAAAATAGTCTACATTGTCTATACCTTCATGTACATTACCATTCAAAACTGTATATATAATCATCACGAACAGCCAAATTTTATTCTGTATGTACATACTGATTTGTGATGTATTGGTTCGTTAATATGTATTTTATGTGCACTTTCCTTTGTTCTTAATCATCCCATACAAAAATTTCTTATGGTTAGCTATAGAAAATCCTTTGTATGGTCGGCTATAGAAATTTGGCCCAAATATGTATAGCCGCTTCTATGGCTGTCTTTAGGTTTTTCTATAGTCTGTTCTATAGAAGTCTTTAACCTGTTCTATGGACTTATGGCTCTCTATTTACTGCAGTCTTTAGCATTTTTTATGGTCAGGTGTAAACTTTTATGGTCAGCTATAGAAAATTGTTTGTATGGTCGGCTACAGATATTTGGCCCAAAAAGCTATAGCCGTTCCTATGGTAGTCTTTAGGTTTTTCTATAGTCTATTCTATAAAAGTCTTTAACCTATTCTATATATTCTTGCTCCCTATGTACTGCAGTCTTTAGCGTTTTCTATGGTCGCATACAAACGTTTATGGCCAGTTATAGAAAATCCTGTGTATCGTCGGCTATAGATATTTGGCCCAAAAAGCTATAGCCTGCTATAGAAGTCTATAACCTATGGACTCATTCTGGTGTCCTAATTTAAGTATTTGCAGTCTTTAGCATTTTGTATGGTCAGCATAGAAAATTCGCGCGTGCTCACGCTTGTATATATGTGCGTGCGTGTTTGTGTATGCGCAAGTGTGTATGTGCATGTGTGTCATGCTCTATATCTTTGGTTTTATTTTCAATTCGATGAATAAATAACTGAAAATTATCCAGCAGTCTCCACGCTAAAACCATCATGGGTCGGAGGTACTTACTATGCGCCGATAGTGATCCCACCAGTTATACCAAGAGTGTGACGTAATCCGTTTGTCGTACAGCGTTGCAGTTGATCACATATGGTTTCTCGTTGCATACAGCACACAACTCTTAATCAAGCTGGAGTACAAGTCGCGCGAGGGATTCGAAACGACGATATATGTACTTTCATATAAGGGTGTACGCCTACTGGTCTATAGCTTGTGGTATATACAATATTGTATAGCCGGCTAAAACAGGTTATACGACTTACAGTCTGTAGCTTTAGAAGCACTGACATTCCTATAGACGGCTAAAGATAACTGTATGGCTACTAGTCTATAGCTTCAGGAGCATACACTTTTCTATAGCCAGCTAAAGCAGCTTATATGGCTATCAGTCTGTAGCTTTAGAGCCATTTAAAGTTCTATAGACAGCTAAATATAACTGTATGACAAATAGCATATAGCTTTAGGAGCATAGACTGTTCCATAGCCAGCTAAGCAGCTTATATGGCTTGTCAGTAGCTTTAGAGACATTCACATTTCTATAGACCGCTAAAGGTAACTGTATGACTAGTAGTCTATAGCTTCAGGAACATACACTTTTCTATAACCAGCTAAAACAGCTTATATGACTTGTAGTCTGTAGCTTTAGAGGCATTCAAATTTCTATAAACATCTAAAGATATCGGTATTACTAATAATCTATAGCTCCAGGAGCATAAACTTTTCTATAGCTTGCTAAGACTGATTTTATGGCTTGCAGTCTGTAGCTTTAGAGCCATTCAAACTTCTATAGACAGCTAAAGATAACCCCATGACTAAAAGTCTATAGCTTCATGCACATATGGCTTTCTATAGTTAGCTAAAGAGATTTTGTATGGTCCAGAAGCTATAGACAAAGTGGTATAGAATGTTCTATAGCTGCCTATAAATATTTCAATGGCACTTTATAGCCGACTATAAAAGTCCATAGATAGACATAGCTGACCATAAACGTTTCCATTGAAGTACATAGACCATTTTTGTATGGGATGTGCATTTCCTGTTTTTGTCATTTGTTGCCGCTCATGTGAATGTCTAATGTGAACGTGTAATGTCTAATAAAACGTTTCTTAAACACATGTAGGTTTCTTTCTATTTGTAGTTTATTAAACCTATCTTTGTGTGGTGACAAAAGCTGGTTTCGTAGTAAGAACGGCATGCGCTCTTGTGTAATCGATACCCCTATCACATTACAATATTGATGGCATTCTAATCGTATAGCATTCGGCCCATCACATGTGATTTGGTTTCTATCTGTGATCCACAGTAACACGCCGTCTCACTTCCGACACATATCCCCGATCAGGATTGCGATATGTAAAGACGAAATTGTTAAAGCCGACATTAAGCAATTGTTTGGGTCAGCTCGCCTCTGAGACTTACACGAATCGGCCACTTGACGATAGCTGGCCTTTAAGCAAGCAATCGTGCCTCGTATCTCGCTTGTATGCAGGAACCGCATCATTGCTCACTCACGACTTCATAACATCGGCCAAACTTTTTGAATTCATTTAATCATTTCCTTATTTTTCATCTCATACCCTACTGATGCCCTGAGGCAATAAATATCGTTAAAAAACGACATTCTAACGCACTTCCCGCGGTCCTGTATTGGAGGCAGATGAGGTGTGGCGGGAGTGGCAGAGGCGGAACATGAGCTTGTTCGCTCTTGGTTTGCTAACATCCAGCGCATCGTAACATTCTACATGTAAACATACCTCTCAAAAACTGTGGCGGAAGGAGGGGGAGGGGGAGGTAGATCACCACAGAACCTATTCTACACCTCCAAAGCAGAAGAATAGCTGTGCTACCCCTTACTGCGGGGACCCCGCCGGGTTGGCGCAGTAGTTACGGCGCTCGACAACTGTTCCCAAGGATGCGGGATCGAATCCCAGCCTCGGCGGGCGCTTTTCACAGCAGGCGAAAAGCAAGGCGTCCGTGTACTGTGCGATGTCAGTGCACGTTACAGTACACCAGGTGGTCGAAATTTCCGGAGTCCTCCACTACGGCGTCTCTCATAGCCTGAGTCGCTTTGGGACGTTAAACCCAACAAACCACCACCACCTTACTGAGGGAGATTGCGCAAGCAGATATTCCAACGCAGCCAATACTAGCAACTCAGTCCACCCCCACACAGCCATATCGGGAAACCCGACACTTTATGGCACGCCTAGGGAAGACGTGGAATGCTGACTCACCCACTACAATCGGGTGAGCAAATACAACCGCTGGAATGCGAAGACGAAGCTAGCGAATGTGGTATTCTTCCTTGAAGAAACGACGCTAACATGGTTTCACAATATTGAAGTATCCCGTACCACCTGGAATCGCTTCATGGAAGAAATGGGAGCGGGATTCGGCGATGCCGAAGCTCGAAACCACTGAGTCATCGTGTACGTAGACTACCTTACGTGATATTGTGAAACTGATGCCATACCGTCAGCCACTGCTTCTGATGTTTCGGCCTTTCTCCTACGGTCCACCATTCATCGACAGGGCTTCCTCGTAAGGTAATAAGTGACCGTGGGCGACAGTTTATTGGAGAAGTTGTAGAACTTCGTCTCTGCTCATCCCTATTTTGCCATTAAGCTCCTTACCACCCACAAATAAGCAGTCTTACCGAACGCACCAATCGTACGCTTAGCAATATGCTCCCAATGTATGTCAACTCCCGCCACAAAAAGCTGGGACCAGGTTTTGTCGTTTATAACATACGCATTTGCACTCGTAGGCACGAAACGACAGGCTACAGTCCGTGTTTTCTTCTGTACGCTCGACAGCCATGAAGTACTCTGGACACATTTTTACCTTTATCACTGCCAGCTGAACTTTCACTAGCGTATACTCTCTTTGGGTGAAGAAGCTCGTCGACTCGCTAGACTTCGCACTCTAGCCTGCCAAGAATGCTACCAGCAACGCTACGACAAGTGTCACTAGGATGTTAATTATACTCCTGGTGACTTGGTGCGACTTTTGACGATTTTGCGTAAGCGTGGCTTGTCTCAGATATCGTTGCATCAATATACTGGCCATTTCGTTGTACTGAAACACCTCAGCGCACTCAATATTGTAGTCTCTCGCCTCACCATCCGAGGTCGACGTTCTCGGAAGACTCAAGTTGTTCATGTGGCCCGCATGAAGCGCTACTACCAATGTGGCAAGCCTTGACTCGCCCGGCGGGCGTTGTCTGCGAAAGGGGCAGTGTCACGGGTTCCCTCGGTTCTCTATTGGAGGAAGATAAGATCTGGTGGGAAGGACAGAAGAAGAAGAGGAATCCGAACTTGTCCCATGTTGGTGTGCTAACATCTAGCGCATCATAACACCTTACGTGTAAATAAACCTCCTAAAATTATGTAATTAGCAAACAAGAGCAAATAACTATCAGTAAAGAAGTATCCGCTGTTAACAAAGATCAGTGTGCGAAAGGTTAAATTATTGTGCAGCATATTAAACCCGAATGAAACTTTTTTGTACTCTATTGCATCGCTTCAACTATCGTTTCGGCATCAAAATCTACGTCATATACACAATGACATCTACTAACCTGAATTTCATAAGATCACTTCCTACGGAATTAAAAACTGTGCCGAAGTTTTATAATGAGTTCAGTACGTGAAGAATTTCATCATATAGATCGGAAGAGGAAGCAATCTGAATTTTTAGTCCGGACTGGTAAAGCAATATTTCTCCCACCCCTTGGTAGAACGCGGAATGCCCTAGGGATTATGGACGGCGAAAGGCAGCCTTGAAAAAAACCAATTCACAACCAATGCTCCAAATATGGGATAGCTTACAAATTTTTTGCAGCAAAATTTCAGCGAACAGTTTCCTGCAAAGAAACAACATTATGAACAACATTATAAGTATTTACCTGGAAAAGAAATTTGAGGAGCTTTCTTTTGCTTCCTGAGAACAATGAATAGGTTGCCGAAGCCTTAAAACACACTCTTATCTACGTTGACCACGGCGGAATTTGCAAAGTCATTAGAATAAGTAGGCAGAAGTCATAAGAATCGCTTTTCGGTGGTTGTTCTCCGTCCCGTCCCAGTGGGTAATCTCTATAACTAATTTGTTAGGTTCTCTGGTTGTGAGCTCTTTCACATTGCAAATCGGCTACTTGCCGCAGCTCCTGGCCCTGACTGTGTGACCTCGGGGATGATCAATCTCAATCTAATTTTTGTGAATCCCCGAATGATGTATTAAAGAATGTTAAATAATCTATTAGGACCCTATGGTGTCCGCATATCTGGTGCCTTTTAAGAGTTCTACCTGCTCTTAAAAAGCAAAGTGAGTGGCTAGTTTAGACAATATTTGACTCATTTATTTTACCTCGAATTTGATGAACTTGGCGAAACATGTGTTGTATAGCCGATTCATGTTCCTCATCACCGGAAAGGAACTGCTGAATTCCTCTCAAATTTGTTTTAGAACCGGGTGCTCCATATGGTGTGCGCACTAGAGAACCGCGTCCGATTAGCCCACCGCCATCATCAATATGCTGCACTTGTCACTGTTTACATTAAATAAAGCGTACGACATTACTAAATATGTCCTGCTGCTGCGCAGCCTGTAAGTCGTAGGCTTGTCATGTTCCTTTGCGAAATGAGTGCCAGCATTTCTGTCTGACAGGAAATTATATTGCTGTCAACATGGGGTACTTTCACCCCAATTCCGATAATCCAGAGGAGTGTCCCAGGGTTTGGGTAATTACCCTTCGTTTTTCAATCGTTTAAGCTGAAAGCCTTTCTTGGGTCATGGTGGAAATTAGCGTCGGCGAGGGTTTTCAGCGGAATCTCTCGGCGAGATTCCAGGAGTGAGAGATACTGCGCCTGTTCTTTCCTTTACAACAATTATAGAACGCTGGTGACTTTGATGCATTCAACCGAACGCTGGCTGTTTTCGACAAGGGGCGCGCAATGTACAGGGGGATCCACTTCTAGCTATAACACGATCACTGCTTTCAAAGCAGCAACTAGAGAGTACTTCGCACTTTTCTCTGTAGTGTTTCTAATAGGTTTAGTGCCATAGATGCGCTGGCATTCATGCTAAACAAAAATATTTTAACGGAAACGCTACTACCTGCCCATCATCGACAAATACCAATTGCCAGAGCATCACCGATAATTCCCTGCCATCAATCATATTATGAAATTTATATGGCACACTTTACGAACTAAGCCTATACCAATATCGCTGCTTTGAATGTATAGTTTCTAGCTACGATATTATATAGAAATGGCTGAAGCTATATGTCCGAAACTTATGACAAAGAGTACGGATAAGAGTCGAATAACCTCAAATTCATTTCTGTCACAGTTTGAAAGCGCCTCTCGCGCTTCATACAAGCTCGGTAAAACCTGAAGCAAGTACGGGATATAAATTTCATGTATACTTAAAAAAAGAAAATCTTATGTACGCCACAACCCTGAAGCTGATAAAGGTGCCCTAATTTCTAAAGACTAAATCTGAAGTAAGGCAGTAATTAGGAGGATGCGAAGCTTGAAGGGGAAGAAAAATAAACTTAGAATCAACAGTTTCCCGGGGGCACGACATATGCGGAGATAAAACGAAGAGGGTCAAGAGGAATGTTGGGATAGCGAGCTGCCGTTCACGCGAAGGCGTTCCCTGCGGGACAACCGCTAATGAAGACACGCTCCGGCGGAATGCTAATTAGCGGACCTTTCTGAAGCTTGTCGGCGCTGCTGGCTGCGCTTTTATTGTCTTAGAATGCTAGGATGCCTTTTCCTTTGTGGCGGAGAGTTTTTTCTCAAGGGTCATGATGGTTCTTCTTGTGTCTTCTGATTTCTGCTTGCTTCATTTTCCTGGTACCAGTCGTCTCTTCGTGCTGTTTTATTGCATAATTTATCCGATTCTACTGGTATGTAAAAAGTCATAGCAAAAACACTACGGTGAAAAGAATTTGAGAAATATTTTTCTCTCAGCAAGGGCCAAGCTAGAATATGCATCTGGCTTCTACAATTGGTGCCTTGTAGCGCGACTGGTAGTACTGCACCCCGTAACCATTTGCATATTTCTCTTCGCCACGTTTTCCTGCTGCCAAGGTCATCGATCACTTATACTCCTCTCCACAAGCTCTTTGCATTACTAAAAAAGATAACGGCGATATATAAAAATAGTGATTGCATTTAGTGCATGGCTGTGTTACACCCTTCTGTGCAGTCTCGCTTTCAGTTTGCTTTAATCTGGATAAACAATATCAGATCACCAAACGTTTTTCTCGCCTTTGAGCTGCTTGTGCGAAAACCAGTTGAAATGACTGTTCTGATGTAACAAAATAAATCCCAAAACGTATCCTCTCCTCCGAGACCCACAGTGTAAAATTAGGAGAAGTTTAGGTGCACCTAAACCAACACCTGCAAAAAAATTGGCGTGGTTTCGCGTCGCGTTAAGCATAAGAATGTGACACAGAAATGTACGTCGCCAGTATAAGTCCCTAGAAAGTGGGAATGGTTCCATAGCCCTCTCCTACGGCATCTCCTCACTTTCAGTCTCACCTTCTCTACTTCCCAAAAGCTCATCTGAGGTGTCCAGCTAGACGTGTTAAAGATGCTGCGCCTTTCGTTCTCTTTCCTGTATATCAGTTCGTAATTCGCTCAGTTTGCGAAGCGCCCGTCTTCTGTTCGACATCGCAGCGAGTGAAAGAACCCCAGGTGGCCAAAATTTCCAAATCCCTTCATTACGGCGTCTCTCATAGCCAGAGTCGCTTCGAAATGTTAATGCCATATTCTAAGCTAGTTAGGTAGAATTGGTGTAGTGAAAAGCTAATATCGGCCTGATGTCTTTGTGGGAACGTACACGAGGTGGACATACAAACGTTTGACGGTTTTGTTAGAATTTGAAACTCCGCATTAGTGCTTTCCCATTAATATGGATAGCAGCTCGACTTACGCTTAATATGGGCCTGGGCCTAGTTCAGAGGGAACTCTGTAGTGCTGAAACCCATTTCAAAACAAGCTTAACGCTATCAGCAGAGGTGGAACAAATTTTCTTCTCAAGCCAATGCACTGTGTTCCGAGAAGCCAGAGAGCAATTTAAGCTACCGCTGCAACCTCGAACACCTCTAGCACCATCATCTTACTATTCTCAATATGATGACGTACTGGAAGACGCTGAAGACTGGCTATAGGCCTATGAGTGGATCACCCGCAAGAAAGCCATAAGGGTGCCCTTTTCACTAGGGCACCCTACTGCAATCAACCGCCCTTCTTCTCCTATGCCGATCAGCAAAATAGAGTTGAAGTTACGCTGCACTACAACAACCTGCAGACTAATGAAAGGGCGAACCTCTATCCTGTGTTTATCCCCGTTCTGTAGAATCCCGCAGAAACAACAGTGCGCAGGGGGAAAAAACTTGACGAGCTCTTTTCGTCCATAAGAGAATATATGGAATAAGCTGTCACTTAATATCGCAACTTCGACATATGCCGATACATTTTCTTCTAAGGTGGAAATAGGCAGAATGCGAACTACATTACTATGAGGCTTTGGCAACGCTCAGTGTAGTACAGTCATTGTAATGATCCGTAGAAATGTAATGTCAATTTTACTCCACCTATACATCCCTCCCTTCCACTATAGAGGAATGTGCTGTCGAAATTCACGCAGTTGCGACAAGCGGCAGTGCAGGTAACAAGCGCATGTTTCTGTAGTGTGCATTCAGTACCTGTTGTACCAGTCCAGAGCAGATGCCGAGAGTGTTACGAAATCTATGAAAAAGGGGGGGTGGGATGTTTCGGAATGGCTCCGTGCGGCGAGACAGTGCAATACAACAATACGCTAGCCTAGCCCAGGCATAATGTACAAAGAAAGTATTTGGGCTAGTTGTTAAGAATGCGTTACCTATAAGAGCACTCTCTCTTTGTCTTGTTGCGGTCTTGTAAGCACGCATAATGTATACTTTCAGTTTAGGGCATACCGTTGCAGGCGCTATACTCCGGGCGGACATGTACAGATGCTATTACTGGAGACGCCGCTACATGTGATCGGATCGCCCATCCATGGTGACTGCTGACGTCTGGCACCGTTATGACGATGTTTCGGGGTTGGACGACATACAGGGCGGGTATCGAACATGCACCACCAATTTTCACACACTGGCAGCTTTGCCAGTGCACGTACCGCCTCCCTGTCTTCCACACCACCTCTGCGCGCACGTCGCTCGCTGCTTGTCGCTGCCTTAATTTTGTGATACCGTGCACATGGAGGTTTGCAGCGCCATTATTGTAGATGATGATTTTAGAAATTACATTAAGTGAATACATACCTAAAATACTTCCTTCGGTTTGAACATGGGCAGTAACGATATTGATGCAACTGCGCTACTCAACGCCGACTTTGACTAGTCACTGGGCCATGCCTTCCCCTTGAAACAAAAATGCTACGACAAAATGAACGGGGGCCAACCTAAAACGGCTGGGCTACACCTGTACTACTCTTGGACCTATGAATATGAAGGGCTTGCACACGCGGTTGCACAATCGTGAAGCAATCCGTATCCCTGTAGCAAAGTCATGTTCATTGTTTAGAACGAACGGAGAGTTCCACTCTGGTGCAGCATTCTGCTACTCGTAAGTAAAGAGCTACTGTTATTTGCGAGTGTCCCTGGGACGGCCATATTACTATTTTGCTGAAGAAAGCAGTTGCAGTTGTCTGTAGGCTGGCTGGATAACTGCCCCATCCTCCTCCTCACATATTTTAAGGCTAAAGTCTTTAATGGCTCACACTGTCGGCGTTCGTTCGGTCGCTGTATAGCTAGCAATAAAATGACGTTGTCACCTGAAAACGAAACTAAAGTGAACAGGGAAATAAAAGTCTCATCTCCAGCGGAAATTGAAGTTCCATCCATATGTTCTCCAGCCGAGCAATTTAGCCAACTACGTCGTGCCCAGGATAAGGCAATGCGCCTCATAATGCTCCTTGTCTACCGTGAAGATGATTGCTAAAAATAAATAAATAGATCCTCTCTACATTGGCAATAAAGATTCCATCCCTCAGATTCCCAGCCAAGCGGTTTAACCAACTACGCCACGCCCGGTATCGTAAGACACATATCACAATTCTCCTTATCTACAGGGAGGATGTGAGTAGCGATGACAACGACATTGCAATTAGTGATAATGAAAATGATGGTATAAGCAACAATAATTACGGGGAACTTAGTTGATAATAATAAAGAAAGCAAACGGGATGAACCGTGTGCCCAAGCACCGCTCCGGATTTCGCATTTTTGCTGTGTCGATTCCACCGTGCTCTCGGAATTTTAGCACATTGGATTAACATTTTACCAAAGAAACCGATATTGCCTTCTACGTCACATTTTTGCTGATTTCTCATGACTGAATAGCATCGGCGCAACGTTTTGAGGAAGAGGCCGGCCAACATGCAATCTTCAATGAGTGAAAATAAGCCTAAAGTTGTCATTCGTAAAGAAGAAACTTCCTTGGCCCCTTTCGCCACTTTTCAAAGACGTCTTTGTAACGCCCTCAGAAGATCCGCCAAGCATCGACTTATCGATAACTGCCGTAGGCGAATGGTGAGTGCAAACCATTGCCTTGTTGTTTTGTAAGAAGGCGTTATTAAGCGCTAATCGCAAAATGATGCAGCATACCTCATTCAATTTTTATAGACAGCAGTTTACGTTAGGTAGTGAAGCACTGGAAGTAGCAGGCGGATGCGTCAACTTAGGACAGGTAGTAATCGCAGATCCGGACCATGAAAAGGAAATAACAAGAAGAATAAGATTGGGATGGAGCGCATTAGGAAAGCACTCGTAGATTATGACTAGCAGCTTACCGGTATCTCTCAAGAGGAAAGTATACAACAGTTGCATCTATCCTCTATTCACCTATGGGCGGAAACATGGAGGCTAACCAGGAAGGTTCCACTTGAGGAGAATGCAGAGGGCTATAGAACGAAAAATGGTAGTGGTAACGTTAAGAGACAGGAAGCGTGCAAAGTGGGTCAAGAAATAACTCAAGTTACTGGCATTCTAGTAGTAATCAAGAAGACGAAATGGGCATGGGCAGGACATGTAGTGCGAAGAGAGAATAACCGATGGTCGCTTAGGGTAACAAACTGGATTCCAAGGGAAGGAAAGCGTAGCAGGGTGCGGCAGAAAGTTAGGTGGGCGGATGAGGTTAAGAAGTTCGCAGGGGTCCAGTAAATGCAGCTAGCACAGAACCGGGTTAATTGGAGAAATTTGGGAGAGGCCTTCACCATGCAGTGGGTATAGTCGGATGATGATGATGATGATGATGACCTCGTTCAATCTTCTCGAACTACGTAGGCATTGCCGGTGGAGGAGATTAAAAAGAAGGGTAGTAGTCTGGAGGGCTCGGTTGATAACATGAATTTCGAGAGAAAGTTTGTTTACCCGCTGTTTAGGATTGACCGCTAAACCAACTTTCGGACTCCAGACACTTCCGGGGGCAATATCCTCAAAGCGGATACAGTTAAAAGGACACTAGAGGTAGACTTATAGAGGGCAGCTTTCGTGATGCTTGCCGGTGCATATATAGAAGAGTATATGCGCCCATATTTGGTGCTCTCTGCATCTGCCACATTCAAATGCATCATCGTTGAAGTGGCCGTCTTGCCCCGTGGCTCTACCGGGAATATATATTTTCGACTAACTGCTTCAGTGGTCGAGCATCCTGCTATCAGCCCTGAAAAGGACCCAATAAACAAACGCGACAACTTTCATGACGCTTTCAAAACATGTCTTTGTTAACGCAGAAGCTCTACCAAGAACAGGGAAGAGTATTTCGCTTCTACGTTTCCGCAACCAAAAGGCAAAGAGAGCATTTTTTTTTTTGGGGGGGGGGGGGGGGGGGGAGCGGTCTGTGCTTTTATACACTACAAACATATTTCAAGATTCCTTGAAATGCCCTAAACCATTAATCTCACAGTTTATAGACGACATGCCCACTTTGTAGGAAAGCGAAAACAAGGCGCTTTCTTTGAGCTTCGCAGCTTTCTAAAAATGTGGTGGCGGTTCAACCCTGCTAACCTAATTAGGCGAAACGAAAGCGTCTAAAGCGGCATAGAGTGGCGCGGCACTCTTATTTTCGACCGTCTTCCCACTGTAATAAGTCAAAAATAGTGTACCCTAACTGAAAAGTAAATTTCTGCTCATAAATGCACTTGAGCATCTATTCAAAACTTATTATATTGGGTTTTTGCAACCAGAAGCGGTAGATGAAATTCACCTGTGTGTAGTATTCCACGAAGCTGTATCAGTTGTTATTCGCATCGTACGAATTTGAGAGAGGGCTTCCGCATAAGAATTGCACATTAATATTACAAATTACTAAACCGTGCAGCCTTCATGGGAGTCTAGTAGCAGTCGGTCACCGAGGTTTATGAAATGAGTTTATGAAATGAGCCCCGGTAAAAACGTAACAATAGCGTTACCATCCATTACCATCGATTACCGTCTTTATACATGTAATTTATTCAGCCTAGAAGCGGTTGCATTGAGCAATTTTGCGGTCTCGCCATTGAATTGCACAGCTTTTAGGCTTCAAGAAGAGGTTATTTTTTGCAACAATGCATATCCTCTACTCCAGCTGTACGACGCGGTTTCTCGCGCTAAGAAAAGCTGTAAAACGTGAACACCATCTGAAAACTGAAAGCCTCTAATATTTATATTACATCCTCATTCAGTTTCTTAGCTCAGTTATAAAGGATTCTGATCCTAAAAAATTACATTTTTCGGAGCAACAAGCGCCAAACAAATCACAGATGCCAGACCATAAGCTGCTTATCCGCGAATGTTGAAGAAGAGCATGGTCAGGCGCACAGAATATTTAGGAAGAATGGCATTCCTAGAATTTGTTTTCGGTTTTCATACCGCCGCGCATTTCAAACTGAACGCGTTGTCTAGGTAAAACAACAAAGAGAAACCTTGTAATGAAATAGAAGCAGGATTTGGCTTTAAAAGGGCAAAAGCCGTACTGGCTTTTAAGAGAAACCGTACTTCCCCATTTCGAGGCGTAAAGCGCTTTCTGTTTGCGTCTCTAGGCATTCTTTTTCGTAAGAGGCTTATCGATGCTTCCAAACGCCATTATCAAAGCTTTCGCTCTTCCTACACGGTTCTAAACGGTTGTGCTTAGGAAGCACCTGATAGATCTAAGGAAACATTTAAATCCCCTCCTACCATTTCCCAAATATTGGGAATGAATATCATCTGTACCTCAAAATCCTTACTACGCCAACTTGAGTCAGTTTTATCTCTCACGCTCAGCAGTACAAGAAGTTTAGCTCGTTCTTGCCCTTGAACTTTCTAGATTACATATTATTTTTTAAACCATATATTCTCCCGCACGTTTGAAATATCTATGTCTCATGTAAGCTGATTGAGTACCTTTGTTCGAACGGAACATATTAAATGTGACTTTTTAAACCATGCTCACGTGCAAAATATATAGCAAATTTACAAAACCAGTAAAGGCTAATTAGAATGCCAATGTGTAAGCCAGTGGAGTAATAGTTTCTTTTGAAGAGACGCACAGGGCATGATAAATGAACGGAACAGAAGTGCACTGCAGCTATTGCGCAAATATCTGCTGGTAGAAAACGTCCGATGTCGTGTATGCGTGCAAATTTGTTTATTAATTGTTCTTTGCTGACTTCATGGACGCTCCAGTAACCTTGAAGGAAGACACAAACTATTTTGTGTGTGGTTCAAAAGAGCTGGCTTTGAGTTTGCGATGTGCGGAATGGGGTTCAAGATACATTGCAATTAGGTAAATAGCAGAATATACTCCAATATCAAAGTCGATTACCAACATGAAAGCTCTGAATGTATTTTCAGAAGAAGTATAAAGACCTTGATTAAGTCAATGGGTGGAACGATTTCACCTCAATAAGGTGGCGCGGCTTCGCTGGACTGGTCCACACCGACGAATATCCTGACCGCTCCCCTTGACCTGATGCGCCGTCCCAAGGTATAGACACCGTAACGTTCTGGGAGCCTCACTGCAGGCCCCTCGGCTGTGGATCGGAGGTACATTTGTCGAGGATACGGCATTTGCCAAATAACATTTGCATTAGGTGATGTTCTGAGGCCGCAATGCATAGCGTTATTCATTTGTACACACCTTTGAATCACCGTTATACAACTGCGTAAAAATAAAATATTGTGAACCTGGAGCAGCGCTGCCTTCAACATCTACGCAGCCGAAGCTTGAGCCACTCAGGCAAAAATTCAGAAAATAAGGACATCTCTGAAACCGGCTAAAATCATGTTTCGTTCATGCTGAAAAATTTCTATTTAATCAAAACACTAAACATTCTTGGCAATATAGCTGTCATCGCTCATTCAGTACCCTATTCTAGATTTCTTATATATTTTAAATTAGCCGTTCTTCTGTTTTCTTTATGAATATTCCTTTTTTTATTTTATTTTTTAGCATTTTTGAGATGATGCCACCAGTCTTAACCAATCCCCTGAACAGGGAACGCGCCTTTATAACAACGAAGTTCGGCCTAAGCAACAGCTTCAATGATTCGCTCGGTCCTCCGCGCTCTGTTCACCAACAATGACAATTACCGAGCCTTCCACGGTAAAACCTCTTTATGTCAAGCGTGTTTCCTTCTTATTTTGCCCCTTTTCCTCGTCGTACAATAACCGCGTCCACGGATAAGTAAGGCATTACAACGCCTTTTTGTCGCCCAAGATTTAATTTCAAAAGCCCTATCTACCAGCTTTACATATCCGGCTGATTCTCCCCTCACGTTGACCCTGTTGCGGCCAGATCGTTATTCGTTAACGGATTCCGGACACAAGCTGCCCAGCGATGTCTGGTAAGCCGCTCATACCCGAGACACGTCCGAGAGCAGAGGAGTGTCTGGAGAGCTCCACCGCAATCTCAGTGTCCAAACCACCCTCGGATGACGTATATGCTACCCTTATACGCCAACTACAAAAACCCATAGCTTTCTTTGCTGGTGGAGCCAATTCACCGCCAAAGATTTGGCCAATCAGATTTTTCCACGGTTCGTGCAGCCCCTCCACAAACTTATTTGCTGTTTTTAACAACAGCCTTTTCGAGAATATGTTCTGATCTCTGACTGTTAAATAGCGCCTCCCCGCATCTCTTTCATCATGTTCCCAACCTTGACCACGTTGCGCCATTCCTGCAACTTGAGATCGCATATTCCGTGACGTCATCACAGAGCCGCCCGCCGGGGGAAATTGCACGTTCAATCCTGAGCTTAACAATACTACGTAGCAGCGACAGAATACCGCAGTATTCAGCAGCTCATTTTCTTTAAAGGGCTGCAAAGTGAAAATATAAAGATTTTAGCGCGATCCCCTGAGCTCACCGGCAGCTCCCGAGTGACAAAGTCTTCCCTCCCGAGCTGTGACAGCTAAAACTCCATTTCGCGAACAAAGATGGAAAAGTCGGGTGCGATGTGAAGCCTGATCATGAAATTACCATGCGAGCATGGTACAGCAACAGTGTGTCTTAGAGTCAGACTAAAGAGAAGTATATCGTACCGTGGTCACGCAATACACAACGCAATGCTTGCTATCCACCACAACGTACATGACCCTTGGTAGCTGACACAGGCTACCCACAAACGTTTGCCCCTGTCACTAAAAAGAATTCGTTCGGGGCACATAGATCTCAGTGCGGTAGTCATTTCAAGGCGAAATCATTTTTAGGCTCATGGTACTAAATTTCGTGCGTGAGAGTTATGCGTCCTGATGAGGTTATCAAAAAATAAAAATCCTCTCTACACCGGGATTCGAACCTTCATCCCTCGGATGGCCAGTTGAGCGCTTTAACCAATTTGTGCCGCGATTTTCTTTACCATGGTATTTAATACACTGAAACAATGTCCTATGTAGACGGACAATGTACAAATGATTTAGAAATGAGGATGAAATTACCACAATCCGTAAAAGGATACACACAGTCAAGCTCTAAACAAGAGACAATGTAGAACACATCACTAAGAGCGAGTGCCACTCCGGTTTCAAAGTCAGCTTGTGCATATAATTCTCATAATGGACAATTTCCTACAGAAGGGGTTTTTTGTAGGAACAACAGATTCACATTTCTTGTCCATCATTGCGCGTTTTCCAGAGGCTATGTAACCCTTTTAAAAAGAACTTGTCTGAAGGCGTGAGACGCACATTCTAATTCTCCTTATCTGTCGTCAGGATGATAGTAGCAATTACAATGCGTTGCACCTAGTGATAATGACAATATTGAGAGTAGCAATAATAATGGACATGCATTTATTCGGTAATGATAATGAGGCCAACATGATGCACCGTGCGCAGTTATATTGCTCCGACCTTCGCATTTTTGCATGGTAGATTCCACAGTGCTCTTGGAATTTTTTCACTTTTTAACTCATTTCCTTTTTTATATCTTTTTTAATATTTCTACGTCTTTCTCAGTTGTGTCTTTTATTTTCTTTTTGCTACTTTTCTCTCTTTTCCGCTGGTTGCATGTATTCGATGTTATGAAGCAATGAAGAGGCCTGACATTAAAGTTGTTTTCCAGGATTTTGCCAAAGTTTGACGCATATGGCACACTTTCGACGTCCTTGGCTTTTTGATGTCTGCACACTCTATCGACGTGCATGGCTAATACGAAGCCTAATCGACGTTCTTATCACTCATTTATCGGATCACAACAACGCAAGTTCGCACGTACAGCAATGTTTTCTGCCTCTACATCATTCAATCATTCTTTTACTTGTAAATCTGGTCATTCTTCCACAGGGTCGGTGTGACACCCTCTTCGAACGGACACTTTACGTGAGCGTATAAAGGCTTTTGACTTAAATGTTCTTCTTTCTGGGGCATCTGCTAAAGCAGGTGTTTATCTGTACTATGCGCCACAACGGACCCCAGGCGCCGGCACCTAGCAGTGGTGGCATGACATTGTCCAAGGAAATGGGGATCCCGAGGGTCGAGCCAATGCCGGAAGTTTGGATCTTGAAGGCCCTTTGGCAGAGCCAATACACCACTTTTGCCCACGCTTCCTGTAGATGGCGCCTCATTATTGACCCGAAGAAGGGAAATCGCCAGAACCATTTTTTTATCCTGCCCCTTATCTTTAACTTTCAATCCTATTTTTTACAAGTGTATTGTCGTCTCCGCTGTTCTTGCTTTCATTCTTCTTCCAGGCAGCACCGATTAGTTTTCTGTAGCAAAAAAAGCCTGCGTTCTGCAGTATTCGGGTATAGGCTCAGTGTATAGCTGGTAATAGGCACGACTTATATTGATATTTTTGTCGAGTCCCCTTTTGCGCTCTGTGGTGGGTGGCTGCAACCGTGACAGAGCAGAATAATTTTTTGGTGCCTGTTTTTTTTTTTTTTTTCGAAGAGCGATCGTCTTCCGAAACGAGGGTAGGCCGATGCAACTGTAGAGTTTTTACCCAAACTGAACGACGTATTCCCTAGGTACCACAGGGCTCAGCGAAAAACATGAAAAAAAAAACAGCAAGGAAAGCTTTCCTATTCATTGTTGCGACCTGCCTCAAAGAAGCTTTAGGACCCTTTCACAAGGCTACAAAACTAGCTAGAGGGGACTTGCTCCGACAGCTAAATGCGGAAACCAAAGTAATGGTTGGTTTGGTCGAGTTTTGGGGTTTTAGGTCCCTAAACGACCTAGGCTATTAGAGATGCCAAACACAAAGGGGTCAAAGCGCCTAACATCAAGGCAATCGGGGATGTTATAGTATCGATCACATCCCATAGGTCATCGTATGCAGCCCGAGGTATTAATTTGGAGATTGTCTTCATTGAACTCACTGAAGTTTAAATTCAGGATGGGCTAATCGGCTAAAACTTATCAAAGTTGAGGTGATCCGAATCAGAAAAGGTAACAATAGGTGATACTAACCGCGCATATGTTTCTGGCGTTAATCAGTTCTATGCTCCTGTGAATCGTCGGAGATTTTGCCACGGACCCTAAAGTTACCGTGGCCACCAAAGCTGGGTGAAACTTTCTGCCCTGCCTTGGCAGGTCCATCCTCGCCCTAGGCGGACCACAGCTTTCGCTACCCCACCACATTCTAGAGGCCACGCGGCCCTCAAGGTCTGGGTGCCCCAAGACCTCTGCCCATTACGCGAGGTCTAACGCAAATGTCCACGTACAATATGCATGCACGTGCAGCGTTTCTTATTATGTCATGAACATGAGCGAAGGTAGATATTTGGCGTCGCAGAGACGTCAGATCTACTTGGATCGACGAAAAAGTACAAGGCCCGAATCACAGGCCCCCAAACCACTAGTTTTCTTCCCTTTTATTTCACAACAACTGAATTTCTAACTCATTGCGATTTCGGGGAATTGTAAATAAGTTAACGGACATAAAAGAGAATATGATCATTTTCTCCTCTGCAAGTAGTCATTTTCTCCTCTGCGGGAATACTGCAAGTAGTCCTCTACTTGCAGTATTCCCGAAGCATCCCGAAGCATACGAGTGTACCAAAATAAGGCGTTCCGCTCAGAGCGAGAGCATAGAGATGCCCTTTCAAGGAGGGGAAGCTATCGTTGTTCAAAAATGCATCGCAGATCACAAAGTCAAAATAAAAACCACGTTTGAAGCTGTCGCAGCCATCCTTATTACATATAACACAATGACGGTATGCTCTATTTACCTACAAGCACATCTGAAAAAGCTTTACGAGAGTTGAAATTATATTAAGCCAACTACCAGAATCATAACTAATAGTTGTGAATTTTAACGCAGATTCTCTTTTTGGGGGAGGCGAAAAACGGACAGCTGAGGTCCATTTGCTCAGAAGAGTTTGTAATTTCAGAAACGTTTGTTTACTGCACTCCGGTAAAACACTTGGTGCTCTGCTTCGTCCGAGAAAATAAGTTGTTCAGATCATTCATCGAGTTTACCATCTGTTTTTTACCGATTTTACATGGGAACTTTTAGATATTCTATAAGGGATTATTCACTTTCCAGTTTTTGTTAGCAAGTCATCATCGCCAGCAGTTAATCCAGCAAGAACACAACGTTGGAAGCTGAATTTAGTTGAATGGCCAACCTCTAAAGAAAAAGCTAGTCTTCACGAAATATTTTTAGAAACTAGGAACGCCGATGAACTGAGCGAGAAGTTCACAAATTGTTTTCTAGCGCGCTGTAAAATAAATAATAGCAATTTCTCTGCTATTCGGAATAGTGCAATGCAACAACAAAGTGTGGTATTCTAACGAACTGTGGGAAGCAAGAAAGAAGAAATATAAAGCTTGGGAAAATTTCAGCAGGTACCCAGCCTATGGGAACCCAATAAAAAGGTGAAGGTAAGAGCGCGATACAACCGACGAAAAGCAGAAAAGGATTCATGACAGTTATATACTGTCTCTAAACGAGCTTTTTTATCTCGTCTTTAAACGAAGCAAGTGCACAAGCTAAATCGTTGTTCCTCACCCTTTACTGTTCCTCTTTTTGCAGCACCAAGTATCCAAACAATTCCAGAGGAAGAGGCAAACATATTAGACGAATATTTTGCAGCATTTTCTTGTTCTTCGCTCTAGCATATTTACCTAGCATATTTAGAATACAAAGCCATCGATAAAATATATAGACTTCCAAAAGCTGATAGAGCGAAAGAACCTTACAACAGCCGAGCCTTATAAGCTAGGGTGATGCATTAGCTCCTCAGACGCGCATCATGGAAGAAGGAGAGCAACCTAGTTCGTCACAGCAGTCGTAGAGGATGCGGAAAATTGAGTCTTCCAGTGCAAACTTTGTCGCATGGTACAAGGCAGGCCGACAGCATGAAAACAAGGCGATAAAGATTAAACAGGTGACCGAGACGCCTGAAGACTTAGAGAAACGTCTCGCAAAGAATCACCAACAAGCCACTCAACGCCAATGACACTGTGTCGCTGCAGAAATGTCAGTAGAGTGTCGCTTACTACAGTATCACTGCACACATGCACAAGAAAAACCGATCCTAACCATAGCTTTCGCTATGTATATCTTGGCTAACTGAGCTAAAGCACGGCATATTTTTTTTCCATTGGCGCTCTTATCGCAGATGTACGTAAGCTGATCAATATGCGCAGCAAGAGCCTCATGAACGCCACGACGAAAATCACTCCACAAGACTCCACAAGACTTCTTCCCTTGAAAACCGCTTCCGAATTCGAGGATCCCGACCCAATCGGTATGAAAGGCATTCTTGAAAGAATGCTCTCCTTGCGGTACCCTCCAATACCCTTGCGGCCAGGTAATTACCCGTTTACGCATCACAATAAAAGAATCGATGTGCATACCGACGCTCGACCCCTTGAGCTTACTCATGACAGCCTGTCACGCTCAAGGACCTAAAACGCATGGCCAAACTATGCACATAATTCCCACAAAATGATTAAGCGACTGTTGAGCAGTTGGCATACTGTGCCGTCAACGACGCTGCTGTTCGGTGTTGATTTCTCCGGCGTCATATGTTTGAGAGTTCCTACCCCCGCTTATTTTTCGTAGCGCACGACGCGAAGATGAGTCTTTGAGCCGAGGTGAAAACACGTTCTCTGCAGGAGATGCCCACTTAGGAACCAAATATTCCCTGTGATGCTGGGTATACCGCTTTGAAAAAGGACAGCCACGTAATATGATTCCAAATTCCATAGCTTGGCCTAAATATTTTATGTGGTCATAATAACAAAATGAGTATAGTTTCTTTTGAACCACCTCTAATTTTTTAGTTTTAGTTTCACGTTAATATTTCCTCACATTAAACATAGAACTCATTCGGATGATTGATTAATAACCTAAATTGCTAAACAAATAATATAGTGGTCTCAAATTACTTTCTTTGATATGTTATTCGTGTAACACGCTGGTAAAATCGGTATAGAGGTGATGGACAGTTCGTGCAATCACAAGGCGGGGGAGGGTGGCTTCGAATGCATACCCCTATATGTTCAAACCGTCACGTCAGACTTAAGCAATGTACACCATAAGGAAAAAGGGCGACTGTGGAGCCAAACCTCAAGCACTTAAATTTATAAATGCCGTTTGTTTGAAATTTAGGATAAATAAATTCTGTGAGTTGAAAGAAGTTGGAAAGAGAAGAAACACATGCGTACCCATAGCTATATAGATTTCATTTATAATATACAAATTTTAAAATGATTTTGCTTTTTCTAAAATGAACAAAATCCGTGCTAAGTTTGGTGATATTCTTTAGGTAATCCCTTAGGCAAAGTAAATTGGATTTGCTTGTTCAAAATTACCAATTTCTATGAATTGTTCCCTCAACCTCTTAAGAAGCTTTCATTTTTAAGGTTTCAACTACCTTTTAAAGTGCTGGCATGGTAACTTAAAAATTGCTTATGCTCATTTTCTCCAAGCTTTTACCTCTCAGAAATAGTGGGTTAAGCTAATCCTGATCGCGCTTGGTGTCTCCTTTGCTTCTGTTATAGAGCATATGAGACCTGAAAGGGTTTTACTGTCGGTTTTGTCTGTAGACATGACTGTAAACGTGTAATTTACTTGCTGTGGAGGCCCTTTTGAACTCATGGGCTCCTTTAGAATACAGATGTTGAACCCTCCACCGGATGAACGGCCCAATACTTGCATGGTAACAAATGGCCGATAATAGAGGTATCATCGAACTATGCATAATAGAACACTTCAGAATTCGAATATCCCGGTCGGATATAGGTAGGATAAGTAGGTTTAAAAGCATCGACCGTTTTCCATGTGTTTCATTCGTGTCTCTGAAAAAATATGTTACCTCAAAGATCATTAGGCAAAGCAAACGAAGGAAACAGATTACGGGAGGTGCGCACACAACAACTGATTTCAAACACCTATGAAGCGAAAGTTGTTTCGTCGGTACTTTTATTTGAGCGCTCCACACATTTCCTCGTACAAATGGATTTCAGTCGCTCCAGAATCCGGCGCAATAAAACTTCTCAGAGAGTTCGGAGCGCGTTTCCTTCCTGGGACGTTTTTATTTTGGAAGACAAACAGTGTCCCCTCAATCACCCCAGTACAAAGGTTTTGTAAGCAGTTTCGCTGTGGTTCACAACACTTCGCCCTGGCAGCGGATGAGGAGAGCACTACCAGAGCGCGCGTCTTCTCAGGCGGTAACGCTCGAGTTGCACTTCGCCTACCTAATACTGTTTAGTAGCATGAAAGCAAGGCGCCTTTCGTTTACGGTCCTTCCTGCGCATGGGAGGACGGCCCTAGTTTTGCTAATAATAAATATACTTGCAAACAGAATTCTACTTTAGAGTTGAGAAGGCTGACCCAAACCACTTTCAGGAATTTTATTTTTTTTTACTTGAAAGATGGTAATAATGACTGCTTCTAAACTTGCAAGTGCACTTACGAATTTAATAATTAGTTCCGAATTTTCTACGGTCATAAAGAGCCTATAGGTTCAAACTTGTACCGTGCTGCACATTATTTAGCAGCGCTGTCCACGCCGTGCAGCCGAACTTCAGCGCGCAATTTTAAAGTTGAGCAAGTAAGCTGTAGAAAGTCGAGAAAGAAGGGCTAAAAACACTGCATCTTGCACGGAAGTAAAAGTTTACAGTTAGTAGGCACTGCTTCCTTATTGAGTTTTCGGTACCTGCAATGGTTGTTGCAACATAATGAAAAAAAAAATGTAAGCGCCCACAGAACGAGAGCTCCGGAAGACGACGCGGTGCGGAACAGGAGAGAGGGCAAAGGCGTTCAGAGGTCTGAGCTGTCAGCTCTGAGAAAGCGCTGCTCGACTGTGCGGAGTGCGGGATGCGAAGCCTGACAGTGTATACGAGGGCGAGCAAACACCGTGGGGCTTCTTGTAAAACCTGTTTCGTTTGTGGTGCGTTTGGCCATTTTGAAAATACTTAAAAATTAAAGCCTGCAGTGCGCGAGTACGGCGTTTCGCGCAAAATAAGAAATAATTTTTTTATGTTATATAAACAATATTTCCTGTCGACGAACTTTCCAAATAGCCAATAGGTGCGTCTGAAAAACAGTCTGAAAATTTCCAATTCAGACATTATTTGGCGGCACGCAGAAAGCTGATGAATATCGAAAAGCGAACCCGACTGCTTCTGGATGAGAGCGCTGCGAAGAGGTCGGCTCTCCAGGCCCCATGCGCATCAAAGGAATACGAAGATAGATCAGTGCGGAGATATCCCTAGTCTGTGTGCGTAACGGCACGACATTGAATAATGTGGCAAAGAGAGGTAATTATATGGCTTAAAGCGTGATCACGGAAAAATGCTTTCGCACTGATCGGTCCCTTGAAAGCATATAGTGTTCCGAGAGAAGGTGAGGTCATCTGTCGTTGTGTGCTTTGAGATTGACCTGATCAAGAAGGGGAGCGAGGCGTGTTGAAAGATGTGAGATGGCGTTTGTCGGGAAGACATTGTAGTAAGCAGCCGGATTTTAGGGTCTTGGAATGGCCCCATATAGTGTGACGGGAACTCAAGTTACCCCCATAGCAAGTGACGAGTGGAAGACGCAAGAGAGAGAACAAACTTCCTCACGGCAAACAAAGAGGAAGGGACACGGTGGTTGTAAAAACACAGGAACCAGTGAGATAAGCGAAGAAGGGGTAACGGTCCACATAAACTAAATATTTTAGTAGGTTGGAGGGGATATTTCTGGCCCGATGAGCACGTCACTGGGAATATAAAAGAGTGCTAGTGATACGTCCGTCATTGCATGATAGCCGCGATAACATCGTATGGTGCGTACGGCGGTGTCCGAGCCTCCTAGAGTAGGAAAAAATGCATAATAGATGGAGAGTCGGGATATGTATACTGATGCATATGTGTTTAATTATAGCAAAAGATTTTGACAGTTTCGCAGCACAAATTGAGAGCTTCTGCAAACCTTCTGTATAGGATGGTTACACTTCAAAAAATTGAGTGGACGTGTTCTTTCTTTTTATACGAGGGGAGGGAGTGATGATGCCTCGGGTAGTTAAGGCATTACAGAAGTGGAAAATTAAAATTGTTTTTATTAAGTTTAGAGATAACATAAGTTTCGAGAATCCAAGTCTCTGTAAGCGAGCATGCTGTGCAGTGGCATTAATTTTGACCAGGCCAGCCAAACGGGTGACCTAGGAGACCAACGAGGGCCCTAGCGTAGACAGGTCCTAATTGAAATGAATAAGCGGAGAGGAAAGAAAAAAGGTAGTGATTGGGATGTTTTGGATGATGTAAGAATTTGCTCCTATAGGTCTCAAGGAAAACGCTGCTGCTCATGCTGGCGAAGATACAGCGTCTCGGCCTGGAGCTTGACCATGTTGCTGTCTTCAATTATATACTGGTGTGGCTTAATAGTAATAGAAAGTGGTGTTGGCACTAATGATATTTTAATTCTAGCAGCGTAGGACCCTACTAAAGTTTGACTACAGCAAGCTCTTGTAACAGGTACTTTTAATCCCTTGCAGCAGTCTATCCGCGTCCCTGTGAGTGATTTTAGAACCCAGCGATCAGCAAGCGAGATTTGCAGTCATTGTCTCTTTTTCAATGCCGTGGGTTAAGAACCCAGGTGGGACACGAGTTCACAGAATGCTCATTCTTATTATCGGCGCTGTCACGGCTCAAGAACAAATCTACCGTTCCCACCGGTCGGTTTCACGATGGCTCGTTGGGTGCGAAAAAGCCGGCGGTGTCGTCGTCGTAGTATAGTGGTCTTAGGCACAGCAATTCGGAAATATTGGTGGATGCGTAAAACAATTGTCATGGTAGTTTGTCATTCTGCTTATTGTTGATTGATATATGCATTATAAGTGATGACGAGGTAAAAAATATTTGTTTAGTAATTAATTACTTGATGAATTAAGCAAAATAAGTATTGAAAGGGGGTTCAAAGTATGAACATTCCCTGAATTAAGAGGCAATACTTTACAGCTAATTTTCAAAAATTAGGATTTGTAGTTTTCAGTTATTTAATTGAAACAAAAAAAGTAACGAATAGATATGAAAAGCGGCTTGAACGATGCCAAAATGCTCAGAATAAAAAGGCGTACTTGAGATGCTAACTAGTAAAGTATACAGTGTAATTGATTATTTTAATAGCTTTTACACCCAGGTTTTCAATTTTGTGTATTTTTCAAATATTGCAGTGATTTATTAGATCACATAAACGCTACATTTTCCTAATTAGCATCATCAAGCATTGGCTTGTCATTCAGAAAATTCTGACACCTTTTAAATATTTTTTAATTTTTAATTTTCCCTATAATTTCTATTATTAATTGATCGATTACACACTTTAATGTTTCGTAATTGCCATCATGAAGCACTAACTTTTCTTTCTGAGCGTTTTGACACCTTTAATTCCCTATTTTCAACTATTTTCGTTTCTTCTTCAGTTCTTTCCATATCTAAATTAAAATTATTTCTTTTATTCATCAACGCCTATCACACATGAATCAATTCTCAATCACTGGGACAAAGGATTACCACCTGATGTTTTTAAGCAGCCCTCAATATTTCCGACCAGTGATGCTGACTACGAGAACATATTTAGGACCGACCGAGCTGTACAAGCCATCGCTTTAAAGGTACCCTTAGAACGTTTGCCTTGCATGTGTAATTTTGTGAAATAATAATGTGACCAATTTTTCTCGGAAGTGAACTGTGAGTTCGTGTGGAGCGCCGGTTGCAATAGTGCAGGTGCAAGCGTGCACGCTGACCTGCCGACTACAACTAACATGGCGGTGGTGCAACTGCAGAAAACAGACGCACGCGCATATAGGTCGGCGGGATCGGTCTATTCAATTGTTCTGACTGTATGCATCGATTTATTTCTCAGTTATTCTGTGTTGCGTCTAATTTTAGACAAATGTTCGAGTTTCGTTGGTTATGGGTTCTCCATGGGCTATATGAAACTAATGTTGGTGAGGTAGGCGGCTTTGTCCATTAACTACCTCTTTAACAGTAGGACCGGAATAAACGCATCTACTACATTTAGTGTAATGCTTTCGATATTGCATCTCTGCTGACAGCTGACACTCAAGCATAGGAAGACATGTTTAGGAGGAGAGCACGGGAACGCATAGGCAGGAAATAAAGTTGGTAACATGAAATATGATGAGCAGTGACTAATGACACCAGGCCACTGATTTACACGTCATGGAGTATCTCTTATTGTTGTCCGATAACTATCTGTGGGACAATATTTAATTGTGAAGAAACTGTTGGATATTGCAAAATACTGTTAAGTAGATGCCTTTCGGAAGGATATATATATATATATATATATATATATATATATATATATATATATATATATATATATATATATATATATATATATATATATATATATATATATATATCTCAGTGACAACCGGCGATGTGCCTATTCGAAGGGTCCAACCACCTGACGTACTAATATAGTGCTTTCCAAACGATTCCCTTCCATTGTACGTAGTGCAAACTTTTACACAAAACAATGGGCAGCGAATTTGGAACTATATATACAATGTGGGAAAGGAAGTTGATCTTGGGGTTCTTGTATGCACCAGATGCGATTAGAGTCCATTATTCGGTCTGATATTTCTCCAATGCAGAGGCACCTGAACAATAATAAACCTAATACCTGGCAGATCTATCTCGCTATACACACAATTACTTATAAAAGTACATAGTCCACACTAGCTGTCACCGTCTAGAGTCAATATCCGAGTCTTGCAGAAATTTTAAAACAAGGCGTGAAACCTCTCTGCTAGAGGTTTGGGTTCCTTGAGAATGTGATATAGTGAATTGGCCAGTGCTCTTTAGTTTCCTTGTCGCACATAAATTTTGGGGTGAATTCCAGAAGGCACTGAAATTGCGTCGTTTGCCTCATTAGTTTTCTGAATCTTGAGAAACTTTTTTGATAGATCATCTAGGGCACTTTATGGGCGATGCTACCCGACAGCTGGTTGCGTGCTGAACCTATGTGCGTGGTCATCCATTGGAAACGTAATGCAAATCTTGTGCTGTGCAGATTATGCATCAAGCATATAGCGCTAAGAGATGCAGCATCTGTAGGGTAACACGGGCTGTACCATTGGTAGGGCGGACCTTGAATCAGTTAGGATCACAGTAAGTTCAGCTGCAGGAGACCTAGCTTTCGTACAGGAATGGCAACTTCAATGGCAACTTTCAGCCGTTGTGGAGGACACGACTTCAGTAAAGTTGGTTGGTTTGGTTTGTGGGGTTTAACGTCCCAAAGTGAGTCAGGCTATGAGAGACGCCGTAGTGGAGCACTCCGAAAATTCGACCACCTGGGGTTCTTTAACGCGCACTGACATCGTACAGCACACGAGCGCCTTGCTTTCCGCCGCCATCGAAAAGCGGCCACCGAGGCGGGGATTCGATCCCGGATCCTTGGGAACAGTAGTCGAGCGCCGTAACTACTGCGCCACCCCGGCGGGGTGACTTCAGTAAAGTGCATAGACCACTTAGAGTACAGAGAATCATAGCGAAAAGCCGCTGCGCAAGCTTTCCTGATTTTGCCCACCCAACCATTAATGAAAATCTTCAGACGTGAGAATATTATGTTTGCAAATGTTCAAGTACGGGTGAACGCGTTACCCCCAAAGGTGAACTGCGCTTTGTGCGCACATGAGGAATAGTGAGCGTACAGTTGAGGCTCTGAAATGACCAGGGTGGTTACAATCGTTTCCTTTGCCATCGAACATTAAGGCCTAGAGAAATAAGAGTGTTAGTGCAGAGCAGGCTCGGGAATCAGATCTCTTGCTAAGCTGCTGAGGAAGGGTCGATCCAGCTGCCGTCGTTCAGAAGGAGCCAAGTTGCATTAGTAACCTGTGTCGCTACAAAGCCAAGAGGACATGATAGTCACTGGCGAAGTACTGCATTGTTCGTTGCCGTCTGAGCCATGACACAACAGCAAGGTCTTTCCTAAGGTTTGTCTGTGCATTATTTCGAGACAGTCAACCTTTAACACTGAATGGAGAAATTAAATGCAATAGGTAAAATATATGAATAATTACGAGTGCTTCATAAACTCTGACTATTCAGTAACAGTGGTTATCTCATTACTCACTTGCGAGTCTACGAATAACAATTTAGAATGCGAAGATAGAGAGGACACAATCGCGTCCACTGCTTGTCGCCAATCTAGACGGACTCCACAATGACACAAAAAAGTTGCATGTGATTGAAATGACGAATTCAAGCGGGACTAATACCCACGTCCCACGGGCAGTCTCGATGCCTTCTGAGTCAATGTTGTTCGATCTCGATGCGGATCGGCCACTGCCACGCGGTCCGTTTCAATTGCCATTGAGCTCGATGAGCATTCTCTTAGTAAGGTTCGCGAATGACCGTTTGAATCACAAGGACCATTCAGATTAACACCCACTGACCGTAACATGGAAAATAAGAAGCAAAAACAAAAATGCCAAATTGAATTATTTATAAATATTAGGAAGCACAATAAACTCATCAACTGCTTTGGCGGCAGTGCTCACTCTGCAGGAAGAGCGGTCGTAAGATATGAACAAATAAACGCTATTCTTCTGTGGTGTGCCGCAGTGCTTCAAGCACGTGCACCCTTGAAAGCGCTTCGCGACAGTCGACACTAAGAAGAGCCCCAGAAATGTCGCAGCGATAGAAACTACGAACGCGGCCAAGTTGGTTGTTGCTAACCTGTGGCCGCTTAGCAGGCGTAAAACAAAATGCTTTCGAAATGTGCGCAAGTAAGTGCAGTTTGTTAGCTTTTCGTCATCTGACCGTGGCTGCCGAAATGTTGTGCCGAACATTGAAGTATTTTCATACTCTTTTTCGAACAAACTTTCAGTTAAAATTCGCACTCAGTCGATTTTCCGCCTCAATCTATCTTGCTCCGCTTTTTACTCAGTGTTGTGGCCCGTGGGGCCTTCTCTCGGATACCGCTATCACTATTCAATGGACAGTCAAGTTTGCCATTTGGCTGCGGCGCATCTCGATAGCACTCGAAATTTTCGATGACCGTTGAACCAATGGGAACTGAGATTGCCGTGTGACAGAGGTATGAGGTATATCTTCAACTGCGCATAATGTCTAACCGCGATTATGCTAAGATTCATTCACTCAGTCATCAATGGTGGTGCAATTCAAGTGCAGTTAGAGGGCACCATAGGCACCGAAGGGGCTGTATCACGAGGTGTGCCACCGGAGAGTGTTCTTCCACCCATGCATGCTGGCCTTCCCAATTCACTGCATAAAAATGGTCTCTATGAGTGGAAAACTGCGGCTTCTTACTGTTTCAAGGTGCAGTGTTCAATATTGTAAGGTGGATTGAATTTGGCTCCTAAAGTTTCTCCTGCACTCACAGCAGGTAAATAAAACTGCTCTCGATACGATCGGCGTTATATTTAATAATAAAAAGCAAAATGTACACCTGCGCCAAGGGGGACCTTCAGATATCCTGTTTTTTATGCTATAGTTATACAATATGGAAACAAATGCAGGCTCGTTCCCTTAAGTTGCCTTATATATATATATATATATATATATATATATATATATATATATATATATATATATATATATAGTTATACAATATGGAAACAAATGCAGGCTCGTTCCCTTAAGTTGCCTTATATATATATATATATATATATATATTTTATGGGCCAAGTGTGCCTAGAACGATAGTTCAAAGAAAACTGTCACTTTTTTCCAGGATTTTTATTTCTTGCTGTATTCACGTCGAATACGGGTAAATGGTCAACTGCCTTATTACTACCTACTTTCTTACTTACTGAGTCAGCAACGCTAGTTATTCTGTTGGTAGTTGGGGCTAAAAACCAAGCACACCATACTGCGCAGTTGGAAATCAGTACGAGAAATGGAGAAAGGAAATAACAAGACGCGACAAGAGGTGCCAAGTAATGCGCGAGGGAAAGAAGCGTGGCACAGCTACCAGCACACAGTGAAAGCACATCTGCGTCGCGTTGAATAGCTCTGAACCATTGTGTCCGAGTGGAAAGTCTCGAGCGAGGGCCAACAAGTAAAAAAAGAGACTACGCAAAGAATGACAGGCGAGGATGGAAAAGGTTTCCGAGGACAACGCAGTAAACCAGACGAGAAATGCACATTAAAAGTCTCCTGAAGAGACGCAGGGTCAAAGAGAGAAAACTCTGGACATTTTAGTTGAGCTCCACGGAAAACGATCATATCCCCAGGAAGGAACATGTGCATTGCAGCGAAACATAACAGAAACGGGCTTGTAAACGCAAACAACCAAGGCGGAATAAACGCTTTGTTTGCGTGCGTGGTGAGAATTCCGAGAATGTCTTGATGTTTATAGGCGTAAAAATTCAAATAAGAATGAAAATATAACTCTCATCTATTTTCTACTTGACATAGAACAACAATGAAGGGAAGTGTCACTGGCTGTAGCTAAAAAATATAAAACATAATAGGCACCGGCACAAGCACGATGTAGTCTACCAACGGCGGATTTGGTTCAAGGGATGGAAGTCTTGCAATTAACATTTTATTTAAAATACATGAAGTGCAAATTATTTCTTCGAGTGTTTAAATAATATGCAAAAAGACAACGTTTCGCCACTTTCCATGTCCTAGGTACGGGAGGGCAGATTTCGTACGGGAGCTTAACCTAAAAACAGCCAAGGATATTTCCCCTGGCAGATAGCGGGAGTCAACTCAGCAGAAACAAAAGTTTTATTCAGCTGAAATAACTAAGCTTCTGCCGCACGTTATCGTAAAAGGAGTTTAGTATCGCAACTCTGTAGTCTAAGCCGTAAAAAAGGAAGGAAACTACTTGATTGTGGAGAGGGAGCTATGAAAGACGCTGTTGTAGCGGCTCTGTGCGTTGCTAAAGCTGATGAAAAAAAAACGAAGTTAGAGTTTGTGTCAGGCTAGCGGTTATTTCCCCGGAAGGGCCTAAGCACCTGCTATAAATACGACACGCGTAAAGACAGGACAACAAACGAGTGCAACTCGCAAATTGATAAACAAGAACTAGCGCCACACATGAGTGGCTAGTTACTGTTGTCCTTTCGCTATCACTCTGTGAGCGCTGTTCTTCATCAAATGTTTATTGCCTTGTCGGAACTTCAAGTTCACTTCTGCCTGCAGACTTCCTTTCTAGAACGAAAAAAAACGCAACGTTAACTCAAATCAAAGGTTTATAAATGAAAAACAAATAAAAAATATGTACAAATGACACTCACTGGCGACGCTTCAAATAAGCAATGTCAAACAAACAAATCATTTCAGATCGAATGACTGAATGTTGGCTGCACCTACATATATGTACATTGCCACAATATAATCATGTGGTCTCTTTCCACTTTTGACGTCGCGTGTTATTTTAAGTGGCGCGAAGTCGTTTAGTTTAGTTTTTTTTCTGAGGGGGGAGAGGAGTGTTATATGTGAACTTGTCTGAAGAACTAAGATCGATATGATCTGAAAGGGCCACAAGATATATTTTTGCTAAGAGCAAAAGTAAGTGCAGGCGTCCGCAGAGTCCCTTTATTCTCTACATGGCCTCTTGTGTGCGTTTCATATGAAACGGGAGTTTCAGCATCTTGTGCGCGTTTAAATGTGAGCATCGCGGCTCAGATACAATCTTGCAACATTGACCCTCAGAAGAAGGACGCAGCCACTGCGGTATCGCGAAAGGTTACCTTAAGCGGGAACATTACAAGCACGAAGTTTAGGCTTGGTGAGCTAATAACTATACAAGGGAGTCTATACTAATGGCCCCACTAAAAACAGCTCGGTGAGGCATTAATTACACGTTTCCGCTCTGTCTCCTCTTTTCGTTCTGCGTCTCTCATAGCCTGAGTCGCTTTGGGACGTTAAACCCCACAAAACCAAAACCCAAAACCAAATCTTTTCGTTCTGGCGATGAACCAAATATAGTTTAACCCCTGTCTATCGATTTAGACAAAGCCCGTTTCAAGTTTTAACTGGCTGCTATTAGGGAACAAAGTGAGGAGGTTGACAACGTCTCGAGTACTGTGTATTTTAAGGGAAAATTTCATAGGCCACTTTTATCACATATTGTATCGCACTTTTATCGCACCGCAGCACGTTTTTTAGAAGGTAATTTTGACTATGAAAAGTGTACAGCTGAAAACATTACCATGAGGGTCACAATTTGCCTGTAGGTACTGCTTTGAGTATGTATTTCCAACATGAACCTTAAAAGATCCGTTAAGACAAGTAACTTTGTATAGTTTTAAACATGTTTCCCGTGATGCAGGGAGAGAAGAGGTGGCGGATGATACGATAGCGCCAAGTGGTATCATATGCTTTTTCAAGATCAAAAAAGACAGATAAATAATGTTTTTTGTCTACCAATGCATCCCTTCCATGAGATTCAAATGCAACGAGTTGATCAGCTGTTTACTGCCCAGTCCTAAAATGAGGTTGGGTTTGGTAAAGACGATCATTGTATTCAAGGAAATGAAGGCGACGATTCACCATTTTTCCAAAACGTTAGCATAGGCAGCTGGTTAAGGCGATCGGCCGATAGCTCGCCGCAAGTGTTGCTTCTCTGTCCAGTTTGAATCAATATTGGGACAATACGTGCTTCCCTCAATGCTTTAGAAAAGCGTCCTGTGGCCCGTATTTTATTATACAGGCAGAGCAAGGTTCCCAGCATGTCCACATGCAGATGCCTGAGCATTCCTTATGTGATCCTCTCAGGACCTGCTGCTGAGTTCGGATATGCCTACTGCAAATCTTCAGCTCCTGTAGGATCAATTGCCTGTTGTACCCTACCGTCTATGGTCTTTTATTGTGCATATGCTTCCTCTCTCAGTTAGCTTGTCCTGCAAAAAAAAAGTATCTGTTCAGTGCGCCTAGTTGAATATGCATTCAATGTGTCGCCCCACTGTGTTTGCTTGATGTTCAAGAGAGTCACCACTGGTAGGGACAAGAGGTGTTGGAAGAGTGCTGTATCTGATGAGTGGTCTTAGTCTGTTGTAAACGCTGTGTGTATCAGAACAAGAGTTGTCAGACGGAAAGAGCGATGCCCACCTTAGTTGCTTGGAGATGCATCGAACACGCCTGCCATTTGCCTTTGCACGCTTAAAGGCTAGTAGCTTCGACCATGTTAGTTGTTAGTCAGCGCCTGTGTCTTTGTCTCCCTTCCTTCGTTTTTCGTCCCGTTCTTTGCGCTGTTTTATTTCATTATGCAGTACCAACTAGCCCGGCATCTTGCACTTCCGACCATGCCCTGTTTTGAGTTTCACGAGCAGTCTTATATTCTCTATTCCACCAGTGTCTTCGCTTGTTTCTTGGCTTATTTTATATTGGTCGAATGTAATTATCTGAAGCCTCAATCTGTAACGTGATCAGAGCGAGTTTCATCAACGCCTAAGTCAGTAACTGTTCAAAAGGGCCCTGCTGAGTGTTCACTGAACATATCCCAGTCGGCTGTATATTTAAACTTTTTGGCATTAGTCACATGTTAATTTGATACTCAGTATAGCGTTACTCAGGTTCTTGTACTCTTCGTATGAAATGACATCAGGACCGGGAGATGTCTTCCGTTTAGCCTCACCTATTGTCGCAAGCAACTCAGGGATGGAAAAGGAGTCTGCCTATGTGTGCTGGAATATCTACAACGTTAGAAATGGTAGTTGAGGGAGGCAGCACATCATACTTTGGAAAAAACTTCCGTGCCGCTTCTCTTGCAAAATTGTCCGGAGACAAGTTAGCTGCAAAGGATGCGGTATTCGCTGCATCGGGACGACTGCGACCTTGTTCCATAGCCCGGAAAGTTCGCCAGAGAGATGCACTTGATGAATTGGTATTAAACTGCTCACACCAAGTATACCACTGCCGTCATGCTAGATCCCGTTCATACCTGCGAGCCTTAGCTGTAATATGATTCACCCTTGTACGTGCCTGAACTAATGTAGGGTCTCGTGAAGCTGTCAGCTCGGCTTGTCAGAGAGCAGCCCACAAGTTTAGCAGACAGATGTCATAAACCGGTCGATGACATCTGTCCATGTACTAGTTGTAGCCCTGTCTAATGCGCATTTTATGCGGTCAACAAGCAGTGGCGACGAATCCACAGGTAGATCTTGCAGAATAGTGCGGAAACTATCCCAGTTGACGACCGTGCATTTACGGCATAACCGGCGGGCTCGTGATGGATGAACACTAATGACGATTGGGTGATGTTCACTGCCCCAGCAATCCGGTTCAATGCGCCACGAGGGAGTACCAGGACCAGACCACCACGTCAGATCAGGAGCATATGTGGCAGTCCTGCTGTGCAAACAGTCCGCGTAGCTGTGCCGGGACTGTTCAGAAGAGCCAATAACGTATCAGCGAAGGCGTCCCGCACACGCCTACCACGAGGACTTGAAGTAGGATACCCCCAATCTTGGTTTGGAGGATTGAAATCGCCTCCGATCAGAATCGATCAACTGAGGTATTTCCTACGCACAGCCAACAACCAGCCCAGATTAATACTTGAGGGGGAGCCACCTGCTGGCCTGACGTAAAAAGGCTCTACCACAACAGTTGCCTTTGAAAATTTAACAGCAACTGCAACAACCTCCTGGTATGAGTTGCGCCAGTCTTTCAGAGAAAGGCACACGTGAGAGAAACGTGTCTCAAAATAAACCGCCGCCTTTTGTCGATTATCTATCGTGTTTTCATGGGACACACCAGGTCCCCCCATAGATGGAACCTCTTGAGTACACTGTATGACCGGTGGTTCTCCTCCGCCTGAGAAAAGAAACAAAGTAGAAGTCAAGAGTCATTATTATTGTCTCAGCAATTAGCTTTTTGTGCCTACTACAATGGAGAACAGTGTCACATGAGGCAGTGGTCGGTCGGTGCAAACAGATATCCAGAGATGAGGGCGGAAAGCAGACCGACAATGTACATCATGAAAGCTTATTTTGTTTTTTCGCATGGTTTCCTTCTGACAACTTTCGGGTAAATATTTTTGTCGTAAATTACTCTTTTTGCCCTCAGTCACTCTGTTGTTCTAGTTGGCAGAGTAAACTAGTACACTGCGCTCAATCTCTGTAATTACAAGTTATTTCCCTTCGTTTCCTTTCCAGTCGCATACACTCTGAAAACTAACAGCCAAAACAAAATATACAGTATGCACAAAACATTTATTATTGTATAAGCTAAAAACAATGGTGAAAGATAAACCACAGATCAAAGCACTAGACACATTACGCAAACCGTAAAGAAAGCAGAAAGCAGCACGAGGCAGGTGGCATGAGTCAGTAAGTAGTTTAGAAAGGCAACGTTAATACCCGGAGGGAACGATAACTCCGCAATGAGGAATTATAGGCTACTTATAGATTTTATGCATGGTAACTGATTGACGGAAGCAGCAAGTTCGAAAATTGTGCTTCGAGCGAAACAGATATTGCTTGCTAATTTATCTAGAATTGCTTGCATTACCTACGGTGTTCAATCTACACGGTCTCTGCGGTGCTCGTGCAGCATTATCGTAGTGAAGAAATATTTCACTACTGACATAGCTGTCATCCAATTGTTTTTATCTAGCACTTAGGGATTTTGCTGTACACTAAATTTTCCATTCGTTACGGAAAAGCAATCTCTAGATGTCGGGAAAAAATTTCGCCGTATTTGGAATTTCCTGTCCATGCTCGCCCATAGCCAGGCACGATTAGTAGATAGAACGACTTTTGATTCTCACAGTTGGTCATTGGGCACTCAAAACTGTTGCGTGTAGTGCGAAGAGCCGCGTGCATACAGACAATGTTATTAGCTGACGTCGGGACTTTCCCTGGCTGCCACCATGCCGCCGAGCGCGAATTGGATGGCGTACGCCTAGCGTAGATATCTGACAAAACTTGACCACGAACACTTCGAGCACGCACAGCTTCTGGCAGCCTCGGACGCAGCACTCTCAAATCCGGAGCGCCTTTTTCGTTCGTCAAGTCGCTTCCTTTGCTCGGCCACTGAAGCCGTGTCGTTCGCAGTGGTCACACTCTATTTCCGCGACACCAATATTGCGCGTATTGGCAATTATTACAGAGAACGACAATCAGCCACTACACGCACAATTCATATTCTGCGGAAAAAACTTTGAACCAATGAGTATTGAAGTCGCGTCTGTTTGTCGTGCATATCGTGACAGCTCAGACTGATCGTTTTTGAACCGCTTTTGGGAGTAATGAAGAAAAACTCTCTCACTGCTTAAGCCGGCACAGGAGACCCACTCTATATGTCTAAAGACAAACGGCAATTTTTAGACGAAAATAAATGCTCTGGTGCCAAAACCTGTGCTACGTGGTCACCAAAGTGGCGAGCGTGCTAAATGCCTAAGAGACAGACGTGGTATGCCATTTGGTAGACCCAGCTTCCAGTTCAGCTTTTCCTGTGGTACGTTTCATGCCGAACTAGTGGTCCGGCCCGCCGGAACTGAAGTTGCATGGTGAGTAGCAGCTCTGCGATGGTAGAGGAAGGATGCTGTATTGAGAGGGAGGCGCATGGGTAAGATAGGCCGTTGGAATTGGAGAACCGGAAGGCAACTTCAAAGCTCAGCAACAAAAAGACAGCGCGTGTGGCCTGTGGGAGAAGATACAGCTCGCTGGATTCCCATAGTTAAACGGGGCAGCGGGTGCGTCTCGCCGCTGAGTCCACGACGTGGGAGAAAGCCGGAGCCGCCACTGCTCCTGCGTAGTTGGTATTTTAGGTGTCCTCTTTTGCGAGAACCCCATGAGGTGCTGCCATCTGTGGGTCAATGGAGAAGGGAGGATTGGAATTGAAAGCGCGGAAGGCAACGGAAGGGAGAGGGCGATGTTCGGCTCTCGTGCAGGTACGTCAGGAGAACAGCTATTGCGATGCCATTTAAGTGCGCCCAGAGGAGCCTGACGCCACCAGGGGATGCGGGTCTCAGAGGTACCTTACTCAGGCGTCACGCACGAGGGCTTACGCTTAGGAGTTGGACTTTTTATTCTTATTAGGGCGCTAGCTCTAGGGCCCACATTCGCCGATTTCAATGATGTTTGTCTTGTCTTTTGCCTCAGTCCAGTGGTAGTTGGCGTGCAGTTACTGAGGCTATAAACACTTTATGACCGCTAGTGAGCTTCGAATCGATCAGATTCGCTGTCCGATGTATTAGTCCGCAAGTCAATCGTCAATCGTGGAGAACATCCGTTCCGTTTAACTATTTCATTGCTGCAAATGGAGAATATAGTTTAGGGCTTTTTCCAGGGTTTTTTGGTTAGAATTTTATCAAAATTCCTCGTTGGAATTCTCTTTTCAAGAAAGAGAAAAACGTCGGGCAGCCTATTATGGCCAACAAACAGTAGAGGGCATTCGCTGAACAGGAGAGCGTTTGTCGAACTATCCACTCCAGCCAAGAATAGCGCATAAATCCTTAAAGATCTGCGCTTCTTTTCGACAACGTTTGCAATCCAAGCGCATTATGATTTGTCGGAATAGTCGTAATGAATTCGTACTTGCGATGGTGGCAGGCTATAATATTCTGTAAGCCCTCAGGAGGCCCCGTGGTAACTTTGTTTTTTCTTTTATCTCGGTACGACTTGTGCGCTATTGTTTCACACTTGCTAGTGGTGACAGCTAGAGACGCCAACGCATTTTCCTCTTCGCTCTTTGCATTTCTTTTTAAGTATTGCAGTATTTATCAGCGCTGACGCTCGAATTGTCCGTTAAACCGACATAAAGCTTCGAGGCTCCCTCCGGGTTCAGACATTTTTGTCATTGCATGCAAAAACAAGTAACAATAAACCGCGGTATGGAGCAACAGCGCCATGTTATGCACGTACTAGACTCGCAAACCGTAGCACTATAGGCATCACAAAGCACTACTGCCGCTAAATTCATACATGGAACGCAATTTGCGTTACGAAATGATAACTTATTCATTCTTCCGTTTCTCAGAATTTTGCTGCTTTGCAATCAACAGGTCAATTCATTTAAGCCTTATAACTTAGCCTTCTCTTACCTGCAGAATGTTTAGGAATTAGCAAGCTGGTATTTGGTGCTCCATGAAGGAGACCTTAGCGAGTTGAAACATTCCGGAGGAACAGCGGAGCAACACTGCAAACGGAACGTCTAAGAGCCATTTATCGTCTTTTCCTTTCTGCGTGTTGCGGAGATGTTTGTTTTCGTCAATAATTGGGTATCGTTTGTTTTCATGGCTTTGCTCGAGTTTCTTGAACTATGCATTGTAATCCTCGCTTAGGAAACGCGTAGTTAGGCGCCGAGAGAAACACACAAGAGACCATCTTAGCAGTGAAATGGGAGCGGCCAGTGGGATTGGAAGCCAACCAGGCAAGTATCTGAGCTGCCGTTTTGTGGCGAACTAAAGACATATCACCAATATCGATAATAAGTTTAATCTCCAAATTGTGGGGCTCACACGTTTCTGTAAGCATTAGATGAAGTGCGAGGATCTTATAACAAATTCTCTTTTTTCTTTACACATTGCTTCTTGTAGGAATTTAGTTTGCCATGCATAACTCATGTGTTTGAACTAGTGTAACGTGGTGCATGCGCCAAAGCTACGTTGACACTAGTTCAAAACATACAGATCTGAATGGATTTGCGTTTTTTGCCGCTCTGTACGAGAGCAAATAAATAAAGAGGCTATATGGCTAACCTGCGTCAGTAAGGCCGCATCGAATTTTTTGCTATCAGTGAGGCCATCGAATATTTTACCAATAACCAATTCAGCCGAATATATGAAATAACTGTTCCGAAGACCTACACATAAAGAAGCCCGAACTCAACTTACACTCCTTTTACGGAGGGCTTAACGAAACATGCAAAAAACGTGCTGTATGTGAATGTCATCATTATGTTGAAGAATATTTGCCAGGCTTCGAAGGAAAATTCAAGAAAAGAAAAAAAAACTACAAGGAAGCTGACTGATAGTTACAAAAGTGAGCTGAATGAGAAAAGGAAAACAACAAATGAAAATTGTTCCTTCGCTGATACTCATTTCGCTAACACTTCTTTTTTTCCGCCCTCTTCTGTCTCCATTCACATGCTTGCGTTCCGTGTGCACCGCCAAGCCCAGTGAGAAGTTAAAAAAAAGGGGGGGAAAAGTTACGCGGAGCAATACCAGGGTTAACGCATAAAAAAAGAAAATAGGAAGAGAGACGCAGAGCGATACCAGCGTTAACGCATCGCAGAGTCCAGTAAGCCGCCGGAAACTATGAAAGAAACGACTACTGACACGTTTGAACCGTCATCACCGTCCAGACATCGGCACCTTTGTGGGCGGACCAGGGGCCGATTGGAGCCGAAGTTCGTCGTCTTTCCGATGCAAACGACTTTTTATAGTTGTTCTGTTGGCCCAGAACGTCTCACCCGCTACACGCAAACAATGCGTCGCTGTGAAGAAATGCACTGTAGCTGTACAATGCCCGACTGGCGCTGGCGTTGCTTTTGTACGTGGGAGCAGCGCACCATGGATGCTTCTACGAGGACAAAGAATGCAGACAGTCAGAGTTCATGGCATAATATGAACTCCAGGGCGACGAACTCTTCCCCGGAACGCGAGACACGGGGAGGCATGTATATTCATAACAAAATGCAAGAGATTCTATGGAGTTAGGTCTCAGCCGGGTGCTCAACGCATGCGCACGGTGTGCATACTGTTGGATACCTGGGCTTGCGCTTCTCTGAAATGTCCCAGCGAATAATATTTAAGTAGCAAAAATTTTATCGAAAACAAACATTGCTATTTGCATATATTTCGCAACTGGCAACTAGAGTAGTATGCACCCCGAATTATAAGTTACGATTAGGAGCTCGCTAATGTATGATATTCTTTTAATCTTGGTTCTGGAATTCATACCGTACATCATAGCGGCTTGTATTCACAGAATGAAATGGGAAGTATAAAATTCGAAGCGAGCCAGAACAGATTCATATTATCTGCAATCGCCTTGTACACCTGTAGTAGACTAATTTGCTTCCCGAGTAATTTATGCGTGAATACGATATAAAAAAAATATATTTAAGGTCTCGCACTTCAGATGTACAGTTAGTTATATTGTTAAAGCTTGTGAACCCCTCCACAGATAACAAATTCTATATTTTGCAATCGGGAAGGCACACTTGTCGGAGAAAGTGTGGGAGAGCTTCGGTCGGGGTTCGTTATGAGCGGACGTGTGATGCATGAGCTCCGTTGAAATAATCTGTTTTGGCGGATTGGAGCTGTGCATCATCAAATGTTCATGATCAGCGGGCTCCCTTCTGCACTCGGCATCGCCAGGAACCTCCAGCGAGCGTGTGAGTGACTTTATTTTCGGCGTTGAACCTGTTGGACTCTTCGTAAAGCGGGACAAGTGCTAACCCTAACAGCCGTGGAGACGCAGGGTAGCGACTGCGGATGCGCGGCGTGGAGTTCGCGCAAAGCTGAGCAGCGTTCGCTCAAAGCCAGCCTGTAGCTCTGCCAATGGAGCCTTCCGGGGCGTCTCGCGGCAGGGCTCGCAAAAGCAAGGCTGAGGTCACCACAGCCAGGAGAGCCCTGAGCGCGTGCCGCCCGGCGATTGAAGAGTGCTCCGATCTGCTTCAGCAGTCCCTTGTCGCTGCCCAACGGAAGATGCTGGCGACCCAGTCAGCGGAGGCCGCCAAGAACGCACTCCGCTCTTTGCGCTCGTCCAACATCCCGTCTGCTATCGTCACGCGACACGGGCTAAGTGTATGCGCCCCCGATCAAGCCTTGCGCGGCGCACCAGAAACAGAAAAGGCACAACCAGACACTGTAGTTCCCACTTCAGTGCACAACATGGCGTCCCAAGACGAAGACGCAGGTTCCGCAATGGATACTTCCGTGTTGCGCAAGAGGCGGCGTTCGCCCAGCCCCAGACGAAGTGACACTGACAGTCTAGAGGCAGCAGGTGGCAAGAAGGAGGCCCACCGGCCCCCTGATTCTGGCTCCTTCTCCCGCTTTACCCCACCGGAGGGACTTGCAGGCACAGTAGAAGCCGCTCCAGTCATGGGCATATCCAGCACCCTGCCTGCTGGAGCGATGCCTTTGGTGCAGCAGGAGCGACCGGCAACCTCCAGCACCTGCTCCACGGCGGAGACCAGCACAGAACGGCAGCTGCCTAGCGCGTGTGCCCAGGCAGCAGTGGACCCCACCAACCTGGTGCCTTGGACAATCAAGAAAACCAAGGCCCAGCGGCGCCGTCAGGCGGCCCTCCGTAGGGCTGCGTCGGCTGTGGTGGCCCCCACCGCGCTGCCACACAAGACGGTGCTTTTCCGCCCTGCAGTCCGAGGTACTGGGTTCACCAGAGAACAAGGCTGGGACCTGGCGGAGGAGCTTCATCCACGTTCTGGCGTGCTAGCAGTGCGCGTGAACACGCGTCGCAACGTAGTGGCCGTGGACGTGGCCGACGAGGGCAATTTCAATGCCCTCTTGGCCACAACGGTCATCCGTGGCCTGCCCGTGCGGGCCAAGGAACCAGCCCCGCTCAACGAGTGCAGCGGGCTGGTATTTGGTGTCGACACCCGCCGCACGGCCGAACAGCTCCTTGCAGCGGTGGACTCTGCTGTGACAGTGAAAGCGGCCTCATTGGACGGCAGCACCCTGAGGCTCAGGTTCGCCGCTACTGCCCCGCCGCCACATATATCCATCCACGGCCGGGTCTTGCCGGTCCGACCATGTCGTCCTCGCCCACTACAGTGTGCTCGGTGTTTTAGCCTGGCCCACGCAACCGAAGCCTGTCTCGCCATGGAGCGTTGTGCCCGTTGCGGCGGGCCACATCCAAGTGCGGAATGTGCCAGAGCCAAGCCACGGTGCTCAAACTGTGGAGGCCGCCATGCTGCCACGAATCCAGTCTGCCCTGCGTGGCAGAGAGAGAGGCACGTGGCCACTATCCTCGCGACGTCAGAAGTGCCCCTCTCCCGGCGGGCCGTTCGCGCGGTTGTCTGTGAGGGAACTACTCCTTCGGGTGGCCAGAAGCACCAGCGTGCTCCCAGCTATGCGCAAATGGCCTCCCGTGGCGTGCACCAGCGCCCGCCCCAGCAGCCCCGACAGGACCAGGGACCGCGCCAGCAGCAGGGGCGTCAGCAGCGGCCATGCCAGCAGCAACGCCAGCAGCACCCCGGGGGCTCCCAGACCACAGCTCGCACCGCACAACCCATTTTCGGTGCGGGCAACATCCACACCACCTCTCCGGACGAGCGAGATAAAAAGATCGAGCAGCTGATGGCTGCAATTCGCGTCCTCGCCCGGTATATCCCGGAGGACTCTCCCGACAGGCGCGTCTGCTTAGAAGCAGCAGGCGCCTCCTTACAGTATGTCCAACATCATGGCTAGTCGCCGGACACCTCCCCGAATTCCTTCCATCCTGCAGTGGAACGTACGTTCTCTTGCCGCGCGCTATTCAGAGCTGCGCTTACGAGTGTCTAACGAGTCTCCTGAGGTTGTAGCGCTGCAGGAGACGTACGTTCGTGCACAAGAGGGGGACCCGCAAATGCGGCTGCCCGGCTACGTCGGATACCACTCCCCGACAACCTGTGAGGAGGTTACATGTGCTGCAGTGCCGTGCAGTGATCCCCAGCACAAACCAGGGAAATCTCGGTGCGCGGTTTATGTGCGGCGCGATGTCCAACATGTCCTCGTTGACTCGGCGGCGGCGACGAGTGATGTGCAGGAGTGTGTTGTTGTTACAGTCCGCATACGTGGTGTGGACACGTCTGTGGCTAGTGTTTACGTGCGTCCAGCTGTGCAGTGGAATGCCCAGTGGTTCAGTGCAGTCTCTTCGTGTTGTGCCACCCGACAAATCATCCTCGGAGATTTCAATGCCCATCATTGTGCGTGGGGAAGTGCCCGAAACACCGCGCGAGGAGACGACCTACACGCCATGGTAACACAGCTGGGACTCACACCGCTGAACACCGGCGAGCCCACCTTCCGGCGACGCGGCACACCCGGCTCCTGCATAGACGTCGCGTTCGCGTCTAGCGGCATCGAGGCGACCTGGAATCGCGCACCATCACTTTGGGGCTCTGATCACTTCTCTATCCTCATTGAGCCCACTGCCAAGGAAGCTCGCGCCACGCGCACTTACTCCATTGTCAACTGGAACCGCTTCCGCAGCGAAGTAGAAGCCGCAGCTACGTCCGGCGCGGATTTCTTCTCCAGTCTCGTCCGTAGCGCGTTCGCAGCCACTCGCCGCGTAGAGGTTCGGGCAGGGCAACCAACGCCCGACAACAAGCTGCTCGACCTGAGACAAAAACGCGACAAAGCTGAGCGACGAGCACGGCGGACGGACCGACCAACTGACTGGACAGTATACAATCGGCTGGACGCAGCAGCGAGGCGGCATTCCAACAAACTCTACCGCCGGCAGTGGGCATCGCTCTGCAGGAAGATGGAGGAGGACTGTAGCTCGCGGCGGCTCTTTACCACCCTGCGACGCATCACAACGCCACAAGCGAACCCGCAGCCGCTGGCCGCTCTCGCCATCTCTAGCGGCCTTAGCTACGAGGAGCTAGCTGAGCGGTTCGCGGACCGCTTTGCGCCGCAAAGCCCCGTGAACGCAGGCAGCCAAACTTCACCTCTGAGTCCCGGAGACAGAGCCAGCGCTCCTACCCCTGGTGACCCTTGTGATGCCCTCTTCACAGTGACAGAGCTCAACAATGCGCTACAGCGCTGCCACCGTCGCTCGGCGCCAGGGCCGGATGGGGTGACCTACCAGATGCTGCGCAACCTGGACGCAGATCAACGGCTGGTTCTCCTGCAGCAGATCAACCTAGTGTGGGAAAGCGGGACCCTCCCGGAGGACTGGCGCACGGCAGTCGTCTGCCCCATCCTCAAGCCAGGACGCCCACCAACCCAGCTCGCGGGATACCGTCCAGTGGCGCTAACATCTGCGGCTGGTAAGCTCATGGAACACATGGCTTTACATCGCCTTAACGAGCAGGCTGCGGCGGCGGATTTGTTTGATGAGCGGCAGACGGGCTTTCGCGGAATGCGGTGCACTGCGGATTCCATCTCCGATGTTGTCAGCGCGCTCGAGCACGCGAAGGCAGTGAGGCAGGTTGCGTTGCTTCTACTGCTGGACGTGTCGGGCGCGTTTGATAACGTCTGCCGCGCTCCCATTCTCGCGACGCTTGAGAGGGCTGGCGTGGGCGGACGCTTGCTACAATACATTCGGAGCTTTTTCCAGGCGCGCTCCATGCGCGTTCGCGTGGGGGGTGCTCTCTCGGCGCCTCGCCCGGTCGGGCTAGGCGTGCCGCAGGGCTCTGTCCTGTCACCTTTTCTGTTCAATGTGGCGATGTCGGTGGTGCCGGGCTGCCTGCCTGCAGGCTGCCGGCATCATGTGTACATCTCCATATACGCAGATGACATTGCTCTGTGGTGCCTGGGACCGCCGGGCGAGACAGCACGGGTGCGCGCGTGCCTGCAGGCATCTCTGACGGCGGTGAGCGACTGTTTGCGCGGCCTAGGTCTCTCGCTCAGCGCGGACAAATCCGTCGCAATGGCCTGTGTTCCGAGCTCGCGCAAACGACCACCGCCGCTCACACTGGACGGGACCCTCTTGCCGTGGCGACGTTCGGTGCGGTACCTGGGGTTGGACATAGACCAGCGCCTTTCCTTCCGACCCGCGGCGATCAAGGCCTGCCTGCAGATGAAGAGAACCACCGCCGCCGTACACAGGCTCACTGCTCGAGGCCAGGGCATCTCCCAGCAAGCAGCGTTACGGCTGTACAACTCCGCGGCTCTGGGGGCAATACTCTACGCGCTACCGCTCGTCACACTTCGCAAACCATGCTGGAAGAAGCTAGAGGTCGAGCATCGCAAGGCGCTCCGCATTTGCCTCGGCCTTCCTCAGAACTCTCAATGCGCAGCTACTTTGGCCGAGGCAGGTGCGTGGCCTTTACAACTTCAGGCCACGCGGCGGGCGCTCCGACACATCGATCGCCTACAGCGCGCAAAGGACGGCGGCCCGCTATTACATCGGTTGCGACATCATCGCCACTCACGCATGGGAGCGGCGCTGCTCGAGTACGAGCAGCTCACCAATGCAACGCCCCCCTACGACCTCTTCTCGCCCTGGCCCGCTGCTACGGAGGTTCAGCGAGAGATTGTCGGAATCGCGGGGAAACGCACCACACCGCCCTGTGCAGTGCAGCAGCTGACCAGAGCCGTCATCTACGAGGAACTCCAACACCACCTCCTCGTTTACACCGACGGCTCCGTGGCCAGAGACAGTTGCTCGCTAGCAGCGGCGGCTACCATCCCCGCCCTGCAACTGCACAGACAGCTGCACCTGTCATACCTGGGTTCTTCCACCACGGCGGAGCTGCTGGGCCTACGCCTAGGCCTGGATCTACTGCTTGAACTGACTCCGCCGCCACCCAGGTGTGCCGTGCTATGTGACTCCCGCGCTGCCCTCAGCCGCCTTCGAACCACCGGCCGGGGAACTCCGCTGCTGTGCCAGATTCGCGCACGTCTCAAGCACTTGGCGGAGCGTGGCTGCGCTATACGGGCACAGTGGATCCCCGGGCACTGCGGCATAGAGGGAAACGAACGTGCCGACGAGCTCGCGACCGCAGCACATGAACTCCCTCCTAGCGACGAGCAACTCGCTTTGGAGGATGTGCGTGCGGTAATCGACGATCACCTCCGGACGCAGCACCCCGACCCACGCATCGCAAGAGGTGAGCGCATTCACAGTGTCAGCGGCCGCTCGCTGACTCGGCTGCAACGCGCGATGATCCTCCGTGCACGCTTTGGATGTGTGTGGCCTGGGGAACGACGGATGCGCCACGGACTTGCCAATAGTGACGTGTGTGACGGCTGTGGCGAGGTAGAAACTCTCGAACATCTTCTACTGCGCTGCACCGCGCTAGCCGAACCACGACGTGAGTTGCTGGCGGCTTACAGAGCGCAGGGGGTAATCCCGGACAGCGTAGCTGTGCTCCTGTGGCCGCCGGGCTGTGCGCGCGCCCGCGAGCGAGCTCACGTGAGCTTGTGTGAGTACATCGAACAGGCGGGCTTGATGACCCGCCTATTTCACCTCGCCAGATAGTGCGCGCTGGGACTGAACGCTCCACGTGTGCTATTTCCCACAATAACGGCTGATCGCCCACGACAGCCGTCAGTGTTTTGTACAGTGTGCAAGTGCGTGCGTAGTGAACAGTTGCCTGGACGTGGAGCTATTGCGGAGGCCCGCCCGACGTGCCGAGTACTCAGTGACCTAAGACATTTGCGGGTGGGCCTCATGCAAACTACTGTATACTGTACCATAGTGTATATATTTCTTTTATTTTTACCTACTCTTTTCTTTCTCCCTATCACTCACCTCTTTGATTTCCTCTACCTTCTCCTCGCTATCCCTTTATTTCCGCCGCCCCAGTTCAGGTGCTTCAGATATAAGATAGCAGATACCGGGGCTGGCAAACATCTTTTCTTTCCTTTTGTACATACAATAAATAACCACTACACACACACAATCGGGAAAGTGTAATATGTATCTTTATTTCATGTAAAAAGAAATCCAGCGAAATAAACCAAAACAAATCCTGAATAAATTAAACGCAAACAGACAGATGTGGCTAGTGCTGCCCTTCGGCGCGATCGCACGGTTCTCAATCGTGTTTATATCAAGATAAATCAGCTTCTGGCGTCGCAAAGGTGCATATAAATTTCACCCGCTTTTTTTGGTGCTACTACCCGAGTGAAGTTTACGTTTGTCAAAAAGCAGAAAATCAACGTTTTGTAAAAGCCCTCTTCAACTTCATGATTAAAATTGATTATATCAGTTCAAAGATTTTGAATTTCGGTTACTATTCGTAATACCGCGCCCAATCATAAAAGAGGCGAATTGCTAGAGGTGCGCACGGCAACTTCCGGCTGCATGCAACAGGCTAGGCTCATCTACCCTTCTATAAGCGTGACAGCACTAATGCGGAGGCTACTAAACCGAGAAATACTTTGCTTTGCTTATCTAGTAGCAACGATTGTTGAAAAGCCGAATAGCAATGCTTCATAGCGACAGCTTGAAAGCAACTGGCAAAGCACCATGCAGATGCACATCAATGCATTGCTATTAGCGCACCATTCAAATTAATCTCTATGTTGTCTTGTATAGACCACAAATCATAGAAAGCTGATAATAAAAATACCTGCCTTAACCTTAAGAAATACCTGCCTTAAAATACCTGCCTTTTATGTACTATCCAATTTTATCCAATTCTACCAATACAAGCCAACGTATTTGAAAATGCGCCTTCATAATAATTAGGTTTTTTTAATAATGCGCTATGAACGCCATGGTAACTAAGCGAATGACTTGTGCGCATAACATATTGCTTTTCAGAGTTGGCCATCGATTATTTTAGCGTGGGTAGCGGCGTTGAGAATTTTCTTCTGAGAATGGTAAACCTCTTATGGCGCTTATATCCGGGATGTATCCCATCTAGTCATAAGCGCAGAAAGCAAAGTTGTTTTTGTCGAAACGCCCTGTCTTCCCATTTGCACCATCGCAGTCTTCCTCGAACAATGCATATTTATTTCACCTGTAGTTCGTTTCACCTTACTGCAGGATGCAACGTGATATGCAAATTGCATACTTTCGGCGTTAGTATATGTGGCACAAGGGTCGCTTTTTCTAAGGCATGCATGCTGCTGTGGTTCAAACGATGGAGCGCACCATTATGCACAATACAAACGAGGTAAAAAGTTGGGTGCATGAGAATTTTTATTGTTCCACGATATCCTACATTACGGTGTACAGACAAGGCTGTATATGCTCAGGTATTGGTCACTGGAAATGATTTGTATACAAATGCAATACCCTGATTTTATTCCCGGCACTCTGTGGAAACTGCTAGGTAATGATGTTACCAAATATTTCCGGCAAAAACTTCGTTCATTTGTTTAAATTTGACGTGGGGTATTTCTGCGAGAATAATTTCAAGTTTAATTGTAGATCCCATGGCCAAAATAAGACTGACTGTATAAAACATAAAGAATCGAATAGGGACCTTCCTCGCTGGAATTGGTTAGCAAAATTGAATTGTTGTTTCATGTTTGTCGGTACAAAACATTCGGTCACGAAGTTAAACGCCTCCTGGACCTGCAACGCCGCATAATCACCCTTGTGCGCCTTATATAGGCGGCCGTTATTTCACACGATGATATCCCTTGAACTGAAATTAGTCATGGCGTGCAGTTGCATGTATTCTTGAAAAAAGAGCTCCATAGCCAAACCTTGTTCTAGATGCTACCAGCTGGGTTGGTGCATGTCATGTCATATTCTAAACAAGCTAATAGCCGTCTGTTAGCCACTATCTACGAATATACCTCGAAAAAAAAAAGCAAGGCCTATTCTATTCACGTTGTGTTGTATTAAAAATTGTAGGCAGTTTTCTCCTAGGCCCATTAAGCTCTTCTTATTTCGGGGTGTGATTATCGTGAATGTTTAGAGTCTTTTGCCTGGTTAGGCTAGGTTAGAGTGTGTGGTAATTTACTAAAATTCGTTGACGATAGCTTCGGCAGAAATCTGTACAGTGACAAGCATAGCACCTGTTGTGATATAAGTACACAGGCCGTCATAAAATTTGAAGATTACTTTATATAACTATGAGGTTGATGTGGCGTTTTTAGTGTTTCTTAAGTTATCTAGAATCTGTAGTACTCAAGAAAAAAGAGCTAACGTAGTGTGAAAATTTGAGCTTGTAACCCAGTCTTTCAAACAGTAGTTTTGGGAGTTCATTCAAACCCGTCGAATCGAAAATTTTTCCAGCCCATGCAGAATGCCAGGAAACCATAAAAACATTTACCAGTAAACCGTATCCCGCATCCTTACAACATGAATCCACCACGTTTCCTACTATGTGGGGTACTGTTTTCGTCGTCTTCCAGTTCAGTGCGATTTCTTCTTATCACCGGCCGCAGTAGCTCATTGACTTTGGCATTCGGCTAGAGCACCAATTTTCGCAAAAATAAATTTTTGGGGTTTTATAGACATGACGTAAGCAACGGCCGCATAAAGTGCGATAAAAGCATGTAAAAGAAGAGCAGGTGATCGAGTCCCCTTATCACAACTCAACGCTAGCACAAGTGTCACTTCTGAAAGTTGAACCTCATACACCACACAATCCCAAACGGTAGCGTAGCATACCGTACCATGATACGCCTTGCAAGATATGACACCATACCAGGTAGCGTACAATAAAATGCCAACATACACAATAGTATAATATGCGTTACCATACATGTAATAACGTTTTCTTTCTATTTTCTTTCTTTGCCGACGATATATTGTCTCGCCTCGACAGAACCTCAAGGATGGCTTAAAGATAAAACGGTTTAATGGTCAACCAGAAAGAGTCCTGCATTGAAGCTTCCCAAATTCCGCTCACTGCTCCTATGCTCGACATCAGTGCAGAAGGTAGCCGAAGTATGTCACGTATGATTTCTTGACTACGTAACTCTGTAACACCTTAAGTGCAGCTCCGCCGCTGTAGTGCAGGGGTTAGGGCTGTCGACTACAGTTCCGAAGCATGCGGGATCTAATCCCTGCAGCGGCGGCCGCTTTTCGATAGAGACGAAGGAAAGACGCCCGTGTGGAGTGCGATATCAGTGCACGTAAAAAGCCCACGTGGTCAAAATTACCCTCCGTGGCCCTTCGCTTTGGCGCCTATATCCCGAGTCATTTTGCGCTTTGGTACGTGTGTGTCTTAAACCCATAGAAAATCAGATAGATCGCCCGCCTATAGACTGCCAGAATATACTAAACACCACTGATAAGCACACGCATGAAGAGATAAAAGCAAGCATCATGACGGAGGCATGGACAGTATGATGCAGCACCAGGCAGCTTATTGAACCGAAAAGCTACACAAAACACGTATCTGGCGCGTCGTTTGGATGACCTTTGCTGATGTGAGGGCCGCTGCTCGTTAGGCTTGCTATGATTTCGGGATTCGCGTCAAGCACGGTTGACTAACGGCTTTCTTCGTAAGTTTTGATTACACGTAGTAGCCTGTTATTGATGAACCCTCATCTACTAAGACCGTCGAAATGCGTGTCGTTTTGATAGATTATCAGAAGTCTGCGTGAGGTTTACGCCACCAATTCTGCTTTCTTTTTTGTGTTTCCAGGAATCATACGTTTTATTTTGGTGTTAAGTTATTTATTGAATGCACTGACCTAAAAAGACAAATGCCTCCAACAGTAAAAAAGACTATGCTAGTATTATCGATGATCTGGACAACGTCATTCATTTATGATTTTTAACATTGAAGTTCGGTCGAAGCAGCATTATGGTACCCAGTTTTCCTTCCAAGTTTGAGCATACACCTCTTCTGTTAGATACATGGCATTAGGTGGTTCAAAGAAACACCAGTCAACAGCAGCTGCCCAACGATGATAACTTAGCACGGCCTGCATTTTAAAAACTTCTTGCATGCATGGCGTCAACATTTTCCATATAGCGCGATCCCAAACGGAGAAACAAAAAATAAAGCCTTTTTTTCTGGCTGTAATTAAGCCGATGTCTCTATCTTGTGAAGAGAAATGATCGAGCGCGAACCTTGCCCTTTGTCTCTAATGGCCCATGGACTATAAAACCCAACTCAACATAACACATATAATGTTGTATTAGACGTGCGTCGCAGCTTCCGAGTTAACTGAGATGGCGGCCAAGGGGATACCATTTGGAGGTAAGCCTTATTAACGTTTTCTGTGCAGTCTGTAGATTGCCGGAACCAGCAGTGGTCGCTAGTACCTCGACGCTTTAGATTATCAGTGGCTTGTGAATGTTGTGGTCTAGGCGTCAGGGTGAACCGACGAAAAATCGAACATAGTGAGTGTTTCTCGCTGTATTTAGGTACGGCATCACATAAGATAGCGAAAATGCCGGCGCTTGACGTTTTCGAGTGCGACGTCACTGAAAGACAGCTTGAATTAACAAATGGAACTTTTGGTATTCTCGAGATCTTTTCGGATGCCGTTCCGATTGAGCTTCACTAGGTGACATCACAGGGCACGGTCAAGGCGATCAAACCGCGAGATGTGTCGAAGTACAAGTATTCGTTCAGTGGCCGCGTATTTGCTTGAACAGTTCTGTTACTTGCTTTTCTCATACAAGCATCGACGATGTGCAGAGGGTTTCGTGCCAGATCAGCACAGTTGGCCCTTACGATGTATTACGCAACAAGGACTCCACCATGTCACGGTCAGCTCTTCGAAAAGAATACCCCATGACTTTGGTGACCTTGCAGATTTTCTCTTAAAAATTTTTTATTGTTGAATCCAGTTGGCGCCTTTCATTACTTGCGACGATCCGTTCGTGGTCGTATGGTCATGCTGTCAATAGTTGCGAGCGCATCGACGTGGTAACACCTCTAACACATCTCACCAATTCTAGCACTGGAGGAGAAGCAGGAGGAAAGAAAAACAGCTAGTCCTGGCAGAAAAAAGGACACCTTGCAACTCTGTACTGGTGGAAGGACAATTTGTGATAATTTGGTGAAAGGAAAAAAGTGGTTAGATGAACTGGAATCCCGTAAGCTTAACACATGCAGTGAAGTCAATTGTAATGCGCGAGCCAGAGCTCTCATGAAACGGAGAATTTCCCAGTAAACTTCACCGCGGCTGATAGCTGCGGCCACTCCGAAAACCATCATCCTCGTCGGTGGATGTGTAATAATGCGCTTCTGAGCACTGCACATGGACTGCCTTCAAGCATTGCATGAAGCACTTGCTCAAAAATTGTGTGCATAAGCTTAAGTTCTTATATGAAAGACGTTGGCGGCGTAATATTTGGTTTCGCGAACAGGTGACCACAGAAGGCGGGCCTGAAGTTCAAGCGGAGAGTGGGATGAAAACTGAGAGCTGCGAACCCGCTGTCTAGGTGCGCGGAGAATATCGAACCTGCCCATTCATTAGCCGCCGTAATTAACGAAGGCCGCGGATTCATTAAGGCTGAGATCCTGCAATCAAAGTCCTTAACGGGTTTCTTCCCGCGTGCCTTATTCCCTGGCCGCACGCAATGGAGGCGCGTCTAGCGAAAACGAGGTGAGGCTTCGCAGTTGTGCACACCACGGCAGGATACTGTCAAAGAAAGGCTGCCGAGCGTCGCGATCCATATTTAGTCGCGTAGAGTGTGTCACATTATAGGTACAAAGTTTTGAAACACTGAAGACTATATTATCTGAACAGAAATAAGGGTTGGTGCAAGCGGGCGCTGACTACTTTTTTACTTTGCGAGTATTTTGTGGGCTACTCTTGCTTCTATGTCTGTTTTTATTGAGTGTTCCATCTAAAATGAGCGAATTAAGGACTAAAAAAAAATATTGGTCGTACGCTATAGATATTAGTTGCATACAGTTGCCAGGCGCTTTGTGCGCTCCGAGCTATTTTTACTTTCGGAAATCATTGATTAGGTAATTAGCCTAACTTTTCTAATTTACTAAATATTGACTTGAGCAAATAAATGTTATTTTCAAAGTTGGAGAGCGTCTTCAGAAAACCTAATTCCGGAAAGCTTCATACAGAGAGCCTCACATGTATCTTTTTACCGAACTCAAAAGAAAAAAGCCGGCAAAATACAAATAAAGTCACATATCTAGTACATTCGCGCGCCACGACTGTGCGGCTCTCAGCGATGGTTTGAATAAACGAAATCAGCTGCAACTGTGGCTCCCCGGCCCCAGGAGAGGCAGGCGGGTATGTCTCCGATAGTTTCTCCGCCCGCATCAATCAGCGGGAACATGTGATTGCGCAAGTTGCAGCCTGCGCAGTAAGCTGGCTTCTACCATTGTCATAATATCTGCCGGCTGGTGCAACGAGGACGTTGAGTCATGGGTGCAGATGATTTTGTTCACTCCAATCATTGTTTAGCACAACAATAGTGGGGCGCGAATGCGATAGTGACAATTTTATTTGTATTTCGCGGGCGTTTTTTTTTTTTTTTAGCTCGAATAAAAGATGCCCGCGAGGCTTTCTTTACAGCGTCTAATCTTATGGGAACTTCCGGAGACGCTATCCAACTTTTGGAAATCACATTTGTTGTGTGCAGTCAGTATTTAGTAATTGGAAAATTAACCTATTTAATTGATTGAAAAAAGAGCCTTTAGGGCAAAATGTAGCTGGTAGCTGTAAGCAACTACTTTTGCTGGCCTAGTTCAAACTGATTTTTTGTCAACCTAGTCTCAAGTTAACAGGGACATTCGATATACATATATACAGAAAAAAAGCCAGTTGTCGGCGAGGGAAAGAACAGCGTAGGAATGTTTTAAACTCGACTTTTTCTCTTGACCTGAGGTAGTAATGTAATCAGTTTAGGATAAAATATGATTAAAAAAAGTGCCCGAAATAACCAATCTGTGATGACGGCATCCGAACCCGCGACTTCCGAATTCGATTCCGGTTCTCTTAACAACTGCGCCACATATTTTTTTTATTGCCAACTTCAAAACCTCATTTTACACAAACAGATTCTTACGCGATAAACACACAAGCTGGGTTAAAAACACGCCAGCTCGGGCTGTGCGATCCATTAAAACGTGTACTGCGCTAAATCGATGACTGTCCAGCCTTTCTACAGTTTGCCTATTAATGTTTCCTGTTAGTGAACCTTGGATTATAGGAGCGCCTCCTTTGAAACGGGGTGATGGCGGTTCCTATCATGCTTGTTTTTTCCCTATATATTGAATAACGTTTTTGGTCGGTCAACTATATCATTATTCTATTTATTGAATTGTTATTCCTACATTCCTGACATTATGTCACTTTTCTGCTTTAAAGCCACCAATCTTCTAATCGCTTTTTGCTGGCTCCCTTCGTAGGTTCATCCACTCGACCATTGGTATCTCGAAACCTCAGGACCTCAGGAAGAGTAACTGGTCCTGCATCGGCATCGGGATGGTTACCATCACATTCGAGTACAAGAGCTTCAATTGTTTCTATGAATTTACCACATACTCCACATGTTCACCAGCGCAACCATCTTTCACTAGTGTTCACTACTGCCATAATCTTGAATAGCGGCGGACATGGAACGTCCTGTGTCACTCGGAGCGTTGCGTGGAAGGCGGTCAATATGGAAAGGCGTAAACTGTGCTACAACTCTGCCTATCGCTTCAAGGCTGCCAGAACTGAGACCTTCGCAAGCTAATATGCAGAAAATTTGCAACGAAGGGGCTCGTTTAGATGCACAAAGAAAGAAGCCAACAGTCGGTGAGGACAAGGAAAGCATAGGGAATGTCTCTTTTTTAATCTTCACTATTGCAACTGACCTGAATTAGTACTGTAAGCAGCTTGGAGTGAAAACGTTGCCATTCAAAATGTATTAATTTTGTAAAGGTGGATTAAGGTACTTTATCCAGCGAGAATATATTGTTACGGATGAGGAAGGAGGAAGAAGCGAGCAGTGGCGCGCACAGGAGCGCTAGAGCTAGGCCCGATAACATATTCAATTAACGTCATCTCACTGTCATCGAACGTCATATTTCCGTTTGGTTGGAGGCGCTGGGTACATCATTGCTAATCATCCTGGCCCGGAGGTTTGGCACCCTTTGTCAGCTTGCGCCGTCGGCAGCGGGTTCCATGCAGCGCTTCGCCTTGCTGGTCCCCAGCCTGCCGGACCCGACGTGATCTTGCTGTTCCTCCGCCCCGTCCCCCCTGCCCTGACCACAACACACAATGGAGACGGACCTGAGACGCCACCCACACGACCACAAGACACAGCGACACAGCCGAAGACCATGTGACCCTACTGACCAAACTTGTTGACCTAAGACCCCACCGACACAAGACGCCGCCACACATGAATATATGACCCCTGCCTATGCCATACGGTGCGTGCCTGTGCCTCGACCATCAGATATTGGAGACCAGTAGTCCTAAAGCATCCTGGGCGAGAATTCATACGAGGATCGTCGTGACGGCAATCAGTTTTTTTTCTTCTTCCTATTCTTCCTAATCCATCCAGGCACGCCCATATTCATGTCATAATGTCATCAGCATCGGCAAACTTCCATTTTACGATCGGAAAAATCGCTCGGTGGCCCCGGGTCATGTTACGGACGAGGAAGGAGGAAGAAGCGGGCAGTGGCGCGGGCAGGAGCGCTAGCGCTAGGTGGGGATGTAAGGGAAGAACACCCCTCGTACTTTACTGTCAGCTCCCTCCGAGGAGAGCTGGGACTAACTTCTTACGCGCTCAGACAAGAAGACGCAGCTGGCGTTTGACTCGTGGGCCCAGAGCGTCGACCCCACCTGGTGTCCACACAAGGCCGACACGCCTAATGATTACTCTTTTGGCATTAAAAGTTGTTTCTCTCTCTCTAGGCCCGCCAACATTTCATTAAACGTCATCTCACTTCATCAAACATTATCTCTACGTTCTATTTCTCCTGCGTTCACCAGCTTGAGCCACGTAACAATATTTTGCTTCCTGGTGCACAGCCTTTTGTATTCTTGTTAATTAATTGTATGTCCACTACGTTTTTAGTAATGCTGACCCTCATGTTGCTCTGGGCGTTTTTTTTGGACGTCATTTCAGCCAACTGTTTCTTAGTCGCCCCAACATTGTGCGCCTTGTACCGACCGTTGCCGTATTGGCAGCCTCGCAATACGACATAATTCCCAGACTAATTGCTGGTATGTTGGGTGCATGTAAAAACAGGCTGCTTTCTCTCTTTTTTTACAGCTCTGAGCATTTGTTATTGAACCCTCTTCTGTAGTTCTGCAACAAGACCATGATGACGCCTACATTAGTGAACCGAAGCTAAAGTAACTTGAATTGTAAACCGCCGGCACTGATGGTGGCTTCATGTGCCCTTTCGACATCCGCGCCTCTTTTACCCTGAGAAATGCGTCAGGTTCTACGACCATTCGGCGAAGGAGCACATATAAATACGATGGGGTGTGGCGGCTGCTGCCACCTGCGGTCAGCGTTACGTTCCCCCAACCTACATCTCAAACAGCGTCAGCTAATAGGCAGAAGCTTTGTGCCTTGCCTGCCGTGAAATCTAGCCCATTCCTAAAATATAACTAATTTCCTAATTTGCTGAATTTATATTGCGTGCTGCAGCGCTGCTGGCGCCAAGATGCTTAGAAGACTGATTACAAGGCATCGTAATCTGTGACAAAGCAACGTATTTTGCAGGTTCGTTGAACGTTTCAACTCATACGGATGCCTCACAATGATTTTTTATTCCTTTGTGTTCATTTCTTTCCTAGCGAATCTTGAGTTCCATGTTCGACAAGGGCCGCCTGCCAACCCTCCTACGCTTGCTGATTTTTTATGCCGGTACGATTGTTTCACTAATAATATCCCGTACTATGGGGTATAAGCCTGCTTTCTGGCAAGAAAATTTGCACTGAGCCGAAAAGGACGCGGTCTCAATGACGTGAGTCGTACCAGCTAGATTATTAATGAGCATTGGAAGTGACTTTTAAGAAATGTGTCCCGGACTCCCCTTCATCTAAGTCACGGATAATTCAAAAGAAGCTTTCATCATCATCTTAGCTAATCATTTTAGTATCCTTATTTTTCTCGTGTAACTGCCGGCTACAGATTGTAAAAAGACACTTTGCTTGATAGAAACAGAAGGGTGTTTTCAAAATTTGTTTGTCATGCTCAAAGGGCAGCGGCGTGGCCAGTGAGCCGCTACAAGAGTCACAGATTGCTGGTTTAAGGGTCTTGTCCTCTGGAGCCATAGGTGATAATCTTCCAGAGGCAGACGCTCAAAACACAAAAGAAATAGGGCCCGATTCTAAAGCTCCAAAGGCAACCAACTTCATAGGCACACAGTAAGCATATTTTACTTCCAGTAAGCGCTTTCCGCTGATATTCCGCAAGAGCTGAACATAGTAAAAAGTGCTATTAAATATGTTGATTAGAGCGCCTGAGGTGCGTGCTGATTCCGTCGCAGCCAACTATCGCAAATCATATTGATGCTTTCAGCCATCATCTACTCCAACGTGGTGGCGCAGTTGTTGAGATGCCTGAATACTGTGCCGTAGTACCCGGGTTAGAACCCGACCACCGGCGGCTGCGATGGCAGCGAATGAGATAGCCCTCCATACGGCCCCCTTTTCTTTCCGCTTTCACTCCCGCCTTCTTACCTTCACTTGGGCCTCGGTTTAGGTGTCCTCAGAGAAAGTGTGACAGATACTGCGCCTTCCCTTTACTGCAACCCAAGTTAAAATTTTGAAACTGCCCGAACTTTTCCCAGACCAGAGCGACAGTTTCTCTGTCTTTTGTTGCTGGCAGAACCCAGTCGCTGTACATGACTAGGTAGATCGCATGAGGCAATTCTTCGAACTTATCTGCTCAGGTTCGAATATCTGTAGCATTCGCAGATAGGAGGTGGAAGGCTTCGTGGATATCGTACTTTATTTCTTCGGGGCTTTGTATCCTCGAAGGAACTTCGAGAAATTAGGCAGTTGTCCGGAAAAAATTGCTTTCGGGCTAGTTGGCGATACGTTTCTCCAAGTGCTGGCGCTTCTTGTTGATCACGGGCACAATCGAAAACATAGAAAATTGCCCATATCATGAATGATCTCTTTCTAGCCAAGGTTGACAGGACACTTTGTGCCTTCGCCGCTGAGGACGCCCTTTTCTTCTCTGTTCCCTATTGTACATGTGATCAACTATGCAGCGCCAGCAGTTGACTTCTGCCAGTGTATTGGCGCATTTCGCCTTAAAAAGGGGTACATTATACATAACCACATTATTTATATCGTAACGTGTAAAAAAAGTTGAAAAAGTAATATAGGTGTCGTCTGAGCCCAACATCAGATAATTCGTTCACTACACTGAGAGCATCATTTTACGCAGTTAATATTTTTTTTATGCCAAGAATGAGTTATATAATCCAATTAGGCAACAAAAAAATTGTGAAGTGCTCCTCAGTGTCGACTTCTATTTAAATCTGATTTGAAGCTAGGAGCAATAGAAATTGCAAAGGACAAATGTACATCCCAAAAATTGAATTCGACTAGAAAGGAAGGAAGTCGGGTTTGGAAACGCAATTACCATAAAATAATTAGAAGCAGAACATTTACAACCCCTCCTTTAAAATTGAAAACTCTATTTATTTATTTACTTTCGGTAATTGAGATATGTCTGAATAAAACTTACTTTTCTACTAATGTTACTGGAATCAGCGTTCTGCGTCCAATTTCTTTTAGTGTTATTGCAGGCTTTAGGCCTACAAATATGGCCTTTATCCTGGCGCATACGATGTTAGCAATTGCATTTCAAACTAGAAGTCAAATTACTGCACGGCAGAATGACCCGCTTGAGAAATGTCTCCTCTACGCCGATTCGTTGTATCTTGAGAGCTTGGACGTTTTTTGCTGCCTTTCTACGCCAGTATATTTTGTTTCAGTTGCTTTCACGGTCATAATATTCACTGTTGGTCCACAGCGAAAAAGGTGCGAATTAAGTCTGTGCATAAATAGGCCAGAGGAAAGAATAGGTCAGACTGTAAGACCACCGTTATTTAGTGCTTATCGTTCTTACAAAACTTGACACGTTGACAAAAAAAACTTATCATGCGCCTCATCTTCCTGGGAGCGTTCACCTGTCTCAAATTTTGCTGTCATTGAAATTATGCACTTTCAACTTGTTTGAAAATTGCGCTAACAATGTGGTGACTTATAGTGCCTAATCTTATATCAGTAAACATTTCTATATCAATAGGAGAAAAATATTGTATGCTTTTCCTATGCATTCTTCCAAGTTAAGGGCAAGCTAGCCCTATTGAGGGGCAATAGATACAGGAGATTTTTAACTTACCCTGCTTGTCTATTTACACAAGCACTACATTTAAACTTCCTATGGTATAATGCCCCGCTTAGCGTGGAACCGAAAAATGGAAAAGATTTCGTCCTTCAAGCGTAGAATCGAATTCAAACTCGCATCTGCACGAGCCGATTAGCTTCGCTTGGGCCTCTGTCCAAATAATCGACGAGTGACTTCAATTTGTTGGCAGTGTTACGTTACGAACAAAAGGAAAAGAAACCAATGCGATTGAGAAAAACTTGTCGAAGTAGTGAGCAGCAGCTTAAGATCTCCTAAATGGGAAGTGTTTCATTTTATCCTTTCATTTTATCCAACCAGTCTGGAGTAAGACTCAAATGTATAGTGTTTCCCCTATTCGACACTCCTACTTTGTGAAGTACTCCTTGGTAGACCAGACATCAGTGCCAATGGTGGGCAGTCACACCAGCACTCTAGACACTGTGCAAGCGCCTCTTTTTCTTAGCGTTAAAACCAAAGCCGGCTTTGCTTAGAGCGGTAAAAATCTAATTTCGCACCTGTCCAGCCGTACCATTTTAAAAGCTTCTTTTGAGAGTAGAAAAAAGGTAGCAGCTTTTTATTCAGCAAATGGGACTAGTTCAGCCAATATATTCGGATCACTCGGAGCACATAGTTCTAGCTTTTTCTTCACCATCTAATGCCCTACATGAACAAATAAGGAATCTGTTAAGTTTTTGCTCTTCATCCTGGGGCAATGCAGCGCAATAAACATCAGTCCAGTTCAGTTCAGGCGTTCAGTCGTGTCCGACTCTTCGTGACCCTATGGACCATGTCACGCCACGCTTTCCGGTCTCTCACTATCTTCTTAACATCACATAGCTTCATCTGCAATGCCTCGAGAATGCCATCTAACCATCGCGTTCGCTGCCTACCCCTTCTCCGGCGACCCTCAACCTTTCCCAACACCAAATCTTTCTCCAGCGACTCCTCTCTTCTCATCAGATGACAAAACTAGCTAAGCTTTAACTTTAGAATTTGACCCTCCAATGAGCAGTCAGGGTTTATGGTCGACAATATCGACTGATTTGATCTTCTGGCAGTCCAAGGAACTCTTAAGAGTCTTCGCCAGCACCACAATTCAAACGCGTCAATTCTTCGGCGGTCAGCCTTTTTCACAGTCCAACTCTCGCATCCATACATCACAACTGGAAAGACCATAGCACGGGTTATACGGATCTTGGTTGGCAGACTAATGTCTCTGCTCTTTACTAGGCGGTCAAGGCTAACCATTGCTCTCTTTCCCAGAAGCAGGCGTCTCCTAATTTCATGGCTGCAGTCTCCTTCCGAGGTAATCTTGGCGCCCAAGAACAGAAAATCTGTCACAGCTTCCACTTCTTGTCCATTGATGCTCCAGGACTTGATAGGGCAAGACGCCATGATCTTCGTCTTTTTAATGTTCAGTTTAAACCCAAACTTCTCACTCTCTTCTTGTACGCGCATCAGAAGTCTCTTGAGATCCAATTCACTTTCTGCCATTAAAGTGGTATCATCCGCATATCTAAGGTTGTTGATGCGTTTTCCAGCGATCTTCACTCCAGCTGAAGACTCGTCCAGACCGGCCTTTCTCATGATGTACTCTGCATATAGGTTAAATAGGCAGGGCGACAGTATGCAGCCTTGCCTCACCCCTTTCTCAATCAGAAACCAATCAGTAAGACCATGCCCAGTTCTGACTGTGGCCTCTTGCCCTTCATAAAGGTTCCTGAGGAGACAGATGAGGTGAATTGGAACTCCCATCTCTTGGAGAGCTTGCCACAATCTGCTGTGATCTACGCAGTCAAACGCTTTCGCATAATCAATAAAGCAGAAGTAAATGGGTTTCTGGAACTCTCTTGCTTTTTCCATGATCCAGCGAAGGTTGGCAATTTGGTCTCTAGTTCCTCTGCCCTTGCGAAACCCAGCTTGCACGTCCGGAAGCTCCCGATCCACATACTGCTGCAGCCTACCTTGCAGGATTTTTAACATCACCTTGCTAGCATGCGAAATAAGTGCGATCGTGCGGTAGTTGGAACAATCTTTGGCACTGCCTTTCTTTGGAATGGGGATGTAAACTGACCTCCTCCAATCCTGTGGCCACTGCAGGGTTGTCCAAATCTTTTGACATAATGTATGCAGTGTGTTAACAGCGTCGTGGTTGAGGTTTTGAAGCAACTCAGCTGGAATACCATCAATTCCGCTAGCTTTGTTCTTAGCAAGGCTGGCTAAGGCCCATTCAACTTCATTCTTCAGGATGCCCGGCTCGAGATGAGTAACCACAACCGTCCTATGTTGGGTTTGCACATCCGGGTCCTTCTTGTACAGTTCTTCTGTGTATTCCTGCCACCTCTTCTTTATCTCTGAGGCTTCAGTGAGGTCCTTGCCTCGTTTCTCCTTTATCACGCCCAGCTTAGCACAGAAGCTTCCTTTGGTATCTTTGATTGTCTTATACAGAGCTCTTGTGTTCCTTAATTGGCTGTTGTCCTCAACTGCTTGACACTGTATGTTCAAGAAGGCATTCTTATCTCTCCTTGCTATTTTCTGAAAATCCGCATTGAGAACCTTGTATCTTTCTCTTTCCCCCACACCTTTTGCCATCCTCCTTTCCTCAGCTATTTGCAAAGCCTCTTCAGATAACCAGTTTGCTTTTTTGCATTTCTTTTGCTTTGGAACTACCTTAGCAGCAACTTCTTGTATTATATCACGAACATCAGTCCACATCTCTTCGGGCTCTTTGTCTTCTAGATCTAATTCTTGAAATCGATTGCTCACTTCCACAGCATATTCTAATGGAATCTGATCCAGATCATACCTGAAAGGCCTTCTAGTTTTCTGTGTTTTCCTCAATCGAAGCTTAATTTTGGCAACAAGAAGCTGATGATCGGTGCCACAATCGGCCCCAGGCCTTGTTTTTACTGATTGTATAGCGCTTCTCCATCTCTGCCGGCAAATAATATAATCGATCTGATTCCTGTACAGACCGTCCGGTGAAATCCATGTGTACAGGCGCCTCTTGTGCTGTTGAAAATGAGTATTCGCTATGGTCAGGTTGTTTTCTTGACAGAACTCTACTAGCCTCTGCCCAGCTTCATTTGGCTCACCAAGACCGAACTTGCCTGTAATTCCGGATATTTCTTCACTCCCGACCTTAGCATTCCAGTCTCCTACGAGAAAAACGACGTCTGATGATGGGGTGCGGTCTAAAAGGCATTGTAGGTCCGCATAAAATCTCTCAACGTCAGCTTCTTCAGCAGCAGTGGTCGGTGCATAGACTTGGATAACTGTTATGTTGAAAGGGTGACCTTGGATCCGAAGTGAAATCATTCGGTCGTTTTTGGGGTTGTACCCTAGCACTGCTTTGCCCATTCTTCTGTTTACTATGAGAGCGACCCCATTCCTTCTCTTGGATTCGTGCCCACAATAAAAGACATAATGGTCGCCGGAGTTAAATTCTCCCATTCCGGTCCACTTGAGCTCGCTGATACCCAAGATATCAATGTTCAATCTGTCCATTTCTCGCTTGACGATATACAGTTTACCTTGCGTCATAGATCTTACATTCCATGTTGCTATGTGATATATCTCCTTGCAACATTGGACTTTCCGGTCGCTTCCCGACACATCCACAACTGAGCGTCCTTTTGGCTTTAGCCCAGCCGCTTCATTCGTCCTGGAGCTACTAGGAATCGCCCTTTGTTCATCCCCAGTAACATGTGGGACGCCTTCCAACCTGGGGGGCTCATTTTCCGGCGCCATATCGATAATGGTATTGTGACTGGCCATAGGGTTTTCTTGGCAGGAAATACTGGAGTGGGTTGCCATTACCTTCTCCAGTGAATCACATTTTGTCAGAACTCTCTGTCGTGACCTGTCTATCTTGGGTGGCCCTACACAGCAGAGCTCACGACTTCATCGAGTTTCGCAAGCCCCTCCGCCACGACAAGGCAGTGATCCATGAAGGGGGCAATAAACATATGCAATAGTTTAGCAGCCTCAAAAAATAACGAACATTACATCTCGCAAGATGACACCAACTTCACCCTCTAAACTACTTTATTTTTTTTTTGTTCGACTCAAATACTTGTTTCATTTATTGAGGCTCACTTTCACTATATTATCCCAAAGAAACAGCTATGTATATCACATACGTTGGGACATAAATCACATAATGCATATCAGCGAAAGTGCCTGTCGAAGCTATGTCCGAAACGGAAGTATATATTCCAGTTCACAGCGCTGCCACTGACAGTGAAGAGTTTTTTATTAGTTTTTAATTCCTAACATTGTTATTATATACAAAAACATGAAAATGGCACCAGCAAATGCAAGGATGCACAATTTTGTTCGATGTGACCTGAATCCTTTGATACCGCGACTGTCGAGAATCGACGAACTAAAAGATGCGATGTGCAAGGGAAAAAGGATGAAGCATATGGGACACTGGTGGCGCAAGCTTGGTTGCACTTCAATGCACGCCCTACCGTCTTATTGGTCTTGGGCATACCCTTTCAAATAATTGGTCTTATTGCTGTTATTGGTCTTATTGGCCTTAGGCATACCCTCTCAAATAATCTGACCAAAGTTACAATTATAAAGCATACTGACCTATGCTACAATATTGACGCGATCGAGTGATTTTCCGCTATTTATATAAAATATAGCAATGTGTCAAGGCATTTCTGCAACACAGCACCACGCCTCTTGCCTTTCAAGTGCAAAATACCTTACTGTATCTGTGATTACTATTGTGGTTTTATGTCTATGCATTTATTAAAATTTCACAGCAAACATTTGTAAAAATCAAAACGGTATGCTCTCTTTACTTCACTGTGTTAGCTAGCCCTTCCCAGCTTAAAACATGGCGTGCGCTCACGAGGAAGACGGAATTTTGAGATAGGACTGATGTCAAAATTTTGATTTGGTGTTTGAAATGATTGTTATGTTGTTTTTCTAATTTGTATTTGTGGCTTCTCAGCTATAAAACAATTTTTGTATGTTTCATCTCGTTCCGCTGTACTTCCAATGTACTGATTGTGCGTTGTATTGAACCTCGTCAGGTGCAAGAAAACGCCTTTTGTTCTGGACCCCTGCGTTTCTTGTATGAGGAAACGGAATATAAACTTCACACTTATAGGTATTGAGATGAACAACTAAGACAAGTAATTACGTTAGAAACAGCCACATCGTGTTCTTAAATACCTCTGACAACGTGATACACATTGCATACAGGATACTCCTAATCGGAATACCAGTAAGGCCTTACCAAAAGCGCTGCATATTTGAGCTGGTTTAGTCTAGCCCCGTGCTTGCTAACAAATCGGGATGAAACAAACTGCACCAATGAACGATGAAAGAGTGAGCGATTGCGCTTGTTGTCCATGGTATCATCTATACGGAACGCAAGAACAATCCCAACTCCGACGGCCGTTATGAAGGAAAGCCTAATTTCTGCGTTACTGGTGGCTGCTTGCTTGCAGAAAATTTTCAGAGAACTCACTTCGTAATTGTTGGATGTAACTGCTCTTGAGGAATAACTTTATTGCCTACTAGTCGGTAATGGTAGTTTATTGCTCAGCAACTCAAAATATGAAGAGTAAAACATAATTAACAGCGGAGACAGGCAACGAAGAAGGGTGAGTGTAAAGCCTGATATGTAGAAGTGTAAAGTAATGTCTAGACGTTTCGGAAAACGTCAGCAGTTTACGACAAGTTGCGAGGCGATAAACGCGTCAAAGGTATACGCCTACTTAGAGCAGGTAGTAAGCGCAGATCGATGCAGACCACGACAGTCCAATGTTGCAAGTAGAGAAAAGGAGTGGAGCGCAACGGGCAGGTATTTTTAATTTATGAAGGACGATTGACCAGTATTCCTCCTGAGAAAACTATACAATAGTTGTACCTTATCAGCATTCATCTTTACGTTGGGCAATACGTGGAGGGTTAATAAAATGGTTTAGTTTTAGTAAACTGAGGAAAACACAGCGAGGTACAAAATAGGTGATTGGCGCAACATAGAGAGTCAGGAAACGAACAGAATGGGTGAAAAGGTAAACGCAAGCTGATGACAATCTAGTTGAAATAAAAAAAAATTCGACATCAGTTGAGGAAGGAATGCACAGCAAGTTAACCTTAGAACAGCGAGTTGACGAGCTTGATGGTTTTGCATGGTGAGGGAGCAGTGCAAGGAACGGGACAGAACGAAACGAAGGACAGACCCGGGAGCTGTCCACGAGATCAAGTTCTAACTTCTAACCGCTAAGAGAACCCGATGAACAAGAAATCAAATTTAGGAGATGGAGTTGGCGGTCTTTCAAAATTTCATTTATGGTTTTTCGGGCTCTGTTGACTGTCAGAAGTCTGATCTTAGCCTCCTGCTCAGCGCCTGTCTGTGTCCATCGTTCCATCACGAAGTTAGTCGATTGGCTCCAAGGATAACTGACTGTATTTTAGTAATCGGAGAAGATAACAGCAGTAAGATAGCTTGATAAATGGGAGTACAACATTCGCTGGCATTAATAGGCACAACACCTGGTTTTTTTGGTCTCAGAACGAGAGCAGCTGTGCGTAATCTGACACTTTCTGTTTTGTGCTGGTTTTGGGCCACACATGATTGCGCCTATCACATCCGAAGAACAAGGTTTAATGTGTTGACATTAGGGATAAGGACTAATACGTTTAGGCGACAGTGTATAGCTTGTTCTATAACAGTTTTCCGACTAAGGAAAGCAAAATGCGTCATCTAGACTAGCACATTCTCCAGCCAGTTAGCTGAAATGGAAAGAGGTCTGATTGCAATTAACTATCTTATTGCGAAAGCTTTACTCCGACAGCTGAAGCGAGACCTCCGTTGACTGCAGTACGTCGTGAAGAGGCTTAGATACAGTCTCCGCATAGCAAAATCAGCCTACCATGACATGTGATTTCACGTTAGCCCTATGCCACGAGCAGGAGCCGCCAACTAGGGTAACTTTTTCATATGGGAGGGTGATATCAGAATCAGCCTGCCATAACCGCTTGCATTCTTGTTACCCTTACGACACATAGGTCCATCAATATGGCTTGGTTGAAGCGTGACTTTTTGGGCTCGTAGCTTACGCTCTCGCGTCATACCATTAAAGGATGAGCTAAAGTGTCCCCAATAACATAGGATCCTACACTGATAGGCCGTGATAGAGGAATAGACAAAAGAAGTTTCCGCCGTTGCTTTCGCAATTCAGCTAGGGTTAACCAAAGCTGAACCACAACTAATTTTTTTCTTCCTTTATCAAATTCAATATATGAAATTAAGATGAGGACTTGTATTTACTTCATCTTCACATACTCCGCACATGAGGCGTTGTTTCTACGTAGGGGGCGTTTGATATATATTTGTATGCGACTTCATTTTTGATACGTTCAGAAAGGGATGTCACTGGGCGTTGGGCTAATGACATGAATCGTCTTTTCGTCCTACATGACGATGCCAAATTCAGTTAAGCGTGTGAGCCCCGGCTTTCTGGCGTTGCCGAGTGCAAAAAAATGTCCGCTTTGACAGGTGCCTCTTTAGGGGCCAACTGTCTGCCTTCGAGATATATAACTAGCTGATTAAAAATGCATAGAGAGTGCCATTAGACTGTGCGGCCTCACCGATGTTGAAAGATGTCTCTGCACTGCTAAGGGTATTTATGTAACTGACTGTGGTTTATGCTTGCATTGTCTATACTTTAAATATTTTGTACTGAAATACCATCTTGATTTCGACGTTTGCTTGAGAAAAATTATTACTTTCTGATTTATGCTGTTACTCTAAACTAAATGTTCTTCGACTATCGACATGCTTTAACGTTTATATCAAAAATAGCATGCCTCACTCCTGGCCATGAAAATTAAATAGTAGAAACCAATCAACTGGTCCAAGCTGCAGTTGTTTTTATAACTTCATAGACACGGTGTCCTTATTAGACACAATATATGCTCTGTTGTCTGCTAACTAATGCACAACCGAGTATAACGACTAGAATCAAGTATTGATTTTATTCTTGTATTCACTCAGTGTATATTGGGTAGCAAATCAGCGAAACACGTTCAGAGTGCAGTTTCTTAGTTTTACACTATGGCCAATTTCCCACTCGAGACCAAAGATGGATAAAAGGTATTTTAAAAAATTTGCACAGTAATTCAGCAGTGCATGTAAAGGGAGCTTTAGAGAAGCTAAGAATTTCCAGAGAAGTTTTTGTAAGCGATGCTGACTTGCCTTTGGCACGTCTACCAACTGTGCAAAGGCCTAAAAAGGCATTATGCTTTATGCTTGCTTTTAATTACAATTCAGCAGCGGAGGCATTCCGGGCAGCGATATATTTTAGTTAAGGTTTCAAAATAAATGTTTGGAAACGGTAAAATGACAGTAAATTACTTGCAGTATAATGGACCTGCTGACAAAAGCTTAGTAGTGGGTGTTTCGTTCTCATACAATTCCTTTTGCGCATGCATTGAAACAAGAGTCTCCAGTAATCGAAAGTTTGGCTTTGCGCAACTCTTTCCTGTTCTAGTAGGAGACTGCGACGAAAAGAAAGAATTGTATTCCCTGTTTGGAGGAAAACATGTCTGTCCTCAATGTGCTCCTCTAATAGCGCAAACGTGGCAATTCTTTCCTCTGCTTGCGCGAATTCAACCAACTCACTCTTTGTTTGTCGAGCATAAGCCGCTACAGACTACGTCCACGGTTCCTTCCTTGACAATCAGAATTGCTAATGTGCATTTGCCGGTATGAGATTCCACAATGGGAGTTCCATGCCTCGCGACACGCCCCTCTCTGTTCACGTGCCCCGGCAGAAGATATGAAAGATGCTAATATGGGATGAAACGGCCACCCGTGTGATCTGAAACTTCCTGTGCAGCCTATCGTGAAAGAGCAGCTAGCGTGCTTCCGTAACACACGAGCTATATACCATGTAGGCTAGGCCTTCTCTACCATATTTTTATACTTTTTTGTTTTCCGCCTAAGAGGCATGCGCATATTAGAGCGCTTCCCCATTTGATGCGATTACGTACGCTGCATTGTATGAACTCCAGGAGCACGGAAATGTTAAGCTCCTCCCGCAGAAAACATTTAACATACACCAGCACTCTAGTTCTTTAAGGATTTTTGTTTGAGTCACACAGGCAAGCATCTTGAGCAGGGGGCGTTTAGCCGAAAGTAGATGATGGAAACTAGACAGACATTTATTGCGTGTTCTACTCCCAGGAGAAGGAAAACGTCCAGGAAAAGAGAGGATTTCCTGGACGTTTTTCGTTATTTGAATGGAGGCTGGAGAAAATAAACACATATCGGAATATCCTATGCTGAAAACTAACTACGCGTGCCCATACCAATGGTGTGCTCCAAACGTCTCTCCTACTGCTCTGTACCTTGTGGCGCATACGCTACTGAGTATTTAAGGCTCCATAAACAGGGCTAGAAATGGATATGTGTTATTTTTAAAGGCTGTTTATATACTGATCTCTACTGTAGCTAACGTATTCATGAGAATAATGATATTGGCAGCAGGGGAAAGCAGTCAGAGATTCCACCATGTGACGAAGGACCATGTTAAGAAAGCATTAGAAACTATGAAAAAGACTATGAAAAAGGTAAACAGCTGGAGAGGATCAGGTAACTGTACATTCGTTGAAGGACAGGGGGATATCATCCTAGTAAAACTGGCCCCCCTGTATATGCAGTGTCTGGTGTCATCGACGGTACCGGAACCGTGGAAGAACACAAACATTATCTTAATTTATAAGAAAGGAGACGCTAAGGAGCTGAAAAATTACAGACCAATCAGTCTGCTGTTTGTTACGTATAAAGTATTCACTAAGGTGATCACTAATGGAAGCAGGATAACTTTATACTGCAGTCAAGCAAGTTATGTCAGGCATGCGAACAGAAACTGGTGAGTCGTTGCGTGGTGGTACGTAGCGGTAGGAGCCCGAAGGAGGGGGATAGGTCGGGTCACGGACTTCTTGACTCACGGTAGAACGGCGATTCCACCATTGGCGCTGGTAGCGTGGTGGCGGGTTCCGGCGGCGGCAGAATCTGGATATGTGGCCAAGCATACCACAGCGGTAAGAGACGGGTGGTTCACGAGCACGGTCCAAATAATAGTACTCGGTAACAGGATCGAAGCGATCAGCAAAGTCCAGCCGCTGGGGTTGTTGCGGAAGAGGTGGCGCCCTGTAGTGGGGGGGAGCAGGGCCATATGAGTCGTTTCGGTGGTCACGGACGGGAGGAGGAGTGGTAGAACGCCAAGAAGAGCGCTGGATGAGAGCTGCCTGCAGGGAGCAGCTATCACAGGAGATTGCACTGCGGTTCACATCTTGATGGCGGGAGAGCTCATCACGGACAATTTGGCGAATCATGTCGGCCAAATGCGGAGGCTCATGTGAATGCTCGTGAGAATCCACGCTTCCAACAGTGGTCACGTTAGGCAGGCGGCCGAATTTCGGGGTTATGCGACGCAGCTTTAAAGTTTCGAACGTACGACAGTGCTTGATCACGGCCGTGGGAGAATCTATGTTTTCTCTTGTAATTAAAAAGTTATATACGTCCACCGCGATGCCCCTTAAGAGGTGGCCAACTCTGTCTTCATCAGACATGCTCGGATTCACCGCTTTGCAGAGTTTTAGGACCTCTTCTATGTACATTGTGCATGTTTCACCAGGCCCTTGGGCTCGCTGGAATAAAGTCTGCTCAGCGCATTTGCGTTTTGCCGTTGTATCCCCGAAACTATTTCGAATCTCCTCTTCAAAACGCTCCCAGCTCGTTAAGGACGCTTCGTGGTTCTCAAACCATGTCAGGGCTGTGGAGTCCAAGAAAAAAACAAGATTTGCCAGCATTACAGTGGCATCCCAGCGATTGTACTTGCTCACCCGCTGGTAATTGGTGAGCCAGTCGTCCACGTCTTCGCCAGCCTTGCCAGAAAAGGTCCGCGGCTCACGGTAATGCTGCTATGCGGGTGCCGCTGGACCTGGCTGCCGTGCATCGCCGTCTTGAATCATTGTGGGTGTCAAAGGGGGGAGCCCAGCGAGTCGTCGGCTCCAACGAAGTAGAGAGGAATCCGTGGTGATCTACCCAGCACCTCCACCACACTGTTAAGGTTTATTTACAAAGTGGTTCTGCTCCTTAGCCTGATGTCCTAACCAAGATATAGTGAGCTTCCTCTTCTTCCACTTCTATTCCGGAGAGCCTCTTTTTGCACTCCCTTGTTCTCTTCTGTTCGCATGCCTGACAATATCAATTAGGTTTTCGGAAAGGGTACTTTTCTATGGATCATATCCATACCATCAGCCAGGTGATCGAAAAACGCTCGTAATATAACCAGCCCTTATATATAGCACTCATTGATTACAAAAAAACATTTCACTCACTAGAAACCACGGCAGTCTTGCAGGCGTTGCAAAATAAGGGTGTGGACAAGCTGTACAAAAAACGGCTCGATAAATTACAGGAAGACACGCACACACACACACACACACACACACACACACACACACACACACACACACACACACACACACACACACACACACACACACACACACACACACACACACACACACACACACACACACACACACACACACACACACACACACACACACACACACACACACACACACATATATATATGTGTGTGTGTGTGTGTGTGTGTGTGTGTCTTCCTGTATATATATATATATATATATATATATATATATATATATATATATATACAATATATATATATATATATATATATATATATATATATATATATATATTATCACAGAAGCCCGTGAAACTGGTTCAGCAGGTTTAATTAGAACGAAGTAAAAACACCGGCAAGATCAGGCACGGAACCGACTGGCGGGCGAGCACCGAGAGCGAAGAAGACGAGCGCGTGCCAGTCTCCCGAGCTCGCCACATGGCGGCGCCAGTACGATAACATTGCGGCATTGCCCCTCCTGGTGGAAAAGGCATCGTCCCGATGCCGAGTGGCGAGGTCGAGGATAAGCGTAGTCGGCGAGGATGCGCGTTCACATCAAGTAGTTAAAGGAAGCAAAGAAAAAAACACATGCAGCTTGACCTAGCGGGAGTAGAAGGGATTCATCCTGGCGACATGTACGACTTCCGATTGTGCTTACCGTCGGGATGAGCGAACAGTTCCTTGCGGGGTAACTTCGTAGGTGACGTCGCCGAGTTTGCGTTGTATATCGTACGGGCCAAAGTAGCGGCGCAGAAGCTTCTCGGAGCGACCCCGATGGCGAACAGGTGTCCCCACCCAAACCTGATCGCCAGGGTTGTAAATTACCTCCCTGTGGCGAAGGTTATACCATCGAGCATCTTTAACTTGCTGTGTCCGGACTCTCAGTCTAGCCAGCCGGCGAGCGGCCTCGGCATGCTGGACGAATTGGTCGGCACCGGCAATCGAGGGGTGGGCAACATCTGGCAGTAGCATTGCATCCAGCATGGTGACAGCTTCGCGACCGTACACCAAACGAAACGGTGTAAAGCGGGTCGTTTCCTGGACGGCAGTGTTATAAGCAAATGTTGCATACGGTAGTATCTGGTCCCAGTTCTTATGATCTTCGTTGACGTACATATAAAGCATATTGGCGATGGTCTTATTGAGTCGCTCAGTAAGGCCATTCGTCTGAGGGTGGTAAGCTGTTGTTCTGCGATGACAAGTGTCACTGAGCCGCATCACTTCCTGCGTTAGAGCTGAAGTAAATGCCGTGCCTCTGTCAGTTAAAACGATCGCAGGGGCACCGTGACGAAGTACCAGATTAAAGAAGAAAAAGTTCGCAATATCAGTAGACGTGCCGCTGGGAAGAGCTTTCGTCTCACAATAGCGGGTTAGATAATCTGTGGCGACTATAATGTACCTGTTGCCAAATGATGACGTAGGAAATGGCCCTATCAAGTCCATACCGACTTGGTGAAAAGGTACTCGCGGAGGAACAATAGGCTGTAGCAGGCCGGCCGGCTTGACAGGTGGTATCTTCCGACGTTGGCAATCACGGCACGTCCTAACATAGCGCTGAACCATAGCGGCAAGCTTGGGCCAGTAGTACTTTTGTCGTACTCGTGCCAAGGTGCGCGAAAAACCGAGATGTTCGGCAGAAAGCTCGTCGTGGCATGCCTGCGAAACGTCGGTACGGAGCGGCGTCGGGACAACCAGCAGATACTGAATGTCTGTGGAAGCGTAGTTTTTCTGGTAGAGGACGCCGTCACGCAAGCAGAAGGACGACAGGCCACGCGTAAAAGGCGAGGCGGCGATGAGGCGGTTCCTTCGAGGTAATCGATGAGGGGCCGCAGTTCGGTGTCGTCTCGCTGCTGTTGAGCGAGATCCGTCGTCGAGAGAGCGCCAAGAAAGACGGAGTCATCTGTTTCACTTGGAGAACACGGGATAGGGTCTCGGGATAGGCAGTCAGCGTCACTGTGTTTCCTGCCGGACTTTTACACAATTGTGACGTCGAACTCCTGTAAGCGGAGACTCCAACAGGCTAACCTGCCTGAAGGATCTTTAAGGTTCGCTAACCAACAGAGTGAGTGGTGGTCGCTGACCACTCTAAACGGCCGACCATACAAATGCGGCCGAAATTTTGTTACCGCCCACACAACTGCAAGGCACTCCTTTTCGGTAGTAGAATAATTCGCTTCGGAACGAGACAGGGTGCGGCTGGCGTAAGCAATCACCCGCTCAACGCCTTCTTGCCACTGAACGAGAACTGCACCGAGGCCAACGTTACTGGCGTCGGTATGCAATTCTGTGTCGGCCTCCTCGTCGAAGTGGCCAAGTACGGGCGTTGTTTGAAGGCGCTTGCGAAGCTCCTCGAAGGCCCTTTGCTGCTCGTCGTCCCAGATGAAAGGCCGGTCGTCCTTTGTTAGGCGAGTCAATGGTTCCGCTATTCGGGAGAAGTCGTGCACAAATCTCCTGTAATATGCACAGAAGCCCAAAACCCGACGCACGGAACTTTTATCAGCGGGGGTCGGGAAAGCAGCTACGGCAGCCGTCTTCTCTGGATCAGGGCTAATTCCCTCAGCACTCACGACGTGACCCAGGAACTTGAGCTGTTGGAATGCAAAGTGGCATTTTTCTGGTTTTAGTGAGAGCCCGGCCCCGCGGATGGCATTTAGCACGCCCGTCAATCGTTTGAGGTGCTCTTCGTAGGTCGTAGAGAAAATGACAACGTCATCAAGGTAGACGAGGCACGTCTGCCATTTCAGGCCGGCTAGGACAGTGTCCATCATTCTTTGAAAGGTTGCGGGAGCGGAACACAAACCGAACGGAAGCACCTTAAATTCGTACAGTCCGTCAGGAGTAATGAATGCGGTTTTCTCTCGATCACGTTCATCGACTTCGATCTGCCAGTACCCACAAATCGAGCGATGAAAAGTATCGGGCGTGGCGAAGTCGGTGGAACGAGTCATCGATTCGAGGCAATGGGTAGACGTCCTTTTTCGTAATTTTGTTAAGCCTCCTATAGTCGACGCAGAATCTCAGTGCTCCGTCCTTTTTAGCGACCAGCACAACTGGTGAGGCCCATGGACTTGTGGACGGCTGGATCACATCATCGCGGAGCATTTCGTCAACTTGCGCCCGAATAGCCTCTCGTTCTTTCGGCGATACTCGGTAGGGGTGTTGGCGAATAGGGCGCTCAGTGGGATCAACTATAATTCGATGTTTGGTTACTGACGTCTGTTTCACTTTGGAAGTGGCGGCAAAGCAGTCACGGTAAGTGTCCAGAATTGCTTGAAGGCGGCGTTTCTGGGTAAGAGACAAAGCTGGGTTCACGTCAGTTTGAACAGTATGTCCAGTGCTCCCGGGAGGGTTCTCGTTGGCCAGCGAAAGGGCGCAATGGGCGGATGGCGCACTGACTTCGTCAAAATAAGCGATAGCTGTACCTTGCGATAAATGGCGGTATTCGGCACTAAAGTTCGTTAAAAGTAGTTCAGTTCGTTTATTTCTCAAGGCAAAGATCCCCCGAGCGACGCAGACTTGTAGGCTCAACAATAAATTCACGTTCGTTTCCGCGAGGCCTTGCAAGACGGGGGGGTTGTCGCACTGCACTTTAACAAACACGCTGGTGCGTGGAGGTAGAGTGACATGGTCGTCGCACACTCGGAAAACTTGCCTGTCTGTGTAGTCGTCGCTGTGCTGAGTGTACTCGTCGGAAATTGCACGGTGAGTGGAAAAGGTCACTATGAAGTCACGGAGGTCGATGATTGCGTCGTTTTCTCTAAGAAAATCAAGGCCGAGAATCAGGTCCTTGGAGCACTCTGCTAGCACAACAAAGCAACACGAGAAAGTTACGTGATGAATATCGACGCGAGCGGTGCACACTCCGAGCGGCGTTACCACATGCCCTCCGGCTGTCCTTATCGGGGCTCCGTGCCAAGCAGTCAAGACGTTTCCCTGAATGGTAGCAAGGCCATGACTCATAACGCAAAAATCAGCGCCGGTATCTACAAGGGCAGTCGTGTTGTGGTTATCAACGACGATAGGTATCTCGGCGGAATGTAGCTCACCGTCGGCAAAGTGCGGCGTGTCAGGGATCGTCGGGCTGACGGGTCGTTCGTTGCGTCGAATTACGGCGTCGGAGGTAAGATTCTGTGATCGTCGGGAGGTCGTCGGACTCGTTGGTCGTGCGGTGCGTCGATTGGGGGCGTCGGAGGAAAGCTTCGGCGATCGTCGAAAAGTGGTCGGACTGTTGGTCGGAGCGAAAGGTCGGAGGTCGGTCTGTGTGATCGAATCGGTGAGCGGAGGATGTTGGTCGTAGTGTTCATCGACGGCGGCCCTACCCCCGAGGGTCGCCGTCTTCAGTTTTCCCGGTGCGGACTTGGGGACTGCCTGATGAACGGCGGCTGGTTAAAAACTGCATCGGCGGTGGTGACCTGGACTGGCGTCGCTGGAGGGACGCAGGTGGGACGTGGTCGCTGAGGTATTGGTCGATTTCCCGAGGCCGTTCGCCATAGCGCGGCCGAGGGGCATCCGGGGAAAATCCGCGCAAGCCCATCCGACGGTACGGGCAGTAGCGTAGAACGTGACCGGCTTCGCCGCAGTGAAAGCACAAAGGCAGATTGTTCGGCGTGCGCCACGCGTGTGCTTTGCGAACGGGTGGTCGAGCTTCAGGCACACCAGTCGAAACTGGATATTGGGGTGGAGGACGAGCGGGAGGAGCAGGATTGCAGGGTGCCAATGGTTCAGGCGCAGGGGTACGCAACACGTCGCTGTACGTCATGATCTGTGGCAAAGGCGGCTGGGGGGACGGTACTGATTGCACTGCTTGGCGGAGCTCTTCGCGCACAATATCCGAGATGCCCCCAACACGTGGATGTTGTTCAAGAGAGGGCAGCTTTTGCAGCTCTTCGCGCACGATGCTTCGGATAAGTTCGCGAAGGCTTCCCTGTCCTTTCCTGCCTTTGGCAAGCGGAAGTCTACGGCAGCGATGTTCGCAGAGCGATCAAAATGTACAAATCGCTGATTCAAGGCACGCTCGATGCTTGTTGCTTCTTTCGTAAAATCAGCAACAGTACGTGGATGGTCACGTACAAGGCCAACGAACAGCTGCTCCTTGACGCCTTGCATAAGGTAGCGCACCTTCTTTACCTCCTACATGGACGGATCCGCCCGGTTGGAAAGGCGAGTCATTTCTTCCACAAACATGGCGACGCTTTCATTAGGCCGCTGTGCTCGGGACTGTAGAGCGAGTTCGGCCACCTCTTTTCTTGCATCGTTGCCGAATGTTGCGAGCAGCTGCCGCCGAAAATCCTGCCAGGTGGAAATGGTAGCCTCATGGTTTTCGAACCACATCTTGGCGGCGTCTTCTAGTGCGAAATGAACATTCTCCAATTTTCGCTCCTCGTCCCACGCATTAAACACAGCGACCCGGTCGTAGCTGGTCAGCCAGTCCTCAACGTCTTCGAACTTGTCGCCATGAAACGGCGTGGGCATACGTGGAGTATGGCAGATCAGCTGCTGGGCACTCACGGGAAGCTGAGTGGTGGTCTGAATTTCCGCTGTAGTCATCGTGGTTCGCGGTGGGGAAACAAGAGGACCACACTCGGGTGCTAAGCCTCTCAAGCGACGGCTCGCCTTGTGCACAGGTGTCGTGTCCACGGTGTGTAGATGGGCGTACGGGGCAGCCAGAGGCTCTTCGTACATGGGATCTACTCAGAAGCTCCACAAAAATATCACAGAAGCCCGTGAAACTGGTTCAGCAGGTTTACTTAGAACGAAGTAAAAGCACCGGCAAGATCAGGCTCGGAACCGACTGGCGGGCGAGCACCGAGAGCGAAGAAGACGAGCGCGTGCCAGTCTCCCGAGCTCGCCACATGGCGGCGTCAGTACGATAACATTGAGGCAATATATATGGTGGCTACAGACCAATCATAATTTTGTATAAAGAAAGTAACAAAATTCTTATAAAGAAAAGTGTCAGGTACAGAGACACGAACTTCCAAGTACTATTCGCAGACTGCTTAGATGAAGTTTTCAGAGACTTGAAATGGGAACAGTTAGGGATATACATTAGTTACCTGCGATTTTCTGATGACATTGCCTTGCTAAGTAACTCTATGAATGAGCTGCAAGGAATGACTGAAAACAGACAGGAAAAATAGGAAGGCAGGCTTGAAAATCAATATGCAGAAGGATAAGCTAATGTTCACAGCTTCAGGAAAAACAGCAGTTTTTCGTTAGGTACAGAAGCGCTGAAAGTTGTAAGCGAATATGTCTACTTAGGACAGGTAGTAACCGCAAATACGTACCAATAAAGGAAAATCACAAGGAGAATAACATTGGGATGGAGCGCATTTGGCAAGCACTCATAGATTATGACAGGCAGTTTACCGGTGTCATTCAAGAGGCAAGTATCGAACAGTTGCATCTTGCCTATACTCATCTATGAAACGTGAAGGCAACGAAGAGGGTTCTACTTAAGTTGAAGACAACGCAGATGTCTATGGAACAAAAATGGTAGGGCTAACGTTAAAGGGTTAGAGACACCATATTACAAGGTTGTTGAAAGCTTGCCACGTGCTTCCTTTGTGTTTAAAGGGCATCACAGTCAAGTGTTAGACTCAAGTGAAGCGCCGAAAATATTTTGATTCGTTTTTAACGCTTGTGGAAATGCTCGCTCTTGCATTTTTAATCTATCGCTAGCGCATTGATGGTGACGTAGGTTCACTGAAAAAAACCTTAATCAAGTATTTGTGACATCATTGCACAGTTTTCTGAAGTAAGACACGATGCAGTGATCAGCTCGTTCCGGCTGTTCTTTTACAATCGCAGCCTTCTAACAGTTCTAACGCACGGAGAGCACGACAGCTCATTGTAACCAAAAGTATTCATTCACTAAAATGTTCGAAGGCTGCAGCCGACGGCGCGGCAATGGTCGGCGGACAGCGTTGTTGTCGGTCGCCGTAGTCGAGAGGGCATCGCAGCACGGAGGCAGTGTAGCACTTCTTGGCTTTGTACCAGAAAAGACAGATGTTATCTGGACTGCATGCTATGGACAACGGTTTCTTTTTTTTTTTTCAAATTGAGGCTGGTATTTGCAGTGCTGACAATGCTTAGCCAGCTTTCCTGGATGCGCGATGGATTTGCAATTGCTTTCCTCAGGTTTTCTCGTGTCTTTATGTTTGTCTGATGACGATCCCACTTCTGTGTATAAAATGAATTCCGTACGTTTCTTTCATTGAAAGCAGTTGTTAGTTCGCGCTCCATGGTGTTGTGTTTATTGTCGTTCTATGTGTTAGCGCGGTGAACCCCTATGAATAACAAACTAGGCCAAATGCTCACCGTTTTTATTAGTAATGAATTCGTCCTAATATCGCCTCTAGATACAGGAAGTGTCAGTATCAATATCTATATTTCACGTAGAATGCTTTTCTCAATGAGAGCTGCGAGAAGCTACTCCATACGCATGCATTATTTTTGGCGGCTCCAATAATCATGAAAACACCACGTTGGTGTCCGTTGATAATAACCTACCTGTAAAAAACAGTAATGCATCACCAATTGTGAGAGTAGGTATCAGTTGAAAAATCAGTTGGAGAATAGGGAAAGCTGGCAGGTTATAGCATACAGTATTTGCACTTTCAAGTCAATATATTTAGGCATTTAAGACAATATTCTTAGACATGTGCTCTATAAGTGAAAGACAGAACCTACAATATTACTAGAGGACCAGTGCGTGAAAAAATGCTGCCAACGGGAAATGTTTTGCGGAAAAAACAAGCGCAAATCTTCGGTTCGTTTCCTTTACGGACGCACTACAGCCGCTATGACAAGAGGCACCGCTGGACTTGCTTTGCAACGCCCCTAGAGAATAGATTAAAAAAATATTGCACTAGATTATCACACGCGAAGACTCTGCAAGGATATCTTTTGGGAAAGAAAATATATTCCTGCTTTTAAAGATGATTCAATGGGCATTGAAATATCGAGGCTATTGCAATTCTGTATTTTTCACGCATAAAATATAGGCGTGTAAAAACTGCTGCATATGTATAAATGTTTGCTAAGTCGACCATCCGACAAATTTTATAAATATACAACCTTCTATTTAAATATCGTCCTGCGACCATGCAAATTTCAAATCTATTTTAAACGGGGGAATATTTATAAGGTTCGAATGAATTTGAGGTAAACCCGGAGTATGGCAGTGCATTTTGGCAAACAATTTAATCACGTTCCGCAGATGGCAACAATTGATATTAAAACGTTGATTATATTTAGAGCTTACACCTTGCAAAATAAATTTTAAATACCGCAGGGTCCATACAAGGCATTTAGACTAAAGAAATATCAATCGCAATCTACTGGTAATTATTTGCGTTTCTGAAGCAGCCAACCTCAAAAACGTTTTTCCACAGTACTGAGCCTGGTTGGCCGAACAAACGTGAAATAATCGTGTGGTATAATTGCGCGAATGGGATTCAGATTAGATTCCCGTTTAATTTAAGATGCTTCTGCAGAGTCCGACCATCCAAAGACAACTACCGTTTGTCAAAATGTCCACTCACGCCAGTAAGTATAATTATCGTATTTCCCATTAATGTACACAAGCGTGAAGGTAAGTGAAGGTGTCGAATTTTGCATTTCTAACAGGCCAGCAAAAATTGTAGGAAATTGCAAAAATGGCCTTCGCGCACGGTTTGTTGAGGTCCTACTTTGAGACCCTTAGAGAACCTAACTACTTGAGGCAGAGATGCAGCGCTAATAAGCCGATAAGCAGCGGTGGCAAGAGCCGCGTAAAAATTAACCCGCTCCACAAAACCGCTGAACACGCTTAGTCGCGCAATATTTAGCCGCCTCATCTCTAATTTCTGCGTGAAGCAAGCCCGTGAGAATATATCGGCACTCACGTTTACTGGCCACAGAACGCTTGTAGCGGCTGCTGGTTAATTCAATCAGCCGAGTGATTAGCGTGGTTCCTTGAAGAGCGCAATAGTTATTGCCGCTAACTCGCATAATCTCGTTAGGCGCGTGAACAGGTTCGCCACTCTACGTAGTGGAAGCCCTCTGAGTACTCGTATCTTTGGGCGTTCCGTACGGTTTGCTGAGCCCATACGTAGCTCTTTTTTTACGGTGCAATCTTGTTTTTTTTTTGTGCATCGCTTGTGTACATTTGTAGAGGGGCTCGCGCACACCTTATTGAACTTTGCAGTGGTTATTGAATATTTCTTTAGTTTCGCTTCGTTTCCTATTATCTGAAAGAAAATGTTTCCTTTTCTCGAAGCTACCTTTTAGCACTTGCACAGGTGGTGGAAGCTTTGTTTTGATTGGACCTTGCGAGCCATTTTTGCTATAAAATGATTTATTTTGTGCACATTGTTGTCACAGTAACTAATTCTTCCCTACCATGGACCTGGTACTGGGAGTGAATGTAGCAGGGGCAAAAGTCTCGGAGAGGAGCTATATCCTGGACGTTGGTAATTATCCAGGCAAAATTATTAATGCATGTAATGCAGAAGGAGCAATGAACCCGAGCCAAGAAAACAGAGGGCATAAACGACAAGACGCCGATGTCCCCAATGTTTCTGCGCCCCGTATTGAGCGATACTTCTACTTTCGAGTGACATTCAGCGTCGTTTCTCTTACGTGTTTAATGTGAAGGTGGATAGCCAAAAAGTTTCATCAAAGGAATACGCAAAAAGTGCAGCAATCATCTCTACAGATCTCAAACTGATGTGCACATTCGGAATTCCAATGTGGGAGGGGGCGTATATTTAGAAAACAATCAGTGCTAGATTAATGAAAATGTTTGGTACACGTCAACGCACAATGTTCTTGAAATGAGAGGGGTAGTATAAAACTTTATTCCGCAAAACGGGAAAGGGTTTAGGTATGGGGGCCTTGAGCTGAGGTGGAATTCCAAGGTACAGGATAAGTTTGGTTCTTGCTGCCTCTTCGGCCAGCTCAACCAGCGCTAGCTGATCTTGCGGGTCGGAGCTGGTCAGAAGGGCCTCCCGCTGCTCGATGTGATAGGGTTTGTAATTTTGGGCTCTATATATCGGGCAAGAGATCTAACAAATGCAGCAAATGCAGTAATATATCTTTGAGAAGCCTTTCCAAATAAATCTCCTTCCAGTTATAAGGCGACTGAGAAAATATTTGTCTTCCTCTGACCAGCTACCGTATACGAAAATTTTCTATTTGTCGGCTCCCGTTGCGGATACCCGTTGGCGTCCATTAACTTTGCTACTCGCTTATTCAAATTATACATTGAAATGCGCCCCCTTCGTTATAGCCATAAGCATACAGTTGATTAAGACACCACATTATTTTAAAGAGCACCCGATAGCTAGGCTCCACTTTGATCGAACTATTTACCGTGCATGCTTCGTCGCGAGATACAAGCGTTCTGAAAGGATGGTTCCAATCTCATCACCCACCTCAAAATATTCGCAGCACTTCATCTAGCCTTTTGACGGCACAAACCTTACTCACTCAACGGCCATGTAACGTGACAACTGCCACCTTCTAGATGAAGACTCGAAAGTTTTCACTCAAAACACCGTATGTTATTAAATTATTAAACGGGCCCTCTAATGCTATCGCGTTTCTAACGTGATCGTAGCACGCAATCGGTCAGTGTGACGCTGAAGTCACGTTACTGAATCAATCGATCGCCAGCCAACGCAACAAGGATTTTGTAATTCCTTTCTTTCCGTTTTCGTTGTTATTTCGCATTCTAACAACAAAACAGAAAGCGAAATCAAAGAAGCGTTCGAAATAAAATCCGTCGGTGCCGATATGTGTATCAGCAATGTATCGCTCTCGTTATCTGCGAAAGAAGTTGATCTGCTTAGGTTATCGCGATGAGTGTGTCTAGTTGTATGCCTTTGATGCCTGGGATGATTGCTTTCCTCAGATTTACTCGTATTTTTATGTGTTTCTGATGACGATTACGTTTTTGTGTATAAAATGACTGTGTTCCTTCCATTAAAACCAGTTATTAGTTCGCGCTTCCGTGCTGTTGTGTTTATTGTCGTTCTGTGTGTTAGCGCGGTGAACCACGACAAAGTAATTGTTTGCCTAAAACTTTCAGTGGTGCACAATAAAAGCCATGGTGGTGACTATACAAAACTATGCTGAAAAGCAGTCAAATCTTTTTGTCGCAGAATATACTACGCCTGTTTATTCACTAGCATACTATTCTTTTTACTATATCACCCGGCCGCGGTGGCCGCTTTTTCAATGGAGACGAAAAGCAAGGCGCCTGTGTGCTATATGCGATCTCAGTGCACGTAAAGATCCCCAGGTGGTTGAAAGTTTCGAAGTCGTTGACCACGGCATTTCTCATAGCCTCAGTCGCTTTGGGACGTTAAACCCCGCAAATCACATCAAATCTTTCTTCGTTGTCCTAAATTTACGTGGAACCAGTTTCGTTACCCCACGAAGTAAACAGCTCACATAGAAGTCAGGAAGAGCGAGTTTGCGTCTAAGCAAATAGCATTGTGTTCGCGCAAGGCTGCAAGCTGTTGGCACTTCTAACGAAGATCGCTTGACTGTCCAACCGATATGCGTTTCCTTCTGATATTTCTCATACGGCGGAGGTCTTTCAGATGCCCGCTAATGCACCTCTCAATGCTTGAGATTGATTGGGGCATGTCCTACTGCCGCTTGTCCGGACTCGTTGTACAATCCACAAGCAAACAGTTCTTCGCTCTGCCGTAGAGGGAATCTGTTGTCTGCTGGAGGAAGGAGAGTAAAGGTTTGGCCAGCCACTCAGGTTGCTCCTGCCTGTAAATATTATTCAGTAGAGGTGCGGGTAATGAACATTCAGCAATATGTAGCATCTTCTTAAGTACCCTGGTAACATCTTAGCAGTTCCGAGTCGAGTTAGAAGCAACAGGCTGATCCCAGTAGGCCACGGCTTCCTCTTGCATGGATAAGAGTATTTCCATCGAGGCAGATGCAAAATTATACGGATACAAGGCCGGAAGGATTCTTGACTTTACCGAAAGGTCTGTTTTTCGGTTTGCGCACCAGAGGAGAGAAGCAACACAAGCGTACTATACAAACAAGCGTACAAGCGTGTTTTTAGCATCACAAGTGAAGACCAAATTAGTTGTTTTTTATATATATATCTTGTTAGCAGCTACGTGCAACGGGACCATTCGGCGCGCTAAACATGTAACGAAAATTGCGCTCAATTTTGCTCGAGAACGCTTGTTATAGCGACTCCATAATGCCGGAACTAAGGAATAGAAGAGTGAAGGAAATAAATCGACAGAGGGTGACGCAGTGCAACTCGAGCAAACATGCGTAACCTGCAGTGATTTGCATAATGAGCTATTTCAAGCGGAAATCTTTTCTAAAATAATCAGTTTGATTTTGTTGCTTTCCAAACTTTGCTGCGTTTATTCGCATCCGATCATTGGCGTAATTTATTTGCTGGTCCACCTAAGATATCAGCAGTACTGCATATGCCTATGATTGGCAGGTGCTTCAGGGCTTGCCGCAGTTTTATTTCCAAACAATACCTAACCGCAATTCTCTGCACAGCCATTTCTGCAACACCGTGCAACCTGGTGTAAGAGCTTGCACCAATCGATATATGAATTGATGGAAGCTGCTTGCCCAAAATGCTCCGTTTTCTCGTCGCCTAGCTTAGGTGTAGCGTCTGCTTAATTCTCGCTTGCTTTACTTCTGATCATCGCTGGGCTCCTCACACTGAAGCCTTCGCGTTCTCAGAGATCAACGTCATCTTGTTGGCCCAGAAACAAATTGTTGTTTCCCCAGCCACTCAAGCTCAACTTTGGCGTAATCTGATTCTGTCATTTGATCTATTCAGCCTCACACTGTTGTTGAGTGCATTGCCCTTGCTTCTCAGCGCAACAAGTACGGACCTCCTTCTCTGGGTCGCTGTTTGTGTCTTACATCCTTGCTATAATCGCAGGGCTCACTCCTATTGGCATATGACAATAGTCACCTTTTTAGTTTCTCAACGAACTGAATAAATCAATTATTTTTCTTCTTTAATTTACTAATTGAGCATGAAGAAGGAGACTTAGCTCTTCAACTCCTAATTTGTATTGGTATTTTGTTTTCATTTCAGCGCTCTCCGAGCTACAAACATATAAGAAAACACTATTTTATAATATCCGCACCGGCATGTAGAGTTGCGACTGCTTGTGACGAACCGTGGGATAGTGGCAAGTGACGTCCCTTTGATTTCCGTCGCCGCTTGCTGCATGCTGAAATCGGCTCCTTCACTATTGTATTCCGAGGAAAAAAAAAGAAATCTCGAGATCTCGCCGTTTAAGGCTACATTAAGCAACACTGAACTCCTACCCCGAGGAGCCCCGAAGACTGCAGTGCATTTTAATGAAGATTACTTACCTTTATTGTTTTTCTCGTGTTCTAGTCATCATGCTATGCGTTTTAGAAAAGAATAACGTGTTGGATGGGTACAAGAAGTAATGTGAACCACCTTTGAGCATTGAGCGGACGATTACGTATCTATCGGCACTGAACAGAAAATAAGACAAGTAACTTAAAATAACACTGAACAGAAAATAATGCGCCGTCGGATTTGCAGATCGCCAAAAGAACGTGTAAGGCAACGTCGCGACGCGGCGCGGAGCATACGGCACACGTTGCCACGCCGATGGCTTGAAAACCAAGCGCATTCAGCTTTCGCTACAAAAATACATGATATTGGTTAATTTGTACTCTAAAGCTAATATACAGCGACATCAAGCCTAACACAAGAAGCGTTGCCACTACAAGAACATCAATTCGAACGTACCTCAGGCCGTAAAATGTACATTGCTCCTTATTGGTATCGGGCAATGCTCTATTACCACAGTTGTAAATCTCGCTCTTGCATTGATAGAAGAAAGTGCAGCGAGTACGGAAGTGCAGGAGGAAACAAATTTACTGAGAAGCAGTTTTAAGCATCCAGATTGTCATGAGCCAGAGTCTGTAAGGCCAACTGGTCTTTTAGCGTGTCCGTGGCTAGCCAAGCCCTCTACGTTGGGTGAGGGGGGTGTGGAAAATGAGGGGACTAATTCACTACGGGGCGCGCGAAAATTCAGTGCTGTTAATCAGGTTCAGGACAAATGAGGGAGAGTGTCTGACACGGTGGAGAAACGTAGGGCAGGAGTACGAACTGTACTAAGGTGTATGTGTGGAAGAATGCGAATACAGTTTTCCTTTTTTTTTTCTTTTGTGTTTTTATCAGCGGGTGTAAAGAGGTTGTCAGGCTTTATGATTCATCGTGACCAGGTGAGTTTTCGTCAAGCTGCTAATTTCCAGAATACGAAGTAATTGGTTGAAATTTGTCCGTAAAAGGAAGCGTACTGAGAGTTTCTCCAATTGTTCGTAGTGAAAATTCAGGGCGAGCATGGACGCTACACACCAAGAACACGTGTTGTAAGACATGGCTCCACTGATGTTTGCTGTTGCCAGCGAATATAGCTTTTCGACATTTATATTCAATTAAGGAAACTGAGGAGTAATTATCATTTCTGCTTTCGTGCACATATGTAGCATCTGAAGCCACTCCCAACCTTCATTACTGATCGCCTAAATGATTTCACGCAATGCTAGAACTTTTGAACTGATCGCTTTTTTTTTTTTTTACAGCTGCAGTCCCTGGGAAAAAAATGCTTCTTCTTTGTGCGTTACCCGAAGTGCTTTTTGTATCGCTAGATGTATCTGAAGCGTATTTTGTTGCTTTCAAGAAAAAACTGCTATGCACAAAGGAGGTTAAGTTCAATTTGCTTTTTATAAACCCTAGATTGAAGTTTATTGTTCCCTTTGGAAAATTGTTTGTGTGAATTACACATCACTGTCATGAATAAAAAGTGTCAATGTCTTCATTTTCAGTCAAACAAAATTGTATTTTTATAGTCCTGCCCCTTCTTCACTCTCGTACTTTTCCGTGTTGACTCATTGTTTTTGGGCGCTAGTCGTTGATTTTATTTTCTGAAATGCCAGTCCACAGTCCCGAGCAAACCAATGGGGAACGCGTTTTAGCTATCAAACTGTTGTTACGCCTTACCGAACAAAAAAAATAATTAGGAAGCATTTTCTACATTTATTACATCATGCCGATGGTGCACTTGCGCGTGAAACTGAAGTACCACCGCATTTTTTAGCGGAATGCACGAGAAAGTTTCGAATGCCGAAGCGTGGTGCCTGAAATTTTCGCTACGTTTTATGTTTGCGTGGGCTCTCAATACTTTTTTTTTTCACTTTCTGTATTCTCATAATTTTATTGTGTTATGAATGCTGTTTGGAATGGACCGCAAATGTGTCTTTCTGGGTCCAGATACTTCATGCTGAGCCCGGACCTGTACTTATTCTGCGTGGTAGTTTTTTGTTTTTCATTTTTTGTGAAACCATGTTTAAATAAAAGCGCTTTTTAGATGGTTTCTAATGTATTTACTTCCTCTATATCTTGTATGGTTTGTGTAATTTTTTACAGCCGGGTAGTGAGCACGGTAGAGAGGTATTGAAGGCTAATATGGGATGTTTAGACGGCAGCCATTGCCACAGCTGTTAGGTTAGATTGAGTTTCGGAATTAGAAAGCGTAAACTGCCACCACGAGTGTCGTTTTGTTTCCGCTGAATAAAGGAAAAGGCTGCGCCTGGATGCGACGTCCTGCAGGTATGTATGGCATCACAATGTACCAAAGCCAGCATTCAGAAGGATGTAAGGATGCAAGGATCCGATGCGCTTTTTGTTTTTGACGTCTTCGCTCTGTTACTTGCAGCACTACTTATTGATGTTGGCAGAATACATCAAGTTGATATACCGCATCTCCTTGGCCCTTTTGCGCTAACAGGCTTACCAAATAGCGCATTTCCGCCAATAATTTACGAACATGATGCGAAAGCCAAAGATCAAGTGCGTCGGATCACTGCCTTTAACTCTTCGAGGACGTCGGTGAGGAGGGGGGGGGGGGGCCACGGCGCCGTCCAGATACACAAAGCCATCATGCAGAGCGTATTCCTTACTCGACAGAAGCAAACCGTTACATGGGATGGCGGTGAGAGCTTTGTAATTCCGAAATCGAATCGTATCTAAAAGCGTTGCTAAAGGGCGTGGTAAAAACGTCTCATACTAGCCACAAATGAACGCATGTTTCGCAGTGAGCATCTGCTGCATATGCCAACCGTAAGTACTCCGCATATTTGGGAGTGAAATTCTACCGCATATCACCTCTTGCTGCATGCCGCAACTCCTCCGTTTTTTGGAGAGTGAAAATCTATTCCAAATGAGCTCCCGCGGCCACCCGCATGTCCTCCGTTTTGCTTGGGGTAAACTTTTACCCCGAATTCAGCACTCTAAATCGAACCTCGTTTAGTTGGGACGTTAGAAGACAGGCCATTTACACCCATTTTGGTGGATTCGGGTTTAGTATGTAGTTTGAATCGATATAATCATTAAGATACATCATGAAAAAAACCTTATCCAACCGAGCTTTTACGTTGTAAAATTTCTGTTCGAATATATAGAACATCGTCTATTGCGTCCTCAGTGAGCTTAGAGGCTTACAGAGCACAATTCGAAAATTTATGCATTCATAATGTTTGTCTTATAATGTTTGCCTCTATTGAGTTGCAGTCACAGAACTCCGTAATGAGTATCGAACGACTATATACTCGCTACCTGCTTCACTTTCTCGAAACTGTTGAAGACAGCTTCCATATTCCAAGTAATGTAAATAATCTGTTGTATCATAAGGAGTTTAAATAAAAGTAAAATACGGGAAAGGGAAGACTAACATTATTGTAGCGCGCATGAAATGCTCGTGCTAGGAATGTCAGTCAGTTATCTGCCGACTGTCGCCTGTTGTTACGGAACTGGCTTTTCGTCAGTTCTGTCTAGAAACAACATACTACAGCCTTGTGGCTGGCACAGAGTAAGCTGTGCCTGTGTATCATGGATCGCGCATAAACTTATACTTATGTTTCCTAGTGCTAAATTAGCACGACGGAGTAAGAGAAAAGATTATGACTGTCTAATAAGTATGACAAGGTAGCTCGGAATTAATTTAATCTTATATAGCTACCGTTCTACCGTTTGGTTTCTTTACCTTCCCCTGGATGGACGGACTGTGACTGTGTTTTTCTCAAGAGGAACCAGCTTCTACAAAAGGCATCTTGGCATTCTCTCGGGATAGCAACCTCCTACACTGAGCGTTGATCCGGCGACTATAAGCGGGAAAGGCCTTTCTCTTACGGCCCAGAAAGGCAGAGGTATCGGCGCGTCAACAACACGAACGAGGATATTTTTCTTACACTCTTCTTCTATCCCTTTCGATTCGCAACTCTTCAGAGGCTGCCTCACCTAATAGAAAATCAATGCGAGCAATCCTTGGATGCGGCGAATCAGACAATTTTCTCAGTTCCGTGCGGGCTTTATTGTTTTCCGCGGAACCGATTTCCTGCTTTTCTGCCTGGAGTGGTAGAAATTGGGCTCGTTATTTGAAGACCCGTTTCGCCCGACACGTGGCGTGAAATTAGAATTGGGTTACGAAGATGAATAGAAAAGCAGAGAAATCCACGCATCGAAGAAAAAATCATAATGCACACGAACGCACCAACTAGTGGCTTTATCACTGAGGTGTAAAACTTCTTTGTTGTTTTCGGTATTAATACTTTCGAGGTCAAAATGCAGTCTGTGGAGTTGTGCGAGTGGACGCAATAGCTGCCTATCAGATTGTAGATCAGATTCATGTTGGTAATCAGTCTCATCTGAATGCGTTTGTGGGAGACATCTTCCCGTGAGCGAGTGGAGAGCACATGTTGACATTGCTTTCTCATTTTCGGGCCCGTAATGCCCCACATGCAAGGAGTGAAGGGCAGATCATTTGACTTATACATTGGTATTAAAGACAAGACGACAGCGCCACTCACGTGTTACATATTACCGAATAGCAAAGAAGGGTAACGGACGTCATGGCGGTGTACAAAGGCCGTGATACGTGCTGTAATGTATAATATAGCGCAGATGTGTAGCATATGGGTACACTGGACCACCTTTTGTGTTTACTTAAGAGGCAAAATAAAGGCTCACCTCAGCTCGCTCAGAAGCGAAGCGCTAATGGGCCCGAAACAGCGGCCCTTTCATGTAACAAAAATCGAAATGGTCATAGTAATAAAGTCTTATTTCACGGTTTAGCACATAGGTGTTTAAAATAGTTGCGTGATGGGTACGACGAATATTCGCTATCTAACGCCAGGTGTCATCAGCGGTCTTGAACACATTCATGGGCAGGCCTTCTTAATGATTCTGACAACATCTTTATGCTGCAGAAGAGACCTTCTTAATATTCTGCACAGATGTATCATCTTTAGGTCATGTTCATATGTGTCCTATATGCTGATGTGAAAATGTATCCGGATTTCAGTGGCGACACATCCTTTATAAACCAGAATCTCACCGCTTATCAGGGATGAATTGAGCTTCTTTAAAAGGAAAGTTTTTTATCCTACACCAAAATTCTACCATCGCATTAACGGTAGTTAGTCGTAGATAATACCTACTCAAGTATCTTGAACAGGAACAACGGAGCGCTAATACCAATAATAGCTGCACCAGGTCGAACGATAAAACATTACGCCTTTTACGTCTCAAAACCCCTTACATGCAGTTAAAATGCCTTGAAAACCGCGCCATAGAACAACGAGAGCAACGTCACATGTGCATAATAGTCAGAGCACAGCGTGCGGATTTTTTAGGCTGACTTTTTTCAGCATGGAATACGACGTGTGCCTAAACGGGAGCTTCTCATACCTCTGGCGTATGATTTGAGACTGTTATAATCAGTTGACAACCAATTCATGATGGCTGTTTTAATTTTTCTGGCATTTAAAATAGCCCAGTTTGTTGAAAAGCTAGTCAGTTGGTTGTGGGACACGTTTCTGATTGAAACCATTATTTTGGCGTACAACCAGTTCGTCGACCTCATCCAGAACAATCGGACTTCAGAGAAAAGTAATATTCCTGATAAAAAGATATAGGTATTGAATGCACTTGCAGCGTTAGCCAGAAGCTGAAGAATGCTGTGCGAAGCATTCGTGGTTTTTATAGACGTCGACGTCTTGCATGAGCTTGGTTAGCTGCAGAGCTTAGCCAACCATACATTCCAAACAGGGCGGCAGAATACTACGGAATTGTTGAGCATGAATCTCCGCTTCATTTCCGACTGTCTTGTAAATTCGATTCTTTGTAAAGGATCGTATAGGCGCTAAAACCTAGTTCATCGATAGCAAATACTCAGTTGCCAAATGGAAGTGTCGAGAAAAATTCGCGGAGTGTAATGGCAGCTTACGTATCCGAGCATGACACTCGGTCGGAATTTATTGATGCATTTTCTATTTGGCGCAAAATTTGTAGCCTGATTTTTGTAAGCAGTAGGAGTAAAACTTCCACCCTTAATCAGTTTTATACGGTATTTGTTGAGAGAGAGTAAACTTTGAGAGAAAGCCGTACTAACAAGATCCAACCCAACTATGAATCACGTGCGGTTCCTGACTCTCTAACTGAGGTTTGGGAAATTAGCCCAACTGACCGGAGCGAATTCCAACTTAGAATTTGACTTGGAAAGCGAGAAAGGAAACCCGTTGTAATCGCTGTAGCCCATCATTCTTCTTCTTTTTATTTTCTTTTTCACTGCACATTGCATCTCGTCGTCTTCTTCAACACACATTTGTGCGCGATGGATGTAAATGCACCGCTATCACGTGGCAATTTTAGGCGCGTTAGAAGCCAAATGCAGTGTTACTAATGGACATGGCGAGCAGCTAAAATGTTTTATGCGAAAGTGAAATATGGAAGATATTAAAACTTACTTGACACAGCTGCAAATCTGTCTTGCCTCAACCCAAAAATATAATTGACTCACCCCTAAATTTTAGTCGCTCAATCCCGATGTAAGGTCCAAAAGACCTTAATTAGGGATGCACCGTAGATATTTAGACAGTTTCAGAGGACGCTACGTTCGTTGGCGGTGTGAAACCATCGGCCATGTCTAGTTTATGCATTGCAACTCTTCTTCGTGATATTGCGCTGATAGAAAGCCTTATTATTTCCTATTACGAGATAGATTTTTCTTGCAGATACCGATATCTTTGACGTTTTTCGCTTATGTTCAGGGCGAGTTTAACTATCAAATCTTGCGGAACTAGAAATGCCACGGCCACATCCTCGACTGCGTCGTCATGCGCCCCATTTTCTTGTGTACAAAATACTGACGGCGTCGTGACCACTACAAAAGCATTCTATTTTTCTGATACGATGCCATATGCACATCTTAGAAGTCGTTCTTTCATTTAAATATATACACAGCACTGTTGTCACTGTATTTATTAGTTGGCGGATCTCCAGTGTTTACGCGAAAGATTTTGGAAAAGCCGGAGCATACCGAATGATTCATGAGATTTGTTGGCATTTGCACTTCATTAGCATTGTAGCAATTGTAGTGCAGTTATTTGTATTAGATGCAATATTGGGCGTTGTAGCGTTATTTTTCTACGTCATGGTACATCATTCTGTTATCATCTGTGTAAGATAATGACAGATATACTGCAGTGCCGTTATTTTCTTTTGCGTGACATATTCTCACGTAGGATGTCCCGTAGCCTTCAACGTCTCATTCAGGTGAAACTTTCAAGCTCACAGCGGCCACACCATACCGTTGTTGTACAAATGTGGACAATCTTTACCACATCTACCAAGGGTTACGTCCTTGAGACTGCTAGACTTCATACGGTGGAGTGGTGCAAGGGACGCGGGTGTTCGGTTCTCGTTTCACCTTTCAGTATGAAAGGAGCTGATCGAGCTGGTAGTTCCTTTTAAATCGACCATGCTATCACTTCTCGTGACTTCCCACAATTGTAGTTCCTTTTAAATCGACCATGCTATCACTTCTCGTGACTTTCCACAACCCGAAGCTTAATAACAAGTCCGGCAACTTAAACGGATGAACAAGAAATGAGCGCTGGCGCGCTAGTGCATCTCCGACAGATCAGTCACCTCCCAGATGCCGCCTGCCAGGGTTAGGCTTGTAATTTTTTTCAAGCTGCGAGGCGTCAAACAGCTGATTGAATATTTTTCTCCGGCCATATGACAACTTGCAGAGTTGTGCTCTTCATTTCCGATATGCGGGTTCTAGTGTTCTTGCTCAAAAGACATGCTAGAGGTATGCTCCACATGTTTCAAGGACGCGATGCTTTAAGTGGTCAATGCCGACGGCGACGACACCGGCAGACAATTATTTACAATATGAGGGTATTGCTATCGCATAAAATGTTCGAAGTCGTCAGAATTACGAGTTCCCAGTTCAGTGGTCTCTCGAATGACTTCTAAATAAATGCATTATAAATGCATTATAAATGCAAACAACAACAAAGCGGAATTTCAGACACTAGAAAACGGGTAGGTTTTTATCACATTTCTGAAAGTATTGCTCATGTTAAAACTTTTGCTGAGTACCTAATCATCAATGTATGTTAATTTAACGTTTTAATTACCTTGCATACAAACATCCCACAATTTTCACCTGCTCTGTCATTCCTTAGTACTCAGCAAGCTGAGTTTGGATACCAAGCTTGATGTGAGGGCTCTTTTCGATTCTTGGAGGCATTTTGCGTGTATTACTGAGCTATAGAAAAAATAAGTCGTTGATGTAAACAAGCCGGATACACCAAAAATTGCGGATACCTTCTTTTAGCATCAGTTTTTGGACAGATAGAAACAAAATAAAAGGGGTGCAAAAGCTGGAAGACAAATGCGGCGCCATTCTTTCGCGGACTAGATTGATACTTTGTGGGGGTAAGACGGTAGAAGGAAGAGGAATTCGAGAAGGTCAATCAATAAGAAGAGAATGTGTGGAAGAAGTTCCGAGCAGTAAAAGGCAGAGGGGTTTAGGAACTCATGTGGAAGATGAATGGGGCGCAGCGCAAGTGGTCTTGTCTCTTGCGGCAAAGAACGCAGGTGCATCAATAATAGAAAGAGGGGAGGGGGGCGAATAAACGATCAAACAGGGCTCTTGTCTTGTGCACTTTTAGTTTGGTTTTCATTGGGATAGCATGCACATTTGACTTCCACATTTGCTGGCGTCTGCAGAATAAGTCCACCCTATCCGGATCGGTTGGAAGTTGTCTGCACAATGGGTTCCAGCAGACATTTATGGCTACAAGAACCGTTTCTTTTAAAAGGAGTATATTTTCTTACCTGTAAAATATATTGTTGAAAGAATTGATTTATAATGGCATCATTAAGTTAGAGATTTTAGGTAATGAAGTGGAAACTCTGCTTCCTCTACCTCCCAAGTAAGATTAGAAGCAAATGCAACAGGTTACGACGTGCAATGGACACAAAAAAACAATAAATGACATAAATTTGTGGATCCACTAAGCTTTAAACAAGCCTGACGCAGAAATATTAGAAAATATTACGGACGACCAAAAAGTCGCGAGCATGCCTCTTGCAGATTCTTTTTGCAGGTGCCATTGCCGGTCACTGGTTGGTTGGCGGACTACAGGATCTCTTTATACCACAAAACAGCCGAGTTTTTTGAAGCTGTCAACTCGAGTAGCGCCTTTAAGATGAGTGGGAATTGTTCTCCCGGATCAAAGCGAAACACGCGAACGCCACTGCTGTTTTGCTTCTCCGAAAACTGCTGTTATCCACCCCTCCCTTTAGTTCTTCCCGCGTCGATCTGGCAATCCCATTGGGTCACCTCGAGGCGACGTATTAGGATGTTTTTTCGACTAGAGGCCAAGCGCGGAAAGCGAACGAGGAAATCGCATAGAGGTGTGCACTGCGGAAATATTTAGCCCAAGCTCGGCCTGGGCCCTGTGCTACAGGTCCGAGACCGATCTGGCCCTCTACTGAACGGACCTGTGCTCGGACCGGCTCGGCGCTCAAATTTAAGATCTGCCCGGCACGACATCTTATAATGGCTTTCGAAGCGAAGGCACAGAAACCAAAATTTCAGGATGATGAGTTTAAGATTATGAAATGTTGAGTTCTTACGTTCAAAGTGATAGATTTGTAGGACGTACATAGAATTTTATTCTAACTGATTATACAAAAATAACAAGTTTTGCATTGGTAATGCTTGCTGCAATTATTTGCGGCTTTCATGGATAATGAATCCTGTAGAGCTGGAGTTACTTTCATAGCTGTAACTTGTGGCTGTAATGATGAAAACTTTTTTAGCAAGTGTTAATCAGTGCTAAAAGCTAAGCTTCCTTGAATCTCCAAAAGTGCGTGATAGCTGTTAATCTAAACAAGGAATTTTATTCTGTTGCGAAGTACCGATAACTTGTCTGGAAAACTCAAGCACCACGGATGCTTTTAGATATGTGCCGCTTCAACCTAGGCTATATAGAAGCAGCAGCAGGCCACAACACAGACGCGTGAGAGGGGACAAAGCGGCGCGAATCTCGAAACCGATACCTATGCATATGTCCCAGTCGTACCGAACCGGACATGCGAAACTCAAAACTGCGCCCACAAGCGGCTCATCCCCTCAGCTCGGTCATTGACGGATAGGAAAGATCAATTCACGGCTAGGAGGCGTAGACGAAAGGCAGGTAGACGCCGGGAAATAACTCAGGAGAAGGCGCGATAAAATGATTCGCATTTTAGACGCTTGTCTCCATATCCTCATAATCCCCAGAAATGTTACTTGTTCTTGGGATCGGAGTGTCCAGCGGCCCCACACGGCCAATAAAATGGTACATTGGCTCAGGTCCGGCCCGAGTCCGACGCAGAAGGATACCAGGCTGCCTAATCTCGGCTCTCGGACCGGGTCAGGTATGAGGTTTCGAGCCAGCCCGAGCCTGCACACAGCTCAAAACCGCCAGCGACTCGAGCAGCTGCAGGTGCCTACGTATTCCCCTGCGGGTTCCTCGGCCTTGGCCTGGGTCACGGTTTGTGAGCAACCCTTGTATGATTGCTCGCGACCAGGCTAGTAAGGAGTCCGCGGCACCCGCCTGTGCGGCGTCGACGTGTCTGAGTCGGGAGGGCCGGGTTTTTGGCATGGGTCGCCGTCACCGCGGGCCAGTTCCGGTGGCTAGGAACGCTCAGCCTTTGAAGTGCGACTTGTGTCATCGAGATATGCTCAGCGCATCACTCATACTCGCTATATATGTATCGCACGCGCTATAATCCTTTCTTTTCGCGCGCGGCCTGTGAATGCGTGTGAGCACTTATCTCGTGCGCGAGGTGGCGCGGCCCTACTCTCGGGTGCTTCCCGTAGGGCTAAGGGTTGTAAATAATTTTGGCGCATAGTGCAGTGTTTGTATAGCTGCTGTCTTTATAATATTCCTTGGTGCTTATAACGTGTACTCTTGCTGCCTTCTGAGAGGAAGCGCGTGTGCCCTGATACTGGTCTTGTCGAACCAGCAATATTAGGGTGAGGGGAACCCCCAAACCGATACCACTAGACCTTTTTCAAACGTAACCCCACAGATGACACAGAGAGAGATGGGGAAAGAACCCCTGACCTTTGAATTCCCAGTTAGACAAGCTGCTCATCGCCTACGAATTAACGTTCGAACGGCTTAGATAAGAGGGCTTCATATCTAGGCTGATTGCTCTTCTACATAACGCGGTAGTTTACGACAGCCTGCTTCTGAGCAGGTCACATCTGTCAAAATAAACGATTAATGATCAAGCGATGTTTTCCTACGTAAACCTTACACGTTGCTTCTTAAGGAGGGCGAAGCACTGCGCTCGTTAGGACTCCCTTAAAAGTAAAACTTAAGTGTCACCTAATGTTTTGAGCGATAGCTACACTAAAGCAAAAGCCGAGTTTTATTACTTTCCGGGCATTTGATCCCAAACATACCTAATGGCTTAAAACTTAACTCACAGATACTAGTGTTAAGACATGACTAACGTTTGACTTTTGGCTTTGATCTTTGACCTATACCTTTCATCTTTCACCCTAAAAAATCTCAAGTATAAAAACACTACATTCAAAACTCGGGTGATATATGACGTGACCAGACGAAATATTATTGCACAAAGATGCTCTCCAGGCTTTGCCTCGCCAGTTGTTGACCACGAGCTAAACAGGCCGGATCATGGAGGATCATTCCTGGCAGCAGCTTGCAGGCAACAAATCCGAACACCCATTCGTCGATGGGTTGTTGACATTACTATACTACATGGTGTCACAAAGTTGCGAAGAGCTGCCCGATTTCGTTTCTCATTTGAAGAGGGATTACTTGTACGAAGCAACGTTTCAGGCCTTGGATTCCAGGTAAAGCTCGGTACTCCTACGCACTCTAACGATTGTGCGACTTGATTAAAGCGGCGATTTATATTTATGTCAGGTGGCGGTTATAAGAGCGGCCGGGCGTCTGATATAAGCTACAAACGGAAAACCTACAGTATAACCACGAATTGCATTCCCTCAACCTGCGGTTTAACCAAGTAATACAACTACTAAAATTTGTCTTTTATAGTGACTGTCCATGACTGTTACTCGTAAATATCCTCCGTATCCTGGAACTTGTCTTTCGTTCTCGTTAGTGTACTTTTGCGTTATCATATCCATAAGTGTATTGAAATCTTTATGCATAAAGCCAAGTATGTTTATATGTTTATTTGTTTAGGACACTAGGGAAGCAAGAGAGGTGTTTGAGCGGCTCGATGCACTTTTTTGACAATACGGGCTCAGGGGTAGATATTTTCCGGCTTTTGTGGCCCCTAGATGCAAATGCATCGTTTAACAAAGAAGACTTAAGGCAGCGTTTCGACATTTGCAGATACTGAAATTCCAATCTTTCTCCAAACACGTGGCTTATATACTGAATGCTAATAAAAATATCTGCCATAAGAGAGCAAAGAGCTTGCTCCTTTGGAGAAGCAAATAGTGTTCGTGCTCTCCAGAACCGACTTCTACACTGCTACCAGCGGCCCCCGTCTCAGTGTTACTGTTATATCCTACTGCTTTGAAATTGGCTCAAACATACCCAGGGGGCAGATTGTCGGTCCATTTGGAGATGACGAAAACGCAATCCGCGTCGTTCGCCGATTCCGTCCTTCCTCTTCTAAATGCCGCTTTAGGTCTCGCCAGAGTTTTATTTTTCCCGACCTCTTGTCTTGTAGCCTGCGAAGGCGGAAACATTTATCAGGAATGCGCCTACACAACAGCAGGAGTGTTGTAGCAGCACAGCTCTCATTGGATAGTGCATTCCTTCGCAGAGGAACGCTAGGCGGAGAGCAGGTACCCCTCCGGGACACCCGGAGCAGTTCAAACTCGGGCTGAATGGACGCTTCCCGCCGTGCATGCCCCTTGTTTTGCTCTGCATTATGGCCCCGTGGGAAATCTGGGTCCGGTTTTATTTTCAGGCGAGTAGGTCTTTCCTCCTGTCCACTTCTCGTACTTCCTGTTTGTTTTCAAAGACGCCACTAGGTTCTCTCTCTGCCACTCATCTCGTTGGGATATCCTTGACGCTCAGTGATATGTCCTAATAGAGTTTCCTTCCGTAAATATACCTTGAGATATCGAGTGCTTGTATTGGTAGTGACTGTCGCTGAGATTCGCCCAAAGAAAGGCACGCATTAATTGTTCACATCATTATCGTGCAGCGCGTAACTATATTTTCCTTTTCTCTAGCACAGTTCGTGCAATCGTATGTAAATGCTAACACATGTAGATAATAAAGCTATTCCTAATTCAGCAAAACATAAAAGGTAGTTGCTCTAAGAAAATAAACCTGGAAGCATGCGTATAAAAACACACAGCACTATCGAACGCACTGCAGTAGAATTTTCAATTTTCTCGCGGGGCAGCTGCTATTAAGTGCGGTGCAAAAGGGATTATATGTACAGCGCATGATAGAGGCGCATGTTACAATGCTGGTACAAAATTTATTACTTCTGTGGCATGAAGTGCCTAAAATCCTCCTCTTTTGTGAGATGGAAAAATATAATAAGCTCTGTTAAAGATTCAGCACTTTTTTTTTTTTTTGTTGGGAACTTAAACACTGTTGAAAAACAAACATCCACGTTAACGCAATGCATATTTCGACGTGCGTGGCTTCATTAAAACCTTCATTTGAAATGAAGCCGTATTACAACTGGAAAGCACAAAACCTCCCAAGCTGTGAACATGATGCTGACGGCTGTACAGATGGCGACCCATTCACGCTTGTTCGCTAGGCGAGTTGCGCTCTGGTGTGGTCTTCAAAAATTATAAGGTGCACTGTTTCATTACTTTTAAATAATATTTTTTTTAAGTGGTAACAATTGTTACATCAACTGCGGCTGTGGTACCGCTTGCAGCTTTCTATGATTGGCATAGAAAAAAACTTAGATTATTTTAAAAAATGATGTAACCAGATGCTTTTTAAAGAATGGTTGTCATACTTTCTTTCAGATATCGCATGAGCAAATACAGATAACATTTTGTTTTTAAGGTTAATAATTTAATTTTTAGGGGTGCGTTCATTCAGGAGACCACGATGGATCGAGTTTCTCACGATGAACTTGCAGCGGAGTTTCAAAGGTAGCGCATTACGAACACAGCGACCAACTTCATATTCGGGAGCGCCAACGCGCAATTGGTCCTTGCTAGTGGCTGTCGGCATATATTCTGCACAATAAAAAATACTCGTTTTATATATCGGATGCTAATCTTGCGAGCAAGTTGAGGCATATTCTTGAAACTTCGCAATATATGCGCCACAACATGAAGGGCGCGCGTCAATCTGGTTGAGGAAAGCTACATCCTGATAGGAAATGAGTTGCTGAGCTGCAGTAGAAACGTTTTCCTGTGCAGCCCATTCCTTCAACATTGAAGAGAGGAAAAACAAAGTAAAATATTTGATTTAAATAAAAAATAAAGCACCTGGTAATTTGATTATCTTAAAAGCATACGAACCTTCCTTTTGAGCATCAGTGGTGTAGACACTTAATATATTTAAACAGGGTTTGATGGCAACTTCTTCAAGTAGACAACCAGGAACAACCGCCAAAACCAGGGAAAAGCCCCGCTTTTCACCTTGTCTCGCATGTCGAGGACGTCCAGTGCCCTAAAGCAATCTCTTAGCTCAACAGTATACCTATATAAAGAACAATAAGCTCGCTTTGCTTCTCATCATGCGCTTACGTTGGCAGATTTTATTTTCCAAAGCGGCACATGAGTTTCTTTGCGAGATCCTAATGAACTCAATATAACCTTTGAGGATTGCCCAAAAAGGGTGATCGCCCCTCTTTCGAAACAGACTTACTCAAAAACATGGTTGTGGTTTAGCTGTGGTTAACCCTAGTTGAATTGCGAAAGCAATGGCTGCATGGCTACGCTTGTGGCCAAATGAAGTGCCGGAAGCATAATTTCACTCACCGGTGTTGGATCATTTTTCTGCCACAGCCGGTCGCACACAGAACACACACTTTCAAAGAGGTTGTTCGGGAAGCGGCTGGGAAACTCGCGTGGCCGACTCGTGCCCGCCCACTCTTTGTGCGAAGTCTGCGCGCCGACCGCCTTCGACGTCTGACGTCTCCAGGTGGCCAAAGCCCTCTTCCTTCTTATCTCGAGACGGGCCGCGTGCTCTTCATTCGTTTTTTTTTTTCTGCACGCCGTCTCCTGAAGGTTTCGTTAAGCCTGCCATTTGTGGCTACCGCCAACAAGTGTGGAGCGAAAGCTTTGGCTGCTGGTGACGGAGTGTTGCATCGAACACAACCAGTGTTCCATTCAAAGAATCAAATTTCACCGGCATTTTAGGTGATGGTAAAGGCGCTTAATGGATCTAAATACGGGGAAGACCTAAGCTCCAACTTTAAGGGTATGACGCGATAGCGTAAGCTACCAACCCATAGATAAAGCTCTGTTTTAACCAAGACGTATGAACCTGCCTTAGTGGCCTGTAGGAGTAACATGAATGCCAGGGTCCTGGCAGGCTGATTCTGACATAACCGTCCCGTATGAAACGACAGACCCAAGTTTGGCAGATCCTGCCATTTGCGGCTACGGCATACGAGCATACACGACGAGCCGAGCTGGCTGGCGTAGTGTTGCATTCGCAACGGAACTCCTTTGCTCAACACCAATCTGTATGCGTCTCTAGTGAACATCGCTGGTGATAAAATTTTGACTCAGTCTGTTTAAACGAAGTCTGAATTTTAGTGGCTACCACTTATTTCGTATACAGGAGCCATAATCTTAGATATGTAAAGCAATGAGAGCCATTTAAACAGGACGTATTTTCGACGAGATCAATTAAGCAGAAATATATGGTATAACCAGTCCTGTCCTATTTCTTTTAGGGGGCGCCTTTGCCAAAATCTATAGAAGTACTTTGCGGACTTCCTGCCAAAGGGAAAGGCAAGTGTCAAGCACAGTTGAGAAACTTATGGTGGCATATGACGTGCTATGTGCCCTTAGCGACACGTGAGTATTTTAAAAAGCAGGAAGTTTTGTTTGCAGAACTTCCTAATCTACTTTTCTGCGTAATTTATTTGCGCGGCTTTCAACCTGCGTGTATTTGGTCTGTTGAGCGCCACCTCATCATAAAAGGTTCTGCTTTAAACTGAGATATTTATTTGAAATATACTTTTGGATGGTTTATAATATGGTAGCATAAAGAAGCTCTGAATATTGCTATTATTGCACGCACGCCTTTTCATAATATTTATTTCTTTATTTATTTATTTATTTCCAATACCTCAAAGACCCCATGTGTGCGGGGTTTTACATGAGGGGTAGACTTGTCGCGAATAACAAAAAAAATGTTCAATGGTGATTTTGAAATGGCCAGGATAATTTATTAAATTATCCTGAATGATTCACAACTGAAACGTTATATTGGTATTTCACAAACGTACATGAGGTATTAGTTTGTTGTACCAAATCTGTGTGTCTGCGTTGATCCTTACACTTTATTACATTTCATCAAGTATTCCCGTAAATCCAAGATATTTTATCGTGGGAATCATAATGATGACATAATTGTTTTTCTTACAAATGCTATGGGGTATTTTTAGGGTGGGGGGGGGGGGGGTAATGCTTTTCTGTTCCTTCATTAATGCATACAATTGGTAATATACATTACAATTTTGTTTCTGACTTCTAAAACTTATTTTCCTTTATTATTAAACGCATCCTTAACTGTTTCCTCACTCAATCATGGCATAAATGTTTGCGTTTCCTGAATACTTAACATGAGCAAATCAAAAAATGAGGATTTTACTCTTCTTTCCTGTAGCGGCGCATGACCAGCTTAAATAAGCTAATCATCTACAGTTAGTACTAAAACTAATACTTATTTTTACACCAAACTACAAAAGCATTTTCTCATGCATGTTGCCGAAATTGCTCTATTTACTGCTACTCGTTAATTGTTACTCGACCAGCGTCATTATAGGGCTTCTGGGGCAATTATGGGCTTAGCATCATCTTCTGCCGTATTTTCAGCTCGTTGTTGAGGGTTCGACGCCATACCGTCTGGACAGAACTCATGGTTTGATGTTCACCGGTCACTGACCATGGTCAAGAACAAAGGACGTTTCGTGAGCGCTACGCCCCCCTTGTTCAAAATCAGCAACAGACTGGACATCTCTAGATTTTCGTAGGAGTTATTATCGTCTTCATATGCACTCAAATGACTTTACCTTTGCATCCTCAATGTACAAAATAAAGTATTTCTACTGGCTTTTAGTTGGACGCAATATCGTGACCTCTGTGGGATAAATACGAAAGTATGGTTTTGGGGTCGTTTCTTGTATCGTGTGCCATAACAATCCACCAAGGCCAGTAGCCTATCATATAAAAGTTCATACCTTCATGATCACGACGTTCATAGTTTTGGCTATTTTCGTGCCCTAACACCCTAAAAGCAAACGTTAAATCACTTTTATGCCCTAGCGTTTTCCTAATGTTGTACTTTAAAAGCAGCCGCATGAAGACAGCGAAAACAACGAACCTGCAGGAGTGTAGGCACATAATTCCACGACTCAGCAAATTGCTTTCATCTCAGAAGGTGCTAGACATTCCTTTAGTCATCTTAGTAGAGCTTCGCTTGCAATTCACTAATGGGAAAGGGCTAACTCGAAGGCCACTACCAACTTGCTCGTGCAGCAGCTGTGTTTGGATAACAGCTCCGTGGTAACATCTGAATAACAACAGACGCATAGCAGCGCTACGCAGCTCACAGTGCAAACGCCCAATCAATCAAAATAAAAACCTGATTGATGACGAATGTTTCTCATTCATGTAACTACACAATTCAAGGGAAGATAATAGCAAAACCTGAGTAACTCTGTGTTCGCAAGATATTAATATTTTTGCCAAAATTATATGCATTTTTATTTCATTATTTCACTACACTGCCAAATCCGCAAACCGAACTTAAGACAGATCCGAGCCACTACTGTTACGTGCACAGCCTCCTGGGCGATATTAAAAATTTTTGCCTCGGCGGCAAAACTTTTTCCCCGTCCATGATATATAAGCAATATGGATCAGGGAGTCGCATATATCAGCGAGAACTTGAAAACATTTGCGCGTCAGCGTTGAAAAGGAAGCATTTTAGAGGAATCGAGGAAGCCAGCAGCTAAACATGTGTTGCGCCGACAATGTGATAAAAAAATATGCTAGCTGCTCCGTCCCCATCTGGATCCCCCACGGCCATGTTATTCGGCGCCACTCTTTTCTTCCCGTTGTGGTCTAGCTCGAGCTGACGCTCACATTACCCAGGCACAGAGTGGCTTGTCGCGATAGGCGTAACGCCACGTGTCGGAAAGGGCAAAAACAGCACATTAGCAATTCAGAAGCACGAAGAGTTTCAGAGAATTCAAGAAAACAAATAGGATTCAGGAAAAGTGGCATGAGGAGCCCAGTCAGCAAAGATTTAGATATTGTGCAAGATTATGCTGCCGTTGGGAATTTTCCACCTTGGGATATTGGGAAGCATTGCCGCGAAATGTGACTGGTACACCCTGTCGCATGGAAGGGGAGTTTAAAGTTTCGTAAAATTTTTCAGCCGCGTATTTTCCAAACTCAGCTCACAGAACATGTTACGGACACGAATGACGCACGAATAAGTTTTCTAGTAGTACGTGGTTTAGGGAAACTTGAGTTAAATTCCCCGTCCTTCGAAATTTATCGGCGGGCAATATTCAATGGAAGTATATTCCAGAGCATTCATAAGAATATAGAAATGAATTTTCCGCGGCACATCTAGAGTTGCGTTTTAACTTTAGTTATCAAGCATGAAACCAAACATATAATACAACTATTTTGTATATAGAGCGCGCGTCGTTTCGCAAATACCTCGAAAGTAGAAGCCGTCGAAGTGTGCGCTAGGAAGTATATACGCGCATCGCTTCGCTTTTGCGCGTGCGACAGTCGCTGCAGCTCGTACGATCCTGTGGTGCGTCTTCATATCTGCGTCTAAAGATCTGCCGCCTTCAACGCGAAAGTGGAAGCATGAACGTTTCGTTTCGCTAGCGATGACAAAAATATGCTCAACAAAAAATAAAGAAACATCGCTGACCATCGAAAGATGCACAGATAGCCGCACACCGGCGACGCTTTCGCGAATGTTTACATATGAAACCACTCAGTCGGAAGTGTATTCATTGATATCGCCGCACCGCTGATAGCACGTGAAGCTAAAACGCACAGTGTTACTAGTATTAGTGAACCAGATATCTTTGTATGTACGAAAACTTACAAGCGTTCGTAGACGATAACAAAACGCATCAGCACTAGTAAAGTACATCTTGATATTTGCCGGCAATAAAGCGACGCATTATAAAGATACGGAAGATATGTGAACTATCCTGATAGCCTGGAAAAAATTCAGCGTGTATAAAGGGCGATCTGTGAATTACGGCCACAAATTCTACACTACGAAAGAGCAAAATCAGCTACATATATTGAGTCATAGCCGCAGTAACCCTAATGCTCCGTGTAGTAGTGGTTAAAGCGTCCACCTCAGGAGAGTGAAGACAGAAGTTAGAATCCCGACCAGGTGTGTATTTTGTTTATTTTTTTATTTTAAAATGTAGTGCTATTTTCCAACCTGGTGACGTGTGTTTTTTTTTTCCCAAAAGGAGGGCCATTAACGATACAGAACATTCCTGTATCAGAGGTCCGCGCGGTTTCATTCCGGACTTTTCTGGACAGTACAGGATTTTCCAGAAATAACCCTCAATCCTATATCCAAGATCCTGTACAATAAACCTGTATACGATTTCCTGTATGTATTTTATACAGGAATTTATAGTAGGGCACTGATATTACACCTTTTTTACATAAACGCAAATTAAGCAAAAAATATAAACGTTCTCGTGTAATGAGAATGCAGTGTCAAAGATGTCCTTATTCAAACCTTGAGCGTCCCTTTAATTTATTTGTTTTCTGGATATCTCCCCTTTCACCACACTTTCACAATAAATTTCGCCGTCCCATGCTATGCTGATGGACGTCTTCAGCACTTTTCCTTTCGCCTACACCTATAACCTCAACGTAAATACACAATTTGTCTTTCCTGAAAAGCCAGGGCACTAGCGCATCGTGCAAAGCATCATGTCGGAAACACTTCTCTGTGAGCTTAAAAAGCACAGCACAGACATTTAGCTCTCTTGGGCCGCCTATCTTGCGGTCCGAGGCTCAAGGAGGTGACCTAATGGTTAGGGCCCTTGACTAATAAGCTGGGGAAGCTGGTTCAATTCTCGCCAACACTGCTGTAAATTGACAGTGTGTAAATGCAGCGGCTGTGTACTGCGGGAGCGCAATACACGTTTTAGAATATCAGGCAGTTAAAATTGTATGGAGTACTACCACATGACGCCTCATAGCCATAACATTTACAATGGGTTGTTAAACGCCATAAGCCAAACAAAACCGCACAATTTGAGGTAGCGTCAACATATAATACGGCACATCATTTGCGTAACCCCATGTGCTTGACGGGCTTGATCTTTCGCCTATACACGCAGCTTCAAGAGGAGGTTTCAAGCGTTTGGCAGGGCCTTACGACCTGTAAAGAGATACAAAGAGAGGTAAGATGGAATGAAAAACTCGTGTGCACAAACACGCGGGCCACGCGACGAAGGTGAAATCCATACCAAATACATGTGGTGACTTTGGTAACCGGCGCAATGTATCGATTGACAGAAGTGTGCAAACGCATCTTTCGCTCTAAAAAGTTTCCGAAAGCTCTGCAGAATTTACACCGGAGAACTATCTAAGCCTGAGCGATACTGTGTTGTCCGCAAGATGTGCAAGTGGGATTCCGCAAATGATAGGCACTGCGCCTTTCCCTTCCTGTAAACCTTAACTCCATTCAACTTTAATGCGTTTAACGGAACACTGGTTGCTTTCGACAAGGGGCGCGCGATGTACCGTGCGCAGCAGCAACACTCAGGCTTTCGCATTCCTGCACCACAGATTCTGCAATACTGTCGAAATATTTCAGACTGCACTTGATTATTACCTTTCGTTATTCATTTTCTAACCATTACCGCTAATGTGTGCACATAAATCAATCCCTTTCCCGCTCGTTAACGTCCGAACATATCAAATGTCCCTCCACCGGAAGGTAGACTTACGTAACCGGAGCTCGACTACCACGTTTCCCCTTTTGGACGTCGACATTAACCCTCCCGGTTATTTCGACATCTGAATGACTAATTGGCTGCATTTACTTAACCACTAAACCCACATTAACCATTTTGTCACTTGCACGCTTTGCCTTGATGTTCAAACCGATGGTATCAATCTTTTTCGATATACCAACCAGTTCCTATTTTACAGGTATAAAAAAGTCATGCCCACGCGAAACCTGCTTACGTAGCCATACAACGCTTACGCATTATAAACTAGTTTTATTATTTTGACAGAATTTAATTCTGCAAACGTCTAAAGCTTTGAGGAAATCCGTAGCTTTAGGCGCCCGGATAATCTCGACCGCCAGATGAACTTGAACGTGTAATGGAATCGCGCGGCACATTGTCGGCTTGTTATCGGCCTGAACGGAGAACAACCTCTGCGGTAGCAATTTGATCCCACATTCTTTAGTAGAGTAGTTGAGCATCCTAGCCACCACGGCAGGCATATAAAAATTGAGCCTATGCGGAGTGCACACAGCTAAGCCCGCATGAGCTCGTTACTAAGGACGTGCATTATGGCGTGGTTACACTTCCGTAACTGCGAGATTCATATTGATGCACAATAACGTTGAGAATGTATTGCCCAATAGCGTCTTGTATAACACCATTATCAAAATTATATATTAAGGTTGATAACTAGTGTTAAAACGCAACGAAACCCATCAAATTACTTTGCAGTTACAATCTAATTCTAGGAATATATATCTCACACGGCTGAAATGCCATAGCCGACGCAGTTGCCATCGCTGTCTTGTAACCTAAATTCAGAAAATCAATTTCGAAAAAATTACGGACGTGTTGTATTAAAACAGTGAAGCAGCCGTACATTGCGGAGCCTTCAAAGCGGTGTCATACCGCTTTGCTTCCCATTTATCATCTACCATCGAGTCAAGTTGCAGGTTTGTTTGCGACAGGGATGCAAACTGACGACATTCTCAACTGCGGCAAATGTAGGTGTCCACTGAGAAGTAAGGCACTGGGCCATCCTTTTGCTGATAACCAACGCAATAAAACTATTATCACCCCTTCCCCCGATTACGGAGTAGTTAAGATGCCTGTCTACTGTTCCGGAGTACCCCGGTTTGAACCCGACTGCCTGCGGCTGCGTTTTTATGGAGGCCATACGGAGGAGCATCCCTGTGCTGTGCAATATCAGTGCACGTTAAAGATTCCCAGGTGGGAATCACGTGCGACCTAATGCGGTGAACTCCTCCGGAAACGCACTCCCTCACCAGAACAGGATATGGCCATTCTGATGTGATTGGCCAAACCCTCCTATTAAAGGGGTAGGTACAGCAAAATTTTGTGCTGTAATTTTGTGTTGTAAATAGTACGTAGCGATTCCTTAAGCATAGAGCACGGTGTTGGAAGCCCAAAATCGCATTAAATAATTTATTATCGTATTATTAGTACGGAGCAGTTTGGGTTTCGGTTTGTAGTTGCCAATTTTTTACTGGACGTCAAAACACAGAAGACATAACATTGAAATGTGACGTAGGCCAAACACTCGTGATGTCAGCGAGTAAGCGCGTAGTCTGCTCTGTTTGCAATATGACTCCGCCATATGCTCTCATTGCGGAGTCACACTGCGAAAAGAGTTGGCCAACTGAGTCCATAAACACGATTTTTGCGTCGTTTTGGCGATCCTGTAACGCCCCTCCAACACGAAATATTCGGAAACATGTCGTTTTCGCCTGCAAAGAGCTGTGGTCAACTCGCTCTCCGACAACTTGTTGCTTGCTATGTCGGCCGCTCGTTTCACTACAATTTTCCCAAATTCTGATTCCAAGCGAGCGGCTGGGACAAATTAAAAAGCGAGAGAAGCTTTGACTATTACGGAGCGCGTAAATGCCCACAACTATATAGTTTGAATCGCACTGATTGAGGCACTGCTTTCGTGCGTGTTGTGAGTGCCGCTTCATGTGTGCGAATCTGGTGATTGTTGACAGAAAACTGAAGCCTTTTAGCGAATGAAAACTATCATCGAGTACAGTTTTGGCCACAATAAACTGAAATCAACAATTTCTTACATCACAGAACACGCGTAAAATCACCATGGAGCGCCGGTGTAACCCAGCTGCGCCGAGAAATTAATGTTGCATGCGCCCGGAACAGTCGTCGGCGCTACTTGTGGAGAGAAAATTAGGCCGATTGAGGACAGTCGCCATACACACGTTGTATCGAGCTTATTTTATTGTGATATAGGCTTCCTACGGTAAAGCGATGGTGGAAGATGAATCTTTATTGCAGCGTTGAGTCGCTGATCCGTTCCAAAGCGCCGTCCGGCGAAACCGACTAGGCCTAGTGACGAGTAGGGCAGGCAGAGAGCATCGCAGTTCGTCGCCTGGCGCGCCCGCTGGAGGCGCCATTGCCAAGGCTCCACCCTTGTGCAGGCATGTTATTGTTGCACGAGTAAATTAGCAGACCGGATAACGTTTGTTTTTTTCTGGTACAAAAAAAAGGAGTGCTTCACAGCTGCACCGCCTGCCTCTCTGGTGTCGGCTACGGCGACCGACAACAGCGCCGTCCGCAGACCATAGAAGCGCCGTCGACAGCAGCCATCGCAAATTTTAGTGAATGAATAATGCCATCAAGCACAATTTTGGCTACAGTGAGCCGTCGTGCTTTCTGCGCGTTAGAACTGCTAGAACGCAACGGGTGCAATAGAACAGCAGAAACGAGCTGCCAGCGGCATCGTCGCTGGCGTCCGAAAACTGTACAATAACGTCACAAATACTTTATTATAGTTTTTTCAGTTAACCTACGCCACAGTCAATGCGCTAGCGATGGGTCCGGAATGAAAGAACGAGCATTTCTGCTATATTTCTAAAAAAGTTAAAATATTTTCTACGCCTGTCTTGTGTCTGGTACTTGACTGTGATGGTCAAGCTTTGCACAGCCTTGTAATTTCGTTTCTCTACCACTTTAATACTCCAATAAACTCTGTCCCTCAGTCCCCAGTGGCTGCGAAGCAACTCACCACGGCGGCAGTCAGACCTGTAACGCTGCAAAGTATGCAAAGAATGTCTGGCTCCGCACAGGCAGCCTTTAATTGGAAACTGACCCTGGCAACTTTTCACGCTAGAACTATAGCGTGGACGCAGATGCAAAATTGGCAATGGGGAAAGTAAAGACGCAGTATACTGTACTAATGGGTGATTTAAATGCCAAGGTAAGATGAAAGCAAGCTGGGTACCAAGCAGTGGGTGACTATGGCACTGGTACAGGAATAGCAGGGGGAGTTACTTGTTGAGTTTACACAGCCTAATAGCCTAAGAATCATAAAACAGTGTTCAGCAAATGGAATAACCTGAAGTAGACATGGAAAAGCCTTAACGGGAGGCTACAAATGAAACTGACTTCATACTGTGTCCTAACCCCGGCATTATGCAGCATGTAGACGTAATCGGAAAGGTGCGATACAGTTGCGGCAGGATGGTAAAGACTTCGAATTGTCTAGATGTGAAGAGGGAACGAAACATATTAGTCAGAAAGAAGTCCATAAACGAATTAGTCATGAGGGGGAGGGCAGAATAATTCACGATCTCCGCTACAGAACAGATATTCAACTTAACCAAGCATGAAGGGCTTAGTGTGGAGGGGATGAAAGATAGCTTCGGAGTTATCATCACTGTGTGCGCGGTAGAAGTAGAACGTAGGATAGTCTGAGGGGATACCGGTAAGGTATCTAAATAGACGAAACATTTGATTAAGAAACAACAAAAAAACAAGCATCCAATTCAATAGACAGGGTAAAACTGGCAGTGCTATCAAAGCCAATCGTAGGTGCTAAATCGCCAATATAAGAAAGTATAATATAAAAACATTGAGCGCCATCTAAAGAACGGGACAGCCTTAAATGTGAAGACAATTGGGCATAGGCAAAAGTAGGATGTGTGCGCTCCGCGACAAGGCGGGCAACGTCATTACGAATATAGAGAAGACAGTCAAAGTAGCCGGCGAGATCTATAGTGATCTATATAATAGCCGAAGTGTCAAGGCAATAATGAGATTGGCAGTAGTGAAAAGTGGCCAGACGTTCTGCTGTTCACAATAGATTGGGTGAAAAAGCTTTAGAAACTGTGAAAAAGGGGAAAGCCGCTGGGAAGGATCCGGCAACTACAAAGTTTTGAAGGGCGCGGGTATATCGTGCAAGGAAAACTAAATACTCTCTATACGCAATGCCTGGTGTCATCAACAGTACCGGAATCATGGGAAAACGCTAACATTATCTTAACTCGTAAGAAAGGAGACACTGAGGACTTTAAACATTATAGCCCAATCAGCTTACTGTCTGTTACGTGTATAGTTACTAAGGTAATCACTAAGAGAATCAGGACAACCTTAGACTTCAGTCAAGCAAAAGGTCAAGCAGGGTTTCGGAAATGGTATTTTACTATCAATCATATCTATATCAACTATAGAAAATGGTCGGATTATAACGAACCGTTACACGAACTATTCATTCTTTATGAAAACATCATTTGACTCAGAAGAAACTTCAGCAGTCATGCAGGCATTGCGAAATAAGCATGTAGTCGAGCTTTATGTGAGAGTACTGGAAGATATCTATAGTGGCTCCACAACAACCATAGTTCTGCATAAAGTAACAAACATTTAATAATAATGGTGTTAGGCAAGGGGACACGATCTCCTCAGTAAAATTCACAACTAGCTTTGAGAAAGTTTTTAGAAACTTGGAATGAGAGCCGTTGGGGATAAGTGTTGATGGAGAATACTTAAGTAAAATGAGAGTGGCTGCTGATGTCTTGATAAGTAACTGAGAGGATGAGCTGCAAAGAATAATGAATGTCTTGGTGTCACCCGTTAATAATTATGAGGTATTATTAACGATGCGCCCTTAACGATGCGTACACTCCCAGACACCCTTAAAGTGATGGGGGGGGGGGGTAGCGGTTCCAGTCGCAAAGGAGATGTCCTCGACCTGCGTGGCAAGCTCAGCCGGAATTCAACTACATTGTAGTGACAGAAGGGGGTGGCGGTTTGGTGCCCAGCTGTCGCCGGATCAAGCCAGCGCCAGGGTCGGAGGGAGAAGTAACAAACAAAACAAACTTTATACCCAGTAAGACACGATACAAACACTAAAATTGTACAGACGAGAGGTTCACAGAAAAACAAATGCTAAGCATGCAGCTACAGAGGTATTCAATAACATAGGGGCTTTACAACACAGATCAAACACGAGAGAGTCACAAATACAAAAACCAAATTGTTCACCGGGCACTGTTACTAGCGAACACGTCGCAAACGCTGACTGACTGACTGACTGACTGACTGACTGACTGACTGACTGACTGACTGACTGACTGACTGACTGACTGACTGACTGACTGACTGACTGACTGACTGACTGACTGACTGACTGACTGACTGACTGACTGACTGACTGACTGACTGACTGACTGACTGACTGACTGACTGACTGACTGACTGACTGACTGACTGACTGACTGACTGACTGACTGACTGACTGACTGACTGACTGACTGACTGACTGACTGACTGACTGACTGACTGACTGACTGACTGACTGACTGACTGACTGACTGACTGACTGACTGACTGACTGACTGACTGACTGACTGACTGACTGACTGACTGACTGACTGACTGACTGACTGACTGACTGACTGACTGACTGACTGACTGACTGACTGACTGACTGACTGACTGACTGACTGACTGACTGACTGACTGACTGACTGACTGACTGACTGACTGACTGACTGACTGACTGACTGACTGACTGACTGACTGACTGACTGACTGACTGACTGACTGACTGACTGACTGACTGACTGACTGACTGACTGACTGACTGACTGACTGACTGACTGACTGACTGACTGACTGACTGACTGACTGACTGACTGACTGACTGACTGACTGACTGACTGACTGACTGACTGACTGACTGACTGACTGACTGACTGACTGACTGACTGACTGACTGACTGACTGACTGACTGACTGACTGACTGACTGACTGACTGACTGACTGACTGACTGACTGACTGACTGACTGACTGACTGACTGACTGACTGACTGACTGACTGACTGACTGACTGACTGACTGACTGACTGACTGACTGACTGACTGACTGACTGACTGACTGACTGACTGACTGACTGACTGACTGACTGACTGACTGACTGACTGACTGACTGACTGACTGACTGACTGACTGACTGACTGACTGACTGACTGACTGACTGACTGACTCTGACTGACTGACTGACTGACTGACTGACTGACTGACTGACTGGACTGACTGACTGACTGACCACACAAGCGGCGCGGCCTGAATAAATAGGGCTCGCCGCGTCTGTCTGTTAAGGCGCGCTAAGGCTAGCGCGCACACACATTAGCTTCGCTGGTTAGAGCGCTCCCTTCTCCTCCCGTCGAGCCGCGCGTCGTCATTGGCTAGGTCCCATAGAATGTTCTTGAGTTTTCTGGCATATTTCAGACTGATGAGTCCGCGTCATTGCTGGGTGATGAGAAAGAGGGCGACGGCGACGTGTACAAAGCTGCGCGCTTTCTCGCGCGGGGAAGGAGGTTTTTCTCTAGCTTTTCATGCGGCGACGCGCGGGCCCCGCGCTGCGCTGGCTTGATAAAAATGTGCGCCAATTTCGTGACACTTGGGCAGTAAAAGTAGAAAGGTATTCCAAAAAACAATTTGAAGAAGAGTAAGGTAGTGTTTAAGTTCCTTGGGAAAAGGATTTTAGAATAGGTGGCGAGGCACTGAAATTGGTAGGCGAAAATGTCTACTTAGCCAACGTAGTAACCGCAGATCCGGACCATGAAATGGAAATAACAAGAAGAATAAGATTAGGATGAAGCGCACTTGGCACGCACTCGTAGATTATCACTAGCAGCTTACCGGTATGGTTCAAGAGGAAAGTATACAACAGTTGCATCTTACCTGTACTCATCTATGGGACATAAACGTGGAGGCTAACGAAAGGGGTGCTACTTAAGTTGAGGACAACTCAGAGGGCTATGGAAAGAAAAATGGTAGGTGTAAACTTATCATATAAGAAGCGCGCTGAGTGTGCCAGAGGTACAACTCGTGTCAGTGACATTCTAGTAAAATCAAGAAGAAACGAGCGTGAGCAGGACATGCAGTGAGAGGATAGGATAACCAAATACCGAGAAATGCTGCGCAACGTACACAAACACGCGAATAGAAGCACAGCACAGGCGCATACTACCAACTGGAATATGAAACTCTACACTCACGTACTCTTCAACACTCAGCCACAACATCCTCTTCTACACCTAAAAACATCTCACCCGCATACCTCTTCTTTGCCAAGAAGGTGCCTAGCCAACAATAAATGTTAGCTGTACATTCATCCCAGTCCATCACTCACATCGTCCCAGTATTAGTCACAACATCCACAACATAGACACACAGTATAAAAACTACCACACTTCTGCAGCTGACACATATAACATTCACGTTCACTCCTGTTCTTTATGTAGGTCGATCTTCCAAAACAGCACCAACTCACCCCTCAAGCTGTTATTATGTTACAGGAGAACCGATAGTCGCTTAGGCTGACAAATTTGATTCCGGGGAAGGAAAGCATAGCAGGTGGCGGCAGAAAGTTAAGTGGGTGGATGAAGTTAAGAATTTCGCAGGGGTCAACTGGATGTAGCTAGCGGAGGACCAGTTTAATTGGGGCAATATTGGAAAGACCTTCACCCTGCAGTGGATATAGCCCAGCTGGTGATGATGATTCTGCCACTGCTTACCACTTTGAACTTGGAGCCCCGCTATGATGATGAAGAGGTCAGGGAGCTCGACTACTGTGCCCAAGTATGCGGAACCGTGGTGGCCATTTTCAAACGAGGTGAAAATCAAGGCGCCCATGTGCTGTTCGATGTCAGTGTACGTTAAAGAACATCAGGCGGTCGAATTTAAGGAGGCCTTAACCACGGCCTATCTCATAAGCTTAGTCGCTTTGTGACGTTAAACTACGCAAACAGAACAAACATTGCACTTGGAGGGCTATAAGATGCAACTGGAAGCGGCCTGCAAAGCAGCTTTGCAAAATGAAGGACAATGTCTCCTTAGAGAGCTTACTGAATTGAAATAATATGGTTAATGTGTTGAGAACTGTTTACTTTTTAACTTTGTTACTTTTTTAAGTGAATATTGCAGAATTCTGGCCAATCTAACAAAAGCTCAGTGTCGTTTTAGAATAGTGCAGACACCTAGTTTTGCGCAAAGATCATATTTGTTAACGTGCCTAAATTATTATAATAGACAGATCTATTTACGTACTACCAGTACAGTATCTACAAGTGAATTTAGTTTCTCAATGGCAGCACTTTCGTTTTCAACTCCTTAGCTGCCGCTATGTCATGGGGGTAGGTTATATTCTACGTGAAGGATGAAAAAACGCGAAATAATCGCGCCTTTATCATTTGGTTCACTACAGCACCAAAGTCAGCTTAACCGGAAAATTATTCACAGCTGGGAAGGTGCTACGAATATATCGCACTTTGTACTCTTTACGTTATCTATAGTGAGCTTTAAAATTGTAGCAATCGCCAACCAGTTGAAACGAAAACCGAAAAAGGTCTGAAAAGATGTCGACAGCACTACAGAATCTGCACCAGAGAAATTCTAAAGCCTGAGCGGTGCTGTTGCACACGCGACCCTTGAAGAAGTGCACTTTCGGCCCAGCAATCGTAAACGCCACTAGATAGCGCAGAAAAGCCCAGTGGCTGCGGAAGAACATATCTTTGTCCATTGCTGTATGTCACGAAGCTAAGATAATCAAACCAAACGTCACGTTTTTCTTACTCATATGTTCAGAAGGTAGGCTGTTCATAAGAGGAACCATTTTTACACAGAGTCTTCAGCAGCACAAAAAAATATATCTTAGAAAAAAAAACAGCGCTAAGCAAGACGGCATAAGAGGCTCACCCATCTAGCATTCGCCTTCTTCTAGATACCTAAGCTGCTAAACAAAATCTAGAATTTACTCTTTAATAGAGCGGAATGGGGTGGTAACTGTATTCAATACGTGCCGAGGTTTGCAACGCTACAATAAGGAAAGCCAAAACTTTCTTCGTTAGGTAATTTATTTAGACTTAGTAACCGATGGGGAGAGAGAATTCATTTAGGTTCAATAGAACACTGATTAACGTTGTCAGTAAAAGAAAAAAATAGGAGTGCGTCAATTCTTGCAAGTAAAAAAATGGTGATTTCCGAGTTGTGCACGAACACCGCAACACAGAATAAGTCGCCACAAGGACGTGACGATTGACATTGTCAGCCTTAAAGTAAATCGTGTTGATTGCGTTCTTCCACGGACACGACGTTTCCGTCTTATTCCCCACTGCACCTTAGCACCGCACTTAAGCGCACAAAAGTGCACAAAAAGCAAAGAAAAAAACTATTAAAAAGAAGAAAACGATCGACCCAATACAACTCGCTTGTATGTGTCATCGCTTTTACATTAATCACTGCCACCACAGATGACCATGAAGAGTCCGAGCGCGTAACTGAGGGGCGTATTGGATTGCTCGGACCATCCATATCTGCTTTGTTTCTCTGCCTATCTTTTCCTGTTCTGACGGAAGCAGCTGCAATCCCTTTTGGGGTCATTAATCAGGCTTCTGGCATGTGTCTTTGTCCGAAAAAAAGCAACGTACTTATCCAAGTCGGATTTGCGCCCCCATAGTTATCTGTTATATTCCGGCATTGTGATAACAGGTCGCTGAGCGTGAACAAGTTGCCCTTGCGTGCACAGCAAAATGTCGCATTGGGGTTAGACCCAGAGAGGAGAGAATGAAAGCGAATCGTTTTTGTGAACAAACCTTGTTAGAATGTTCTGTTGTATTTACAAGGTGATCATACTTACCTTGTTTTCTTTCAGCCGTTCTAGTGATAAGTGGCGAGGGTATCCGCTAGCTGTTCAGGAGCCTGTAATTGCACACCAGCTTTCAATCTAGTTTTTGTAGTGACCTAATCTCAATGATGGGGTCTGTGCGGATGGATCACAACTTGGTATGCGCGGACGATCCAAACTAGGAAGAAGCTGCCTTTAAATAGGCTCTTGACATCATCCAACACCACTCTGCAACAATTGAATCTAGGTGGTGATGCGCGAAGTTTACGCGCATGGCCATTTTACACACTTGAAAAGTAACTAATGCAGGTTTCGTCCTCATAAACCTCATTACAACTGTTTTTTGTTAACGCTATCTTCCCTCTCCAAGATCTTCACTCATCGACGTATTTGACATTTTCGGCGATATCTATCAACTGGTTGAGAATGGTGGCACTTGTACTCATCCACCCAGCAACAGATCAAACGGCACCACTAAATGTTGTCAAACATCGTGCGTGTGCAAACAAAAACTCTAAATAGTGGTCCCATCGTTTCCATTTGCAGAAGAGCTGTTCAAAGGGAGAAAATGAATTCACGATAAGAAAGTACGCAAAATTTTAATTCGTAGGTTCAGACAATTGGACGGGGAATGAAAGCATTCAATGGGCTGCTTGCACACTATACCACACAGCTGAGAAGACTGGCATAAACTACAGTTTTTAACACGTTTCTAGTACAACAAAATAAGCTTCATAGGGTGCAACCCGTTTCATAAAACACGATATCTTTCTGTCAATGCATACTTTCAGCCAAAACGTACCTCACAACTGTAAAAAAGAACAATAATTTTTTTTTTTGTCGCAACAAAACTTTTTCTGCAGTTTTGCAGTTCTTTTGCAGCTATGAAATTCCAGCCCAGTTCCCTACAATAGTTTGTATTTATTCGGCATTTTCTGTGCCAACTGCTCGATATTTGGAAGTTACATTTAAACTTGATGCACTTAGAATAAGTTTACTGCCAAAAGCCTCATAAAATTTTTATCGTGCATTAGGTAATTTTCTCTCGTGTCTTTATTTAGACAGGGCGGCCTCAAATTCGCGGGATGAAAGCGTAATATTGCTCGAGAACTTATCTAAAATATTTGATATGAGCGACCACAATCATTTCTGTAAGAAGGATGAATTAGCACGTCACACAGCACTGATATTGACACGTCGTTGTCTTCTCGTGTCTTCACTCATAATTTATGGGCTTCTCACGTACTGGAAGCGAAGGAGCGTATATGAGGTCTGGACCATGTTATGCAGTGAAGACCTCTAGCCATCAGTCTGTTCCTTGTGATGCTGATCTTGCTTTTGCCTCTTGGCAAAGCTACTGTGACGTCGAATGACTCGCCGATTGAAACTGATTTCTTCAAGCAGCCAAGAAGTGGCATCATCGAACCTGGCCATTAAAAGGCTACGGGTTTGGGACATCTGCGGACAGACGTTATAAATGAAGCACCGCATAAAAATATCGATAGTTGGCTCGATGCTGTTACCTAACGCAGGCCCCTAACCATGAGTCTGTTCCTTTTTATGCAGGTTAATTACAGTGTCAGAATAGGAACTGATGATTAGCTTCTAGTTCTTCTTCAAACCCCACATGCATGTTTAAGCATAGCTTATGTTTGTTTCTCTATACCCCACTGCTTATTTTGGCGATATTGAAGAAAATCTAGGGCCCTCGGGTGAAGAGATGTTTCAGAACCTCATGGATGGGCAGCAGGCGTTACTTTACATCTCTGAATTAAACACTCGCATTGAGAACACAGAAAGACAATAGCTAGTTCTCATGATCACTTGTCCAAACTGGAGCAGAATTCAACCATGTAAAAGCGAAAGCTAGTATCATTGCGGACCTACATGCAACTATGATAGGACTTCAACTTATATTCAGAATAAAGCAATCCAGAATTGTCAACTTGGAGGACTACACTCGAAAATCGAACTTATTTGTGTTTCGTATTCCGAATAAACCTAGCAAATTCGAATCTTACACACATGACAAGGTTAAAACAGAAATATTTGAAGGCAAAATAGGCGCCAGCTGCACTTTAGTCAGTCGAATTCACCAGGCTTGGCAAACCTTCACAGAAACAGCCCCTATTTGTCCGCTTCCAAGAATTCACAGAAACAGAAGTAGCTTTGAGCAATGCACATAAACTGAAAGGAAAAGATATCTCTATCCACAATTACTACTGTTTGACATTTTTAGAAGTCGCGATTCGCTATTGGACAGCGAAAACGATGAAAAGGAAAAATGTTCGTCTATTCACGACCAAATGTACTTAGGTGGCCAGTTTTATATGAGGCAGGACGAAAGTATGTTACACGTACCCTTGCCTAAACGTGACTGTCCTTCTTTGGCCGAAAGATAACAGTTTAAATGTAGTAAGCTACGCTTCCTCTCTTTAAACGCTCAAAGCGTGGTAGATCAAACGGATGCCTTGGCTGCATCATTCTATACTGGATGCTGAAATTATGACCCCCGGGTACAAACTTTTCCGGTTTTATAGGGGTTCACGAGGTAGCGACGTGTCAGTTATTCTAAAAACAGCTATTCATAATCTTACCACAGAAGAAATCACTGAATCAGAAAGTTAACTACTAAAAGCTGGATTTTCAGAAGTCATAATTGTTTCTATGCCCTGTATACTGCCTCCAAACGCAGATTATATGCTATTGTCTCATCTATACGAAAATATTATCACAAATATATAAGGAAAGAAAGCTCAGCTGAGAGCCTGTGGTCAGCGCTCGTAGCACCCAACAGCGCGAGCTCCTCCTTTCTCTCCAAGCTGGTAAGCCAGGTAGCATTATAGTCTCCATTTAAAAAAAAAATCACTGAAGCATCACTTGCGGCAGTACAAGGTAATCAATGCGCGGCGGCACACATGGCCAAAACGGTATCACATATCACCGGGTGAAGTAAGGTTTCAGTCGGGAAATGTGGAAAACATCGGAGGCAGGCTGGCGACGGCTAGGTTGGCTGATACTGTCGGGAATTCCACTTCATTTTCAACGTCCGTTGCATGCAGTAGGATTCTCTATGAACCAAAGTACCGGACCATCAATGTTCCCGGGAGTCCCGGGGGTCTCACAGGGGTCTAAGCCCAATCTGGTTCTCCAGGTACATAACTGACGTGCTGGTGCCGAAGGTTGTACCGAGCGCATTCATAAGTAGCTGATCTCCCTCTTATTTTTACGCCATACCCAGGGCAGACTCGGACTCGATAGATTCGCTACAAATCATGTTAACCCTATTTAAGGGAACAAACCACCAGCCGATTTCTTAAGACATTGGACACCTGCACCACTTGGCTGTTAATGAAAGTCACCTTATAATAATCCAATAAACTTCCGGCTCACTGCGGCATCACGGCCAACGAGAAAGCAGACGAAGCGGCCCGCAAAGTTCTACTACATCTCAACTTTAAGCGTATCTACTTCACGAAATCAGATGTGTCTCCACTCGCCAAGCAATATACCCAGAATGAGAAGACCCGCCTCTTGAACTTCCCAAGTCATCATTATCCCTTTCTCAATTCCATTGACCCACATCTCAAATCAAGACTACCACTCAGGCTTCCGCGTCAACTAGAAACAATTTATCACTGTCTTCGTCTCAATGCTGCCTTTACAAACAGTCTACGACACCGATTCAAGCTAACGGCCAGTCCGTTTTGTGACAGCTGCGGCTCAATTGAGGCTGTATTCCATATTCTCCGCGAATGTCCAGCGTACGCCAACGAACGTGCAAACTATGAACAACACATGCAGTCTGCCACTCAAATGCCGCTCACAGTGCTACATACAGCAGCGCCATGCAATTACACCCTTATTTGCCTATTTAGATGATATTGGTATGTTAAACAAACCCTAAATTACCCACCAACGTGATAATCTCGCTGTACAAGCACATTACAGAACTTTCAAAACGCCATCCTTCCATCTTCAAAGGCCGCACTCCTTCTTAACCATTCTTCCATCTTCATTCCCTAATCCCCTTACCTCATGCAGAGTAGCATGTCAGCGAACATTAACGCCGGCTAAAATCTCTGTTTTCATTAAAGAGCCTTCTTTCTCTCTTGTTGGCCGGGATCACAAATCCAGCGTCACCTCCGGGAGCTGCATTGGCTAGTTTTTCTTTAAGTGGGCGGGAAAGGACGGTGAAGAACAGCGGCGTAAAAGAGGAGAACGCGAGCGTCGGACTGGCGGGGATGGCGAACGGTTGACAACAATATATATTTACTCTTCGAGATGTTGCACATTACAGTCCATTACACTTCCAATGCATCAGGCATTTCTAGGGTCTGTAGATGCTTCCTTGAGGCGATGTTTTCCTCTATGCTTTGTAGATATTCGATACGACCGTGACGCCATGTTCGCTATATTTCTTGACGTTTCTTGCCGCCGCTGCCTTCCGAACCACAAAATAGCCCTTCTCAGTAGCGCTGCTTCTTAACTCTACTACTTATAGCGCTACTAACTAAAAATTTTGCTTGTTTCTACGGATGTAGTAATTACTAATTAGGTGAGTCCATGCACTACTAAACGAAAACCTGTTGTTTTTACTGAAAAATTCTGTCGCGTCAGCTTTTAATGATTCCAGGATTCCTGTAAATTTATATGCATCAGTCCTAACTCAGCGCCAACATGTTTTTGGTGGTCTGCTCGGAAATATACTTCGTGTTTTACTCATGTAATTCCATACTTTTCAAGCAGAATAGTTACTTCTAGCCTCACCACTTGACCGCATTTATGCCAATAAATAAAATGAAATCGTGCATACGTATAAAAAAGACTGACCTCCAATAACTGGTTCATTTCATGAAAGGCTATGTTTTCTGTTTACATTGTTCACACAATTCTGCTCACTTCCAAGTTTTGCGCAATCAAAAGCAGCAATAGAGCGAATGTCTATACTTAAGTTTGCAACCAGCAAAACAAGAAAGTAAATAGGCCTCATCAATTTAGCTAGAATTAGCATTATCTAAATGGAAAGAAATATTCCGCCGCCCCTGACAGACCTACCTTCTCTTGGAATGCAGTGGGTCACCTTTAGCGACCATAAATTATTTCGCATTCGGATTGCATTTCCTTGCACCATCCATTTTGTTTTTTGTTTTTTTTTTTATTTCGACTAAAAGTTCAATAACTCAAGGTTTTTTTCAGCCCCGCACTTCGAACTTGCAAAATTTTAATGTTTCACCTATTGCTTTCCGTTTCATAGCTGCCATGTTTTCATAATTCCTTTTTTTAATTGGAAAGGGCTGATGCTTAGAGCGTCGAATATTGTACAGATCCCAGGAACCCTCGTAATTCCACCCAATACTCTATGTGCCTTTCAACGTGCCGAAAACTGCTACCCATTCCTCAGCTGAATGAAAAGCACCGAGACAGCAAGCTTTCCAACTCAGACCTGGACAGCCAAAAGCAAAAAAATTAAACTCAGTGAACGGCAGCAGCAAATGGGGTTCTGAAATGAGGACCCCACTAATAGCCTTCAGCTGCATATTCTCTTGCAGTATAAATTGGACTTCACTGCAGGGCTCGCTTCTAGTATTAATACTTTTCGTTCCCTCCACAGGATTTTCCTTTTTATGTAGCGGAACGAGACAAGAAACAAGAGGTGGAGTGGGCTTAGGTATATGCAGTCGAAGTCGCGGTCATGAATTAACCAAGCGCAGAAATCAGGACCGGCCCTTCATAAGGCAGAGCGCGCCCAGCGAACTCTTAGCGAGCTCACAACAAGGTCAATATTGCTCCGCTGCTAAGTCGGAGATAACGAGCCCCTCAACAGACACACAGAACTTCATACTCATCTGTTCTCAAAGGAGATACTCTGGAAGGATGTAAACAAGAGATAGGGTAATTAAAACATTAGTTTCGTACACATGCGAAGCGAGATAGTTAATCCGAAACTCACGAGGCGTACGTTTGTCTCTAAAAGACGGTTAGTGCTTAATGAGGACCAGTGTTACTGATACACAGCACCTGTGCATAATAAATAAAACATAATTCCACAGAGAGGTAATAGAAAATGCCGTGCAAAATATTCCAGTCCCCAGTGTTCTTGCCTCCCTAGCATTTGCATGAGCTGAATCAAAAAGCGACGGGATGGCAAGAAAATTTTGATTTCGGGCCGCAGGCACTACGTCTTTGTTGTTGCTAATAAATTCCACAGCTGCTCAAGATGCCGTTCGCTAAAGATATTTTGTACCTATTCGAAGATAAATAAATATTGAACTGAAGAAAAGTTCAATAGGTACCGCACAATGCCTGACTCAAACTTGATTTAAATGTAAGTTTAAAAGAATACTCACGCAACCATATTTCGTCTCATTAGTTTAATTGACGTACTTTATCTTTGCGCAAGTACATCACCCGTTCTTTCACGCATGTTGCGCGTGCTGCGTTACAACGTCCCAATTCAAACGAATATTCTTGTGAACCTCAGTGGTACTGGAAACACAAATCGACTAAATCTTGAGAGAAAAAAAAGTGCATAATCACAAATCTCAGCCGATGCAGAGCGCTTTCTTTTCACAAACACGTGGTTCACTACACGTTTCGTTAGCACTCCATTGAATTCAGTCTCGGTCACTACTGGAAGAGAATAAGACACTTCAATCCGAAATTTTCCTCATCCTGCCTTTCGGCATTGTCATTCGAAAATGTGTCTCTTTTACTATGAAGTACTCTGTTTGCATGCACTCCTTTGCGGCGCTGCCATGCTCCAGTGCTTCGTAATCTCCTTACATTCGCTGCAGCCTTACAAATCTGATATGCCGTCTCTCAGTGTTCTTTCAAGATCGTAAAATGCACTTGTATAACCAGCCTCCTATCTTTATTATTGTGGTTTTACTCCCATCTTTATGCATAATGCTTCAGCAGGATGCCTTCAAAGCTGCACAAGTGCTTTTAATTAAATTTACTTGCGGGCTGGTGTCTATGGGCCCACTGCCCTTTTGGCAAGTTGGCAAGTGTACGTGTCATCTTGCAACGCTACGTGTGGCTGTTTTCACTCCTCACTTGGTATCAATTCTTCTTGCTTAGCTTTGTTATTATTTTGCAGGAATCGTATGAAGGAAGATTTTCTGCCGCGTGGGACCGCACGTATGCTAATCTCTAGCAGCACGTTCTCTATCTGCCGTTCAATCTCGCGGCCGCAGAGTTATGCCAGCCTGAACGTGAGCCCTCGGCGTCAGCATGCGTAAAAGTAGACAAATGCAGAACCACCGACTTCCTCTCGTTGCTATTTGATTAATTTTTCACCTCTCTCCCCAACAGTAAGTTGAATACGGAGATTAAAGTGTGTGACAACATGAAGTTTTCTTTTTTTCTCAGTGTCATTGCTGTCCGATGTTTGTAATTAAACTTGATTTCTTGTATTTTTCTATGTCTCTCTTTTTATGTCCCATGTGCTGCTCATGCCTCTTGAATAATTTTTTATGTTTTCTTGAAAGCAAATAATGAAACCGAAAGACACATTTCTCTTCTATTCCGCGTTTTCAAAACATGTAAGCCGTTCCAGCTATATTTATCCACGCTTTGACATTCTATGAGGTTTCTGAATGTAACATAGAAGAATGAGGCAGAATTACGAATAGACCTTTCGCCCGATTTCACAATCCAGGAGTCATTTTCTGAATCAGCTTAAGCTGTTTTGTTGATACGGATGTTAAATTGATGTAAGACTACCAGACAGCACGATGCTATCCACCCAGTTAGCCTCATTATATTTTTCTTTACTTCGAAAAGATTAGTACCAGCTGTGATTATCAGGAGCTTTTTAATGCCGCGCGTCAGAACGATATATTTTCGCGATCTTTACCTGCGCAACTTTCGCTTGAGTCCACTGCTGCTAATTTTGAAGAATGCTTCCGTCAAGAAGTAACATTTGTGTTTAGTACGTACGACATTTTCATTAATTGTTAGTCTCTGAAACAAGTTAACTATTTCACCAAATCGAAGTAATACGACGAAAGTCGCGCTGCTCGACGAAATTATCACAAAATCGATCCAGTAAAGATATTCAGAGTACACCTATAGTAATGCCGACCTTTATAAATGTGTGACTGGACTCTTATAAGTGGAGCTAGTGCAGTACGTATGGCTGCAAAATATCAGCAGGAGAGAGAGAGTGGATGAGCATTCAATACATCATATTTAACAACCTTCGTCAGGGTGCCGTTTCGGCAAATAAATATATGAACATTCAGCTTTTCATAAAAGAATATTTTTTTCCTTTTGTTTACTACCTTTGTTACTCGATTGGCTATACTTGCTGTTAATCCTGGATGATCAGAACAAAGCTTCCACCGTTTTTGAGCATTATTTGGGAGAGGGTTCCAGAAACCTTCGATCATTTGCTCTTTTCTTGCAAGATAACAAAAATTGCCATTTCTGGCTACACAGAACGTCGGAATGTCTGAACATTTTATTTGCATACTTATCAGGCTGCACTGTATCTTTCTGAAGCTAAACCTGTTAACGTCTCGCTTCTGAGCCTCTCTCAGCACCTGCTGACTAATAAAGATGCCTCTATATTCAAGTATAGCTATTTTCTACAAATTGTTTAGTCCATCAAGCTTACATCTTGACACCGTCTTTCTGGTCGATGACCGTCGCACCAAGGCTCACCTTTATATGATGAAAGAAAAACAAAGAAAGCCAAGCGAATTAGTGAACTTCGAGCGAGTGGTTCATTTAAAGCAAATAGTAAAGCAAATAGCAAATGAGGCATATAGGTTCATTTAAAGCAAATAGTGCATCCTGTTTTGCCTCTGGGCACACAACTGGGACATTTGGCAATTTTGAACTCAGATCTGCTGCGGTAAATTAATCATGCACAAAGCCCATATTCCTGCGATAACATGGTTCCTGACCATTTATAGAAGCAGGTTTACGCCTAAACAAAAAACTGAAAGCGCTGTGTTCATTTTCGAGTGTAACTGGTTAAAGCATTTCTATGTGATGGTTAATACTGGTTGTGAAGCTGCCACCTATCCATACTTGCATTTTATGAAACGACGAACTGTTGCCTCCACCAGATGTTAAAGCCAGTAGAATGTTTCCACTCAATAGGAAGATGGCATTGCTGGCAGCTTGGTCAATATGGGCATCGATTACACCAGCTGAAGACTTTTTCTTTTTGCTTTATAGAAAACGTGTCTGTAAAAAATATTGTCAAATTATTAAAATTGAAAGAATTAAGGGGTACTGATTCCGTCTCTTAAATTTCAAGATGGGTATTGTCTGATGATATTGGAAAAGCTCAGAGGTTCTGAGTTTTTCTTCTGTATTTCTGTTGATGCCAACACATCTTGCACTGAGGTAATGTTTGGTTTGCTAAAGTTGCCCCCTTGAGCAATCTAGATTTTACCCGAAGGGAGCTTGAATTGCTTCTCAAAGGAGTGACCGCTCGAAACGTTACTTGTCCTGATGCCCAATAAACAGCTGTTTTCAGTGCACGTGCTCGTCGATTATTAACCTAATAAAATCATTTTTTTTCTAAAATCTTTAGAAATACTTCACCTGTTTTCAGACTAGAAATTGGGCAGTTCATTGTCTGTGCACGTATTTTGCCTTTTGAATGTCATGTCAAGGTATCCTTCCTTGCATGACAAGCTTTAGAGGATATGCTTTTCGTTATAATTATTACGAATATGAGTATGAACTATTTTAAGAATAATGAGGACCATGGTTTCCGCAAATACGTTTCTCGCGTAATACAGCAGATTGTATTTATTGATCCTGCGACTAGCGCACTATAAAAGCTTATTTATGGATTGCATCTTTGTACTTGCTACAAATACACTCATGATACTACTTATTCTGATCTCATGTAGAAATCTTATTTATTTTCATTAACGGAAGTGCGTTAAGAAATGGTAATTTATCAGAAACATTCATGCCACCTTTGATGTACTTCTAGTATAAATTTTCACATCATTTGTATTTCTCATTTTTATAAATGACATGTAATCTGGTATTTCTTGGAAACCTCTTTGTAGATTATTGCATGTGTGTAAGGCGTGTATACGTCTGTCCGGTCCAGTGTGTTTTATTACAGGATGACGAATTAGATCAGAGAATTGTATGAAAAAGGGAGGATGTGTATTAACGTGCAGAAGTCTATATTTACGATCGTCACAACAAAAAACTGTATTAACGTTTTTCGCATTATGGAATGCATAATGTCAGGATTATATTATATTTATGCACATTCTTAATGCTTCAGGCGCTACGTTAGTTTCAACAAAACAAAATAGTTACTGTTCCAGACAAATTTTCTGAGTTCTAGAATTTGTTTTAGTGTGGGAACCGTGAGTATGTGTGAGGTAGCGGAGGTACTGGTGAAGGAAGTATTGATTACGTGAGAAAAAAGGGCATGCACGCGAACAGTGATAAACTAAGGCCACCCGACGATTGTTGCAATTAACACTGCCGCGTCTTATCCCCAAAAGACGGAGTTTAAGCGACCACAACATTTTTGTTTCATTTCCAAGAAGCGTGATTTATTAATGAGTGGATACGGGTAGTAGGGAAACTCGGATGCCAAATGGGAATTAACAGTCCTCAAGAAAGGGGCCTTTTCTCTGGTTACTGAAACCTGTAAGCTGCGCTTGATTAGATTTATTCGTTTCTTTGGGCAGACACCTCACTCAGCAAATGCAGGAATATGCTTGAGGTTTGTACTTGAAAATACGTTAGCATCATCTTTGGACAACTACCTCCATGTCTAAGACGATATTCAATATATATATATATATATATATATATATATATATATATATATATATATGTGTGTGTGTATACCGCACCATCTATACAAATAATATTAGCTCTGTCGCTCGTCATATTAGCAAATAATATTAGCACTGTAACGCAGCTGGATTATTCTGTAAGGTACTCTTATGAATATACAGAATAGTATAGTAAACCTGCGAGTGCGAAAAACGTCTTCCTTTTAATGTTGTTTCTGCGCTCGCATGGAGTAATTATGGGGCGCCAGATAATGCTAATAACGTGCGTTTTTGTTTTACAATAACTATAGAGAAAATCTGGAACTTTGTAAGATACTGTAATGCAAGTATTGATCGCAATGGTTAAAGTAGAAATGCTGCGCAAAATTTTAATTTTAAAATTGGTCGTGTACTCATTCCGAGCAGCTACGACTGGTTTAGAAAACGAACAGGGTGCGTTATTCGAGTCATGTTGCATATTCTTTTCACTGCCATTTATTGTTTTTCATTACTCCATCCCATTTTTCAACATACGTTGAAAAATATAACGGAGTAATGAAATATTATACATTGAAGATTGGTTAGTCATCTTGGCATTTCTATGCCACTTCGAATCAATGCACTTTCGAAATAAGCATTCAAATACCTTAGCCGCCAAACTATAACAGGCGGTCTTCGTATAATACTTACATTTGAGCTTATCGCGCTTCGAAAAATGCCTAGTCCATGTCTCCTTGTTCTGCCTTGTTGGTAGGTTTAACATTTTATGCATGCTGCGTCCTCAATATGCTCTCTGCTTGGTTATCAGGCCATCCACTCTTGTCTTCGCCCTCGTGGTGTGTTGATTAGTTTCCATGTACATCTATCCGCCTGTTATCCATAGCTCGAAATATTCATGTTCCTCCAGTCTTGGCATTCCACTCCCCTGATTGTCAGCACTCGATGATGAAATTGTTTACTTTTCTGACCCAATTTAAGTGTGCTGAAAGTGAAACCTACAATGTCTCCTTCGGCTTAACAGATAATAAGCTAGTACAACAGCTTCACTCGCGCGAATTAAACCTGGAAGACGTGGTTCGGCGTCCATTCTGCCTAATTCATGGAAGGGATAGAAAGAAGGATTGGTTTCTGCAGCCTCCTTTTAATATTGTTCATAGCGGGGATAGTGGAGAAACCTGCCTTAATCCTTTGTGCTTCACAGGAGAGATACTTTTAAAGCGGTAACGTCAAAGGGCACGTTACGCAGAAAATCCGACATCGCCGTCAGTGCTGGTGTAAATATGTCCTTTGGCTCTTTGGAATGTTTGTACGACCTCCATAATTCAAATAGTTTACATAATCAAACGTTATTTTTGTTTGTGAGGTATAGCTACGTTTAGTTTGTAAATACATCCTGAAAATTATAGTATGCATGATCTAAGAAAATTTTATAGCGCTGCTTTTATCGTGATTAATAGTAAATGTGAACCATTCTTTCGTGATAGCGCCGTGATCAGAGCATGAGGCAAGTTAACCGTTTATTTCATGAGCAAATGAGGTGATGGCTTCTTTAGTGACCTCTTTATCACTTTGTCGAAAACAATTACTTCGAAAACATCGAAACTGAAAGGAACTCATTTGTTCTGGAATTTTTGCTTGCTTTTACTTCTTACCTCTTTGCACAACTAAGTTTTACCAAATTATTTTTTAATGATTTCTTGTATTTCGCACTTTTTTGCTCTTCAAATTATGTTGCTCTCACGATTAAGAAACTCGCTGTTCCTCAATATTATAAAATAACAATGCTCTTATAGAGCGCAGCTGCAAACTGCAATCACATTAAAAAGTTACATTGTCTCTATATCGAGGTGTCGAGAAGTTTGCAGGGTCAAGTGGATGTAGTTAAGACAGGATCGGTTTATTTGGAGAAGTATGAGAGAGGCCTTCGCCCTGCAATGAGTATAGTGCTGCTGATCATGATGATGATGAGATATCGAGGTATAGATATTTCTGCAAGGTTAAAAATGCAGCGCACCGCAGACGTTACAACGCTATATTTATACACCTGCACAAGCAACAGGCACACTCTTTCAACGTCACAGTGCACAGTAACTGTTGCCCGAATCTTACCTCCAATGGAATTCCCCAATCTCATAACTTTCGACCTTTAATAATATACAGGTGCGAATAAGCTAGCGCAATACGGTGGTGGTCAGAGCGTTCCTCCCTTTAGGCTCGCGCAAAATGAGATGGGGCTTGGGCCGCACGAAATTGACCGCGTCGTCACAGCTGTTGCAGCACCGCGCCAAGAACTATATAGATTCCGGCCTCCCAGCCAAATTATCGGAGAGTCTGGCCCATTCCCCATGGTGACACCGAATCCCACACCGCAGCCGTACAAGTGGTAGCCAGCTGTGGCGGGCGCCACAATACGTGTCCCTTCCGCCGGACTTCGCGATTGTGAGCCCATCCTTGGCGTTATTACACGACGCTCAATAACATCAATAAGGAGCCCTGTAGATTTTAACAAAAAGAAGGTTAGCACGGCATCGCAGAGAAAATGCGGCCAGGATAAGTCGAGAATTATGTCCGTATCAGAGGATGTCTATATAAGAACGGTTGCCCAACTGCGCCCAAGTCGCTGGGCAATTGCCAACACCTCTCTTAAGGAGGTACGAGGGTGGATTCTGGGAAGGGAAAAATGGTGCAATTTCTAAGGTGGTCTTAACACTACCCATTGTAATGAAAAAGAAAAAGGGAAGCCGGGAAACCAAGACTAGTTGTTGTGTAGCTAAGCGCTTAACAGTAAAAGCAAGTAAGGCTCAAAGGATGTGAACCTGATTGCTATAGTAATATTCCCTTGAGCCCGAAGGTGTCAGGGTCAATGCGACTGCATGCTATCAGCGCCTCCATGTTAGATCAGTAAAACTGAGTGAGTCGCTGAACTGTAGCTGGTGTTTGTTTTCATCACCTACAGGGGGACTACAAAGCACGCTGTACAGAAAGAGTCTCTCAGATGTTCTCCGTGCCCCTTTAATAGATGCTGATGTTGCAGACGACATGTTATGAAAAACCTTAATCAAGTCTAATTTCTCGAGTCGGTGGAGGAAAGGCATGGAGCGAACAGGCATTGGACATGGCAGGGGACTCGAGCCTCCCCCTCACTGGGTTCCAAAAGCGGCGAGATTTTACTGAGAAAACGTTCAATAAGAGATGCAGTCAGAACAACACTTTCCTTGCTAAAATGAAACTTTAACAACGTGAATGCTCACAATTTTCGCGTTTTCCAAATAATAAGCGATGTGACTTTACACGCTAGACTTTGAGAAAAAAAAATTCCACGTAAACAAATTAGCACCGACATGCGTGCACGCACAGAACAACGAAATACCACGCATCCGAACGGTGACGTTATCAGCTAGTTATATTATGCCTGACAGTTCTTGGAGCCGTTTTGAGCAATCCTGAAAAGGAGCAGATCTCTAACCTTATTTTGAATTTCTGTCGCCAGATGTATGGACGTTCCTTTCGTTTAGTTTGTGTTTCTTGTGAAAATATTTATTTGCCGGTGGGGAGCACCGAGCTGCTTCATTATTGTCTATCGTGGAGAACTGAGGTGGTTTATGCCTGCTAACAGAGCAACTCGTACCATACCATGATGCGATAATTATGATTTAATTTTAGGTCAAAATGCGACCATGGTCACATCAACATGGAACATACAATTCTTTTCTGTAAAGAGCTTACCGGATTGCTGTTTCTCTTCGTAGTCCATTTTCTTTGCAGCACACTGTAGGCAAGGGGTCGAGAGAAAGTCTACATTGTACATTTATTGTTCTGCCATAGGTTGATCATTTTCATCCAATTGGAAAACCGACTGCAGCACGCACTTCTCATGGTAACAAATTCTAAAATGCCATTCAAATTTACCAAAAAGCAGATAACTGTTGACCATATATTGTATCAGTTGACATTACTAAGATCCTTAAGAAAAATATGTTAAATAAAGAAGTTCAAGTACTGTGGCAATATTTGCGCTGCGAGGCTAATCCCTGCGTACAAATATTGCCAGAAAAGAAATGAGCTGTCCAAGTTGCCTTTCATTGGTTAAATTCATCATCATCATCATCAGCCTGAGTATACCCACTGCAGGGCAAAGGCCTCTCCCATATTTCTCCACTTAACCCGGTTCTGTGCTAGCTGCATCCACTTGACCCCTGCGAACTTCTTAATCTCATCCGCCCACCTAACTTTCTGCCGCCCCCTGCTACGCTTTCCTTCCCTTGGAATCCAGTTTGTTACCCACAGCGACCATCGGTTATCCTCTCTTCGCACTACATGTCCTGCCCACGTCCATTTCTTTTTCTTAATTTCCACTAGAATGTCGGTAACTTGAGTTATTTCTCTGACCCACTCTGCACGCTTTCTATCTCTTAAAGTTACCCCTAACATTTTTCGTTCCATAGCCCTCTGAGTTGTCCTCAACTTAAGTAGAACTCGCTTGGTTAGCCTCCACGTTTCAGCCCCATAGGTGAGTACAGGCAAGATGCAACTGTTGTATACTTTCCTCGTGAGCGATACCGGTAAGCTGCTAGTCATAATCTGCGAGTGCTTGCCAAATGCGCTCCATCCCAGTCTTATTCTTCTTGTTATTTCCTTTTCATGGTCCGGATCTGCGGTTACTACCTGTCCTAAGTAGACATATTCGGCTACTACTTCCAGTATTTCGCTACCTAATGTAAACTGCTGTTCCTTCCCAAGGCTGTTGAACATTACCTTAGTCTTCTGCATATTGATTTTCAAGCCTACCTTTCTACTTTTTCTGTCTAGGTCATCAATCATTATTTGCAGTTCATCCCCCGAGTTGCTTAGCAAGGCAATGTCATCAGCAAATCGCAGATTACTAAGGTATTCTCCATCTACCCTTATCCCTAACTGCTCCCATTCCAAGTCTCTGAATGCTTCCTCTAAACAAGCTATGAATAGTACTGGGGAGATTGTGTCTCCTTGCCTAACACCTTTCTTTATGGGAATTTTGTTGCTTTCTTTATGTAGAACTATGGTTGCTGTGCAGCCACTATATATATCTTCCAGCACTTTCACGTACGGCTCGTCTACCCCCTGATTTCGCAATGCCTGCATCACCGCCGAGGTTTCAACTGAGTCAAATGCTTTTTCGTAATCAATGAATGCTATGTATAAGGGCTGGTTATATTCCGAGCATTTTTCTATCACCTGATTGATGGTATGGATATGATCGATAGTAGAGTACCGTTTCCGAAACCCTGCTTGATCCTTTGCTTGATTGCAGTCTAAGGTTGTCCTGATTCTATTAGCGATTACCTTAGTAAATACCTTATACGTAACAGAGAGTAAGCTGATTGGTCTGTAATTTTTAAGGTCCTTAGAGTCCCCTTTCTTGTGAATGAGGATAATGTTTGCATTCTTCCATGCTTCCGGTACCGTCGATGACACCAGGCACTGCGTATACAGGGTGGCCAGTTTTTCTAGCACGATATCCCCCCCGTCCTTCAGCAAATCTGTAGTTATCTGATCCTCTCCAGCTGATTTCCCCCTTTTCATAGTTTCTAGTGCTTTCTTGACCTCGTCCTTCGTCACTGGTGGAACGTCTGACTGTTTTTCCCTACCGCCAATCTCATTACGGTCCTGACTACTTTGGCTACTGTAGAGATCTGTATAGAACTCCTCGGCTACTTTGACTATCTCGTCCATATTAGTGATGACGTTACCCGCCTTGTCCCTTATCGCATACATCTGGTTTTTGCCTATGCCCAATTTCTTCTTTACCGCTTTAAGGCTTCCCCCGTTCTTTACAGCATGCTAAATTTTCTCCATGTTATACTTCCTTATATCGGCCACCTTGTGCTTATTGGTTAGCTTTGATATCTCGGCCAATTCGATCTGGTCTGTTGGATTGGAAGCTTTCATACTCTGCCGTTTCTTAATCAAATCTTTCGTCTCCTTAGACAGCTTACCGGTATCCTTTCTAACTATCCTACCGCCTACTTCTACCGCGCACTCAGTAATGATATCTCTGAAATTCTTGTTCCTTGCCTCTAGGGTAATGTCGCCATCCTCAGTTAGAGCTGAATACCTATTCTGTAGTGAGATCCTGAACTCTTCTGCCCTCCCCCACACCGCTAATTCGTTGATGGGTTTCTTTCTTACTAATCTATTGCGTTCCTTCTTCAGATTTAGGCTAATTCGGGATCTCACCATCCTGTGGTCACTACATCGAACTTTCCCGATTACCTCTACGTCTTGCACAATGGCGGGGGTTGAACACATTATGAAGTCGATTTCATTTTTAGTCTCTCCGTTAGGACTTTTCCATGTCCATTTCCGATTCTTCCGTTTGGTTAAGTTACTTTTAAGTAAATTACGAGGGACTCTACGTGTCCCGTAATTTCAGACGTTATCCAAAAAATCTAATAACGTCTTTCTTAAATGGAGAAAACCACCATGCAATATTTTTCAATATTCTAGACTATAATATATATCTGAAAGGATTTGCTGTTTTGGGGCCTGTTTTTCTGGGTTTTTTTCGTGAAATTAAACACGCGTCACGTTGTGTATAAAAATTAGACAGTGTTTCAGAAAAAAACTCATTTGAAATATTTACAATGAAGTGGGAAGGTGTATTGGTCTGCAATTTCCCAATTCATTTTTGGCAGAAGATTTATGCACCAGTGTTATTTGTGATATATTAGTTTGCAACGTGCCCCCAAAATTCTTCTGAGGAAATCTACCTTTCTTGAAATGGCCGCATGGGCGGTCACATAATAAAGCTTCAACAAAAGTTACCAAGCAAAAACGCCAGTGGTGACACGAGCTGCATAATGGCACTGCATAACGGCTGCGAGGAGTGGTGGCACAAGCCGCCCTCCATCTATTCCTGACACTGACCGGGAGAAGCTTCGCATTGCTGCTTATAGTTTGTGAAACGGAGTATAAATCTCAACTATTGTCTCCCGTTTCTTGCGGCCAAAGCGGCTGAGGGAAACAGTTTTAGGGAACCAATGGATAGATCAGACAGAATTCTATTTGCACATCACTCTGGCTTCGCCACAAGTTTAAAGCTTTAAAGCGGCTAGGAAACCTATGCAGCTAGCTCGTCCTTATACCATTAGAAAAACTCAAACCACTTCTTAGGAAATGACATATCAGCCTTTGCTCAAATCTTGAGAATAAGAGAGGCTTCGACGACGATATAATGGCACACTAAATATAGACCTCTATCATCGTTGCTTTCACATATTAACTCGCGTTTCACAAGCTTTTAGTATTCTAGATATTATATCGCCAAAATTTTCAGTTTCACCGATCCTCGCATGGCTAATTTATAGTAGAATATACAATCGTTGCTTCATGCTGTGTTCTAGATGGTGACTCTCCAGCAGACCATTTTTCATTTTCATTATCTTGGTTTTCTCGTTTTCTTGTGCTTTGCACCCTGGATGACAATTGTAGCAGCGACATGCTCACAATAGGTAGAATTATATGAGCCGTGTTTTCCAAACTTATACGGGGTTAAACCCGGATTTATTTTCGGATGCAGTGAGAATGCAGCAAACTGCACATACTCATCATCTACCAGTATATAAGTGAGAGCATACGCTATTTTAAATTCGCATTCCCCTACTTCTTTACACACATCGTGGCCAGGACCAGGAGGAGGAGGCGGTGGAAAGACAAGAAGGTTAACCAGAAGAATTCGATTTACTACCCTGCTGTGGGGTACAGGGTGGGAGTGGATATAAAGATGAAGGATAAAAAGGAGTTAAAGGAATATGAAGTCAGTACAGTAGTCAGTAAATAAGTGAATCCGGATAGTCAGTAAATAACAGCCTCTCATGCAGGCCCGCGGTTCTCATGAAGCGGCCTGAGAGGCCTTCACAGCCGACGATCGCCGCGGCCAGTGGCCTAGAATCTTCATTGAGGTCAGCGGGCGTCCGTCTATACGCTCCAGCGCACGACAGAAATACTGTATTTGGACGCTGTATGTGGGGAACTGACAAGGAATGCAGGCTATAGTCACGTCGCATCCGCAGGTTGCACATGCTGGACTATAAGCCATACCTATATCACAAATGAATAGCAGTTGAACACTACACCAACCCGCAGGTGGCATAGCAAAGTTGCTTCACGTCGGGGTAGACCGGGTGAAAGCCGGAGCTTTAGGTCACGGTCCAGGGATCTTAAGCGGGAATTCACTAACTGGCCAGAATTCCACAAGGCGAAGCAGAGCTCCCGAGCAAGTGAGCAAAGCCTGCCCACTGCATCTGCTATGAAACATCGGATCGACACAAATCGCACGCAGTCTTGGTGTATGGTTCGCGCGATCTCGTCCAAGCAGATATTGCCGTCTATGCCGCTGTGTCTTGGACACCAAATGCAGATGATGTCGTATACTTCATTCGTAGCATAGTGACAGAGGTCTAGTATTTCCACGAGGACTTGATCAAGGGCTCCACTGCGAAAAACAGCTTGTAAGGCTTTCACGACTCCTTTGAAATGTATGAAAATTTAAACCTGCTGGGGGCTGTACTGAGTGATATGTCCGACTGCGATACGAATCGCGGTTAGCTCGGTGCCGGTCGAAGAAATCTGCTGACTTGTGCTAACTTTCGTTTTTGCCGCCTTTTCGGGAATGACCATGGAACCTGGACAACTGACGCCGTTCACTGAGCCGTGGGTGTAGACGTGCAGACCTTTTTTATGGTGCTCATGGAAGTATTTAAGAGTGAATTGTTTTAATTCAGTCGGTTATAGCTCGACCATTGCCTGATGCCGGGTATTGAAAGAAGCGTACGCGGTTGGTGCTGGCTCCATAGTGGAGAGGATGGTCTAGAGGCGGGTGTAAACAGAGACGGCAGAACAGCGCGATGTGCATCAACAGTCTGTTTAAACGATGTACTCGGCCTGGTAATGGGAAGACTGGCCAAATTATGAAAGGTAACTGGAGAGATGTTTTGGAAATCTGCCTTAGGCCGTCAACGGTTAGGTAGGTAGTGATGGGATGCTCCTAGGTAATTAGTATGGCAGCGGCACGTAGAGACACTTTTCAGATATCCCAGGCAAGTTCGGTTGAGCCTGAACGCTCTGTAGACTTCGTACGTTGATTTTGTTGTGTTTTCAAGTGCAGCTAGGCTGTACTGAAGGAATCTAAAGAATAATGCAGTCTACAGCTGAAGAATCAACCGCACTCACGCTCCCCACGACTTCCTCCAAGAAAGGTGAGCAAGCAATCGCTGTCTCATTTTTATGAATGAATTATGGGCAGACCACAAAGTATTTCGGTCGATAATGGATCCAAGAAAGCGATGACTGCTATCGTACGGCATTTCTCTGCCATGTATACGTACGGTGTAAGGAAACATGTTCTTCCTTGTAGACGCAACGAGCGAACAATTTTCAGCTGAAATCTGCAATATCTTGCAGGTGGAAGAAGACGCAACTGTACTTGCCGCCTTATGAAACCTCGCTCGAACTTGTGGCAGCGTAACTCTTGATTCCCAGACACATATGTCGTCTACATAGATTGAGCGTCCATGTCGTCACTCGGGCAATATATTCGGTTATATATGGAAGCGCTCCAGGTACCACTCAATACGTGAAAGCAGTATTCTTTCCAGTAGTTTACTGACGCAGCTAGTCAGTGGAATTGGACATATATCGAAGTCCTGAGGCGATTTGCGTGGCTTCTGCAACAGAACTAGACGAATACCCTTCCACTCGTCTGGAATTGTACCTCACTACATATTTTTAAGCGCAGAGTGTGTCACATCAACGGGACGTGGCGATGATGATGGTCTGAAACAAGCTAGCACAGCATCAATTTCATCCACGGAGAAGGGAATGTGCCTTCGTGAATCTTGATAAACGAGACCATGGAAATGTAGCGCTGACGTTGTGGTTGATTTGCCTGCTACCTTAGCGCAGAAAGGTTCAGCTACTTCAACCTCACCACGTCTTCGGTAGAGTGCAAGAGATTTATGTGGGTAGAACTGTAGAAGGGATGTTTGAAGGCAACGAACGACATTATTTGATGCGTGATAAAGGGTTTCGTGGATCAAGCGTTTCACAGAACGACCTCCAACCTTTTGCCTGGAGGGACTGAATTCTGCGCTGGACTTTCTTTTGTATGCGCCTCGCATCTCTGAGGTAGAGGCGCGACTTTGTGCGTCGGTATCTACGATCTGTCGCCCGTCGCAGTGATCGCAGGCGCTGTAATTTCATATCTAACTAGTTAGGTGTAGTTAGGCATTGTGGCGAAAAAAGACGTTGCGTTTACCATAGCCTCATTTACAAGCCAGTTGATGTTCAGTGACTGTCTAATGCCTTTTGTTATGTAGTATCCGCATAATAACACGTGGTGTGGGTAAATGATAACGAAAGTTAGGTCTCAATAGCACTTACCTCCTAAAAACATTTACGACAATAAAATATAAAAAAAATCTAAAATACGGGAACCATTAGTAAATAATAGTTCATGCAGAACTTTGAAACTGGCAAAGTCACGTTCTGAAAGCAGAGTATGTATTTGCAGAGAAGTATTTTAGAGCAAGGTCGTTCCATATAGCTCCAATTTTGCCGGTTCGGTGCAAGCATCTTGTAAGTAATCCCAGCAAATTTACTTCCTATTCTTATCATCCCATCGAACTTTGCCCTCCATCTGCTTCTGCGCCTGCCAGCTGTGTCTTCAGAAGTACGGACAAGTTGAGCGATTTGTGAACACGAGGTTTTAATGTAAACGCATGAAATTGCCCTCAGGATATCGATGAGGACTCAAGGAAACAAAAACCTTGCAGAGTATAGTATCCGAATAGGCATGATTAAAACTTGAACGACGTGAACAGTAACAGACCGATAAGATTACAGTGCATGTTCTACAAAGTAATGTCATGCCGATCACTAATATATTCGCAGCATATACCAGCCTGGATTTCGAAAAGGCTATTCGGCAAAAATACTTATTAGCACTTTGTACCTGGCAAACATTAAGCGTCCAGGCTGTATGCGATTTGATCGACATTGTAAAGGGTTTGCCTTAGTTGCCTAAGCACAAACTTCGGATTACAGATGAAGCGGTAGAGGAAGCAAATTAAAACATACTGGAAACTGTAGAGCAGTTGCTCATCCTTTGCAGCTCTCTATTGAGAAATTAATAAGACCTACTGATATATCAGCAACAGTCTTTCAGTGCCTGGCCCAAAAATGACACTTTGTAGCTTTTCCTGCTCCACATCATAGTCTGACTTTGTCATCGTTGCTTTTCACACAGAATCGGAAAATATCTGCATCACCAGTATGAAAGCACAACATGTGACCATTTTTTGTACGAGACGACATGCGTGCATATCGAACGAGCACTTACTTGCACAAGATTGACTCGCCATCAAAGTGAGGCATGAAAACTTTGTTCTGACACTGCACCTCAAAAGCACTAGTGCTATCGTCTCGTTTCCTATTTTAGAGGAATACCTAGAATGGAAGCGTCCTTCAGATCCAAGCAGCCGTAGAGCATTCTCCAGGCGAACGACAATTGCTGACTTCTCGGTGCATCATGCACTTAAGGACGTATGTCGAGATGGCGCCATTGTGTGTTGAGTCAGCGCTTCAAGAATTTTGATCGCATGCAGAAGGTGCTAACAGCTTCACGTGGATTCTAATGGGTATACGAGGCGGCACCCAAAAGAAACCGAACTAATGTTTTTGGTGGGCACCGCTTTCGTAGTACCGTGGTTTTCTGCTGGGAGCGCATAGAGTGAACATTCCAGAGTCAGTTAGACAAGTGGCGAAGCTGAAGGTAAGACGTGCTAGCTGCGGCAGAGTTTACAGTGACAGCTGTTTTCTGTGAGTGCCGTTTTTGCAATGGTTATTTTTGTGAATAGCGTACGGTGGTGGAATTATGTTTTCTGCTCAGAAAAATTGGAATAGAAACTCTCGAGACGTTAACAACAGCGTACAAGGATGATGCTACAGGGAAAACTCACGTGTTTAAGTGGTTTTCCCGTTTCGAAAATGGTGAAATGTCAATTGATGACCTACCTTGTTCTGGTCGTCTTTCCACTACTCGAACACATGAAAATGTTGAAAACATTCGTGCAATCATCAACAAAGATCAATGACGGATGCTTGCAGAAATTTGGAGCTGTCGGGAGTTACTTGAAGTTCAGTGCAATGAATTTTGACAGAAGATTTGAGAATGAAAAAGTCGCGGCGAAATTCGTGTCACGAATGCTGACTGCTGAACAAAAACAAGGTCGCGTGGAAGCATGTTGCGCTTTGAAAGAAAAGTTTCGAAATGAATAAATTTTTTTCCTAAACATTATCACAGGTGACGAAACTTGGTGCTATGCTTACAATCGTGAATCAAAGCAACAATCCAGCTAGTGGAAGACTTCAATTTTGTCTCGCCCTCTGAAAGCTCGTCCGGTGAAATCAAACCTCAAATCAATGCTGATTTCTTTTTTCTACGTGAGAGGAGTCATCCATTTAGAGTTTGTTCCGAAGGGTCAGACATAACCAGGTTTTCGACTTGGATGTTTTGAAAAGATTGCGCAACAGTGTGCGGCGAAGCGGTCTGATTTGAGGCAGTCGCGTGACTGGTTTCTCCATTATGACAAAGCCCCTGCTAACACAACCTTGTTTGTGCGACAATATTTGGCCACAAAGGGTATGACCCCAGTTTCTCACCCCCATACTCACCGACCTCGCCCCTTGTTACTTTCTTTTCTTTCCGAGAATGAAAAAAATATATTAAAGAAGTCGTTTTGCTGATGTTACAGAGGTAAGAATAAAAACGATGGACGCGCTGTCCAGCATCACAAAATATCAGTTTAAATAATGTTTCAAAAAGTGGAATGAAAGATTAGACAAGTGCATTAGTGCAAGTGGGGAGCACTTTGACGGAGATTGAATGTGTGTGCTTAAAATGGGAATAAATAGGTTTTAAAATGTAAGTTCGGTTTCATTTGGGTACCCCATCGTACAGTTTTGAATCTAAAGGAAACACCTACCACCAAAATCCTGACGTCGGTTTGTTTGTCGTAAACGAATTCAGGTGGCTGCTCTTATATATCTGACACAAAAAACGCAGGAACACCATTACATTTATATCAAGTGTACCAACAGGCTCCGGTTTTGCAAATGCTATTTTCGTTTGCAAAACTATTCAGCGACCGTACAATCTCGAGCTTAGCAGATATGTTTGTTTTTTTGACGGCAATTCAAAATTTGCAAAAACATGAACAGAGTATTCTGTTCACGGAGGATTAGTTCACTTTTCTCCGCCTACGAAGTCCCCGCTACCCCGGCTCAATAGAAACCCCACGTAGGCAGGAGACAAGCGTGTCGCCTCGCTTTTTCTGACGTCAGCCTTGTCAGCGCCTGTCCTGTCCTAGCAGCCCGGGCGTGAAAATTCAGCGACGCACTGAACTAGACGACCGACGCTCAATCTAATTAGTTTGTTTTGCTCTTCCCCCTATGTTACAATGGTGCGGCGTCTTTGGATGTTATCTAGCGTCGACAGGCACTCTGTCTGACGAAAGCCAGGCAGACAAACAAGCCGCGCCAATATTCGAGATTGAGTTAGGTGAGTTTGCTTGCGGGAAAATAGCTCGGGATGAGGGCTTGAAATCCCCTTAGCGGGCAGCACCATCCACAGTTAGATGGTTGGCTGGGTACGTGTTCCGGTCCTCTCTGCTAAGTCTACAAGCCGCCATGCCGAAACACCGTCTGACAAGTAAGCGCGGTCGTAGCCCGTCGTGCTTTATGGACCTGCACAGGAATTGCACAGGTAGACTTGTAGCATCACTTCTTACTGCGTTGGTGTTCCAGCAGTGCTAGACTTCTTCACGTTTTATTTATTAATGCAAAATTATTACTAAACTATGTCGGCAACCTCGCCTGTACAGAAAGTGTGTACAGAACGTGTATGTAGCCATTGTGTCGTTCTTAGGAGAGTTAGGATCAAACGAATGGTTCTTAGTGATAGAGAATGGTTTAAGAATGTTACAGAAAAAATATGCAATAGGATGGCTAGTTAAATAATTAGAGCCATATATGTGAAGAAAAATCAATAAGCCGTCAAAATGGCTATGCGACTAATGTCGACTTCCAAAGGATGTGACGTGGATATGTTTCTGACTTAATGAGCCAAAAAAACAGGTGATAGTGATCAGAAGTTTTTAATGAGTGTCAAAATCTCGCGTCGGTGAAATTTGCCCGCGAGATGTGTCAGGGAGATTCCGCGAGTGACAGATATTGAGCCTTCTCTTTCCTGTAAACCAATTGTAGAACACCGGTGAACTTTGATGCGTTCAACAGAACGCTAGTTTGTTCGACAAAGAGTGTGCGATTTACCTTATGCAGCTGCAACGCTCAGGCTTTCCCATTTCGTCAAAGGTTCTGCCGTGCTCTGAGAACGTATTTACAAATACTGTTCCCTCTCTTTTTGGAGAAAAAAACAGGGGTGTGTTACAGAGCATCTGAATATAACAGTGCCAAGTAATATTTTTATGCAATTCTTTTTTAAATTAGACCGCGTAAAATTATAGCGAACTATAAATGCAAATTCTGCATCTTTAATGTATCTTATTATAGCGGTCGATTACAGTCCCACAGAAGTAATTCACAATTACAGAAGAGTAATCGATTGCAATTGAATTGCGTTACTTCTCTTCGAACTTTATTGCAAAAACGAAAATTCCACACATATACATTAAACTACAACTGCATTCTAAAACTTGTCTACGCGCAGTAAGTATTCAACAGGAGTTGTTTTCAAAAGTTGTCGTCACTGAGTTTGCAAAGTCTCTTCGTTATGACATCCGCCCCTACAGTGAACACTGCCGGGTTCACAGTCCCTGTTCGGTTGTCAGGATTCCGCCGCATCCCTCCAGGCGAGGAGTACTGCACTCGACGGTCTCTTCACCCAGCGTCAGCGCTCCTAATATATCATCCAGGAAGCTGTTTCCAATTGGATTCTCCAATCCAGAGGCACCATTTGGTGCCGAGAAGGAGAAGAAAGGGTGACTCTAAGGACCCGGCGGTGGGCATAGGCACAACGGAGTCTGAGGCCTGTTAAGACCTGTCCGACGACCAGGCTTCCCCTCAGTGCTCTGTGAGATGCAGCGCAGCACCAGCCTTGTCAAGGGCGTCCCAGGCTAGTCGTGATCCGGTTGGCTTCAGGCAGCGCAAACCACTCTGTACACCTTAGCGCTAGACTGTAGGGCGGTGCTATACCGTACACTAGTCAAATTGCGCAATATTTCCATGGTGGTCTCTACATCTTCTATGACTCCTGGTTAGGCGGTGGACTGCCGAATCAATAACGCGGGATCTAATCCCGGCCTAGGCAGCCACCTTTCGATGTAGGAGATAAGAAGGATGCCCGTGTGCTGTGCGATGGCATTGCATGTTGAAGAACCTCAGGTAGTTGAAATTTCCGGAGCACTTTACTACGGCGTCTCGCCTAGCATGATTTGTTTGGAGGTTTTGAACAGGATAAAGCAGACCAAACCCAATTGCCATTAAAAAGACATAATTATTTTTATGTTTTTATAACTGCCCAACGAAAACTCAATATTGTCACTTACACGGTGACTAAGGATACCAATGATAGCAGGGGATAGCAGCAGCACAGACACAAACGTTGTTGTTGTTGTTTTCTCCTCTAATGTGATGGCACATACCCACACAGGGGGATCGGCCAAGAATTGGGGTGCAGAGATATTAGATTTTGAGATGTATAACTACATCGAAAAAAAAATAAATGCTAGGGAATAGAAAAGGAAATGTAAATATGATAAACCAAAATATATAAGAGTAAATACTAACGCACGCAGTAAGAGAATAGTAAGATTTATATGTACAGAATAAAACTTCAAAGCATATTAGCCAGGTAGACGTTTTGTTTCTATTAAGAAGTTTTGAATGGCGTTGAAAACATGCCTGTGGCTGTACCCAAGCATGGTGGCACCGAGCGATAATAAAATTTGGCTGCTCAAATTAAGACCCTGCTGTTGTAACGGCTTCTCTAAGTACCGCTTTCTCATCATGGTAAAACGGCGGCAAAATATCAAGAAATGGTCTATTGTTTCCGGTTCCCCGCAGAATGCGCAGACAGGAGAAAGCGCCAAACCAGACCTGTGCATATAGAAATTTAGGGGCGGAATACGACAGCGTAGCCTTGTTAGAGAGACCTCAGTCTGTCTTGATTGACATGATTTCCTATTCCAGGAATACTTGAGGTGCAAGTAGTCATCCGAGGATAAAATAGATCCAGACTGCGTGCTTAATAAGGCACGCCGCCGAAATCGTGCTGCTGTTATGTACGCTGTTGCCGGGAGGATGGGCAATACAGGGCCGTTCAGAGAATCTTTGGCTAGTCTGTCTGCAATCTCATTGGCTATCACATTGCTGTGTCCTGGTACCCACACTATATGTATGAGGCTCAAATGTGAGGGGAGCAATGAAAGAAAGGTGTTTAAAATTTGCGAGTCCATATTCGAAGAAAGCGACAAGCACAAAGAATAAGAGTCTGTAATTACAGCCACTGTTGAGTATGTTGGGTCTAGTTTGCGCAGAGCAAGCACCACCGCCAGCAACTCCTCCTAAAAAATTGGAGTAAAATCCGGAAGACGGACTGAAAAAGCCCAGTCTAAAAGCGGACAGTATATTCCAACGCCGGCTTTTTCATTAAATTGAGAAGCATCCGTTGCTATCGTTATGCTAAAGGGAAGACTTTGTAAATGATCTTCTAATAATCCATTTAAAATGTGAGGTGCTAAGTGTTTCGCATTATTTGGGAAAATGTCATCATAGATAATTTGAACCGACGATGCACTTACTTTTGTTGGAAGGATGTTAGAAAGGACTACGTGCAAAGATTGTAACAGATTTTGCACTAGAATTACCTGCGGGGTATGAAACCGAGGCCATACGACTCCAAAAAAGGAGTCTGGCTCGCAACAAAAAATTGATATGGAGTGGTGGAATTGTGATTCATATATTTTCAGATACGTCTGGACAGTCAAGAATTGCAATCTATTTAATAACGGTGGTATTCGGGCTTCAAGGTATAATACATTATCAGCCACAAATTTGGGGAGCCCAAGGCATAATCTAAGCGCTTCCCGCTCTAAAAGAACAAGCGGACGAATTTTGTAAGCAGGTGAACCAGAAAATAACACAGATCCAAATTCTATAATTGGGCGGACATACATAACATAAATCATTAAAAGTGCGTCTCTCCGCATCCCAGACCTTGGACTGCTTAACCTGCGCAACATACCCACAGCACGTGCCCCCTTCGCTGCAACATGTTCAATGTGATCCCTCCATGCCAGATGGTCATCGTAAATCACCCCTAGATATTTCAAAGACTTAACTTGAGGAATCATTTCCTGCTTAAATATTAGAGCAAGAGTTACCGGATCCTGAATTTGGAAAACAAGGAAAGCGCACTTTTTAACATTTAATTTAAATCTTAAGTCATCTAACCAATTTTGAAGGGAGCTTAGGTACGATTGCAGGCGCCTGTTGAGGGATTGAATGTCAGGTGCAGCCGTACAGAATGCGATGTCATCCGCATAGACATACGTGCGAATCTCCTGATGAGTGGGAATTGAACTCGTTAAAATGTTAAAGAGCACGGGCGAGAGAACTGCCCCTTGAGGGACACCTCTGGTTTGTTGATATTTGCCAGAATGTACTCCATTCAATGAACAGTAAAATTGTCTGTTTTGTAGGAATGTAGATATCCAATCAATTAAGTATTGTGGAAAACATAGCGATTCTAATCTGTGCAATAAAATTCGGGGCTCTACACTATCATAAGCCTTCTCTATATCTAGAGTCACCAATGCAGCATGCATTTTTTTGCGCCGCGCAAGAATTCGACTCTCAAGGTCGGTATGTGCATTCCATATTGAAAATTTTGCTCGAAATCCGATTTGACAGGGACTAAGAATATGTTTTTGTTCGACAAACTCGGTAACACGTTTGAGTACGACCCTTTCAATTAATTTTACCAAGTTTGATGTTAAAGATATTGGTCTGATATTCTCTAAAGTATAGCCACCACCATTGTGTTTCCGTAAAGGAATCACTTTGGCTAGTTTCCTGTCACCAGGTATCCAAGAATGAATAATTGAGTAATTTACCAATTCTAACAAGGAATTTGGAGACACTTCAAAAAGGATGTTTAACATTTTTGACGTTACTCCGTCAGGGCCAGGCGCAGCAGTTGGCAACGTCATTATAATCGAAGAAAGCTGAGAAAAAGTAATTTTAGGAACATCCTTAACCGTATATACTGGGCCTACTAACGTAGGGTATTTGGGAAGTGTTGACAAAAAACGCTTTTCTAAACCTTTAGCGATGTTTTCTACTGTTCTAAGAGCTTCTTTAGGAGTCGAAACACATGAGGGTAAATTTTCTGAGACAGGAATCTTTTTCCGCGATTTTAAAAACCTGAAAAGTGCACGTCGGTTATTAGATGGTGAAAGGTAATTGAAATACTCTTTATCATAATTATCTTTCGCTTGTGCGACTGTGCGTTTAAATGCAGCTGCAAAAAATTTATAATCATGCCAATTTTGGGGGCACTGGTTGTGAAGGAGCTTCTTCCATGCAGCCTTTCTTCTTCTATAATCGCGCGAACAATCTGCATTCCACCATTTTGGTGATGCATTGCCTTTAGATGCACGTACTAAGAATTCACACTTCTTACAACAGGGTGCAATAGCCTGGGATAATGTTTGCGATTTTAACTCTTCCGCAGACTCAACCACTTAGTCAAGAGACGAAATCAAAAATGAGTGAAACTGGTTATAAATTACGTATGATCTCAACTGAGATGTCGGCAGAGTTAAGCGGCAGTTAACCTCAAAAACAATAGATATATGGTCGCTAGAGGTGCCACCATCAATTGTCGACCAATTTAGTATAGAAACACTAGTGCTGGAAAAAGTTAAATCTATCACAGATTGACTGTGAGCACGTACAAAAGTTGGTAAGCCAGAATTCATGCAGTGAAGGTTATTGTCTGAAAGCCAATCCCACAGACGCTTGCCGCAGGGATCCGTCTTGTAACCCCACGATACATGGTGCGAATTAAAATCTCCTGCCAAAATAACCGAATTTTGACAATTAACTAGTAGGTGGTCTAGAGATCTGGTGTCCTGAACACCATGAGGGTAATAAACATTCGCTAATGTAAACGGACTGAACCCTGGAATTTCAAAATCTAGAGCCAATAATTCTGAATCTAAACTAGAATATTGAAAAGAAATCTTAGCCCTATGACAAAATTTTGAAGAAACTAGAATTAGTAACCCACCACCTCTTGACTGGCGATCTTGTCGGAATGATCGATAATTTTGTAAATGAAAATGTTTTTTCAGTTGTAAGCCAAGTTTCTTGTAAAACGATTATTACTGGATTATGTTTTAAAGAAAGATAAACTAAATCTGTAGTAGCTGAAAGAAGAGATCTACAGTTCCAGTGAAGAACTTTTAACTTTCCTATGGTTAGGTAATCCGGGCAGCAGCAACAGCCTGCCCCAAAATGTTTTCCTTTGGTTTAGAGCCTAGCTGTTGCTTTTCTGATTTTGCTTGTGGGCGAGGTGATGACGGGTTTGACAACGGGGATCCACTGCGTTTTAGAATTCGCGTATCTGTCTCTTCCATATCTGCATCGTGAGCCTCGTCTGACTCGTTGGAATTTTGCATAAGTGATGCGGAAAAGACTCATTTTGCGAACAAGTCATTGCAGCTAATGAGTGCTGCACCGATAGTGAATGTCCAGGTGCCGTAGGAGAAACCATAGCAGTTTGCACAGTCTGAGAATTATGAGCTGCTAGAACATTGGATATGCATTCTGTGACTATTGTCACAATCCTATCCACCATTTTGGTCATGGTTGCTTCCATAGCAGTTATTATGGTTTTAGACATCGTGGAATCTAATGGAGCTCCTGAACGGGCCGACACACCTGCATACCCATGAGCTCTGTCTTTAATTTTCTGAATTTCCTCACGCCTCGAGCAACGTTTGCGGTCAATTATCTCCAGAATTTTAATTTCATGCGCTCTAGAGGGACATTCCAAAGAATTTGCTGAGTGAAGTCCGCCACAAAGACAACATTTGACCATTTGATCAGAGCATAAGTGTGTTTTATGTGCTTCACCGCATTTGCAACACCGCAAAGTGGATTTGCAGCCGCCTGCAGTATGGCCATAACGCCAATAGTTGTTGCACTGCAGAGGCTTTGATGGTAGGTGATCTACTCTGAATATTAAAGGCCACACTTTAATCTCCGATGGACAGACTGTGCCTGCAAATGTAGCAATAATCGATTCTGTCGGCACACGAACATTATTTACCTCCCGGCTACAGCGATAGACCGCAACAACGCCTGCCGCGGAAAGAAGGTCAAGAGTTTCTTGTGGACTTAATGAAGAATCTACACCTCGGACTAGACCTCTTGTGCAAGCCAGGTGCGAAGGGATAAAACTGCTTACCTGATGAGAGGCGAAAGAGGAGCATTTTAGCAGGTCCTTTATGCATGATAGTTCTGGCGAACGGCAAAGAATCCCGCCGCGACCAAATTGGCGCACCTCGGCTATTCCTTCGTAGAAGGAAGTGATTTCCTGAAGGGCAGCTCGAACAGCTCCTGGGTTGTTCATTTTAATGGTGCCCCCATCCTTAGGTACGAGTGCCACAGGGATGTTGCGGACACCGGAGCTCTGAAAAGCTTCCAAGGGCAGATCATCGATCAGGAGGGAAGCCGACTAAGGGGAGCGCCCTTGGCCGGGGGACTGCGTCGACATTACCTTAAATTGACAATGTCACCGCGTGCGTTAGTCAACAGAGAACAAAAGAAGCACAGGGGAAAGACAAAACCGGGACCAGCAACCCAATACTTAGCCGATCGTTTTCTCAACAGTGGGTTGCTCTGAGCAGCGTCACCTGGAGAAACAAGAAACGCAAACGTGCAAGCGACACTTTGTCGTCCTCTTCAACTTCGTCCTCCTTTCACACCTAAGTCATGCGCCACCTGGCAACGCTAGGTGGCATTACGGCCTCCCTCCGAAAAAAAATGAGAAGGGCCGGTAAAAATGGTGTGAAAAGCAAGAGAGTGGTCACAGCGGGTGGCCATACGCTATCGGTGGTAGTACGGCTTCAGTCGCACAATGTGCACAATGTCCGAGCTGTGCTTTCGACGTTTTGGTTGTGTGGCACCGTCTGGGATAACTTCATAACTGAGGTCACCGACACGGCGCAACACTTTGTACGGCCCGAAGTAGCGGGAAAGGAGTTTCTCTGACAAGCCTGGACGGCGAACTGATGTCCATACCCAGACTTGGTCTCCAGGCTTGTAGTCAACCTGGCGATGCCGGAGGTTGTAACGGTGGGCGTCAGTGGTCTGCTGCTGCCCAATGTGCACACGGGCGAGCTGGCGGGCTTCCTCAGCGCGGATGGCATATTGCTGGGCATCTGAGGATAGCTGGTCATCATCTGGGCACGGGAGCATGGAATCGAGCATGCTCTGAACTTCGCGTCCGTAAACAAGTCGAAATGGTGTGAAGCGCGTTGTCTCTTGTAAGGCTGTATTATACGCAAATGTGACGTACGGCAGCCCCTCGTCCCAGGTCTTGTGCTGCACATCGACGTACATTGCCAACATGTCCGCAATTGTCTTATTCAATCTTTCTGTAAGGCCATTGCTTTGTGGATGGTACGCTGTGGTCTTGCGATGGGTCGTGAAACTCAGCTCAAATATGCGGTCGATCAGCTGTGAAGTGAAAGCTGTCCCTCTGTCGGTAATGACGTAGGAAGGGGCGCCATGCCGCAAGACTATGTTGTGCATGAAAAACTCTGCTACTTCGGAAGCTGTGGCAAGAGGGATTGCTTTTGCCTCAGCGTATCGAGTCAGGTAGTCAGTAGCGACTACTTTTCATTTGTTTCCGGCCTGCGACAAAGGGAAAGGACCAAGGAGATCCATTCCAATTTGGTCGAACGGAATGCGGGGTACTTTAACGGGCTTGAGAAATCCGGCAGGCTTCTGGGGCGGTGTTTTACGGCGCTGGCATTCGCGACAGCTTCGTACATAACGTTTCACAGCTGCGGAGAGTCCTGGCCAGTAATACATGTTGCGCACTCGAGCAAGAGTCCGTGAGGAACCCAAATGACCAGACGTTGGTTCATCATGGCAAGCAAGGAGAATATCTTCACGGAGCTCGCATGGCACTACCAGAAGGTAAGTTCTGTCTTGGCTCTGGGAGTTTCTTTTATACAAGGCGCCTTGCCGTATGCAGAAGGAACCAAGGTGCCGAGATAGGTGTCGAGGCAGGGTCGTATCAGGCCCTTCCAGATAATCGATGAGTGGAAGGATGTCTGGATCAGCTCTTTGTCGATCCCTGAGCTCAGATGCGCTGAGGGCTCCTAGAAAACCGCTATCGTCATCGGCTGTAATATCGCCAGTGTCAGCGGGTGCTCGTGACAGCGTGTCGGCATCTTCGTGTCTTCGGCCGGACTTGTACACAATGGTTATGTCAAACTCTTGAAGCCGTAAACTCCAGCGTGCAAGTCGTCCAGATGGGTCTCGCAGATTTGCCAGCCAGCACAAACAATGATGGTCGGTGACGACTTTAAATGGCCGGCCGTAAATATAGGGGCGAAACTTCATAGTAGCCCATACGACCGCCAGGCATTCCTTTTCTGAGGTGGAATAGTTCATTTCGGCACGAGAGAGAGTGCGGCTAGCATAGGCTATTACTCGCTCAAACCCGTCTTGATGCTGAACAAGGACCGCGCCAAGACCGATACTACTGGCGTCAGTGTGTACCTGAGTGTCAGCCGCTTCATCGAAGTGCGCCAGAACAGGGGATGTTCGAAGGCGCTCACGAAGCAAAGAGAAGGCCATCTGCTGCTCAGAGTTCCACACAAAGGAGGTGTCCTTCCTTGTAAGGCGCGTCAGAGGTTCTGCGATCTGAGAAAAGTCCGCAATGAAACGCCGATAAAATGCGCACAGGCCGAGGAAGCGCTTAACAGCCTTCTTATTAGCTGGAACGGGAAATCGTGCGACGGCAGCAGTCTTATCGGGATCCGGGCGCACCCCATCATCGCTTACAACATGGCCGAGGAACTTGAGTTCTGTATACCCGAAGTGGCATTTCTGGGGCTTCAGCGTGAGATCAGCAGAACGGAGGGCTTCCAGGACAGCTCGAAGGCGTTCGAGGTGTTGATCAAATGTTTCGGAAAAAACAACTACGTCGTCCAAGTACACAAGACAGATCTGCCACTTCAGGCCAGTGAGGACGGTATCCATCATCCTTTGGAATGTAGCTGGGGCAGAGCACAATCCAAATGGGAGTACTTTGAATTCATATAGGCCATCTGGAGTGACAAATGCGGTTTTTTCTCGGTCTCTTTCGTCTACTTCGATTTGCCAATAGCCGCTTTTTAGATCAATAGATGAAAAATACTTCGCACGTCGCAATCTGTCCAGTGAGTCATCGATGTGCGGCAACGGGTATACATCTTTCTTTGTCACATTATTCAATTTCCGATAGTCGACCCAAAATCGAAGAGTGCCGTCTTTCTTTTTGACAAGGACTACTAGTGAAGACCACGGACTTTGTGAAGGCTGCACAACACCATCATTCAGCATCTCCTGGACCTGCCTCTGGATCACTTCTCGTTCTTTGGCAGACACACGATAAGGCTGCTGTCGTATTGGGCGAGCGTCGTCATAAGTAATGATGCGATGTTGTGTGATGGGCGTTTGACGAACCTTCGAGGAAGAAGCAAAGAAGTGCTTGAAGCCTAGCAGCAGTTGTTCTAAGGCCCGCCGTTTCTCCTTTGGCAAGTGACAGTTAATGTCGATGTTGTCAAGAGATGGCTCGTTAGTTTCTACTGCCGTGGATGCAAAACAGACCGGATCGTGCGCAACATGGTCAGCAAAAGCGATAGCAGTCCCCGGGAACAAGTGTCTGTGCTCATTAGAAAAATTTGTGACAAGGAGTGCAGCCCGGCTATTGTTAAACGACAATAGACTTCGGGGAGCGCAAATGCTATGAGCAAGCAAGAGTGTATGGTTCGCCTCCGCTACAGCATCACCGGTACGGAAATCGTCACAGGTAACTTCCACAAGAGCACTGCTTCGCGGCGGCAGCGAGACGCTCTCAGCGGAAACACGAAGTGCGGTATTGCAAGGACTGCTACTATCTTGTTCCGTAGATTGTCCCATTGAAAACGTGACGAGTCTATTTCGCAGGTCGATAACTGCTCCGTACTCCCGCAATGCCAAGGATAAGGTCACGGGAGCAGTCACTTAAAACAACGCAACTAACGATGAACGTACGTCCGTTAATCTGAATGCGAGCCGTGCACATCCCCTTTGGAGTAACTATATGACCGCCGGCGGTTCGAAGGTACACACCTGGCCAAGCAGTGAGCACCTTCCTCAAAACAGTCGCCATGCGACCACACAAAATTGAATAATCGGCACCGGTGTCCACTAATGCATTGACCGTAGTGCGACCGTCTAAAATAACCGGAATGTCCAGAGAACGCTTTTTGCTTCCCTAGGTGACGGTACCAGCAGCTCGCGGTCGGATCGAAGCGGCGACGACGGGAGGTCTTCAACACAGCGACTACCAGCGGCCTCGCCCCCGAAGGTCGCTGTTTTCAGTTTTCCCGATGAGGGCTAGACGAGTGGCCTTGGTCCTCTCGCGAGGAACCGTGAGTGAACGAGGAGGAGCGCATTGGCGAAGGAGAGCGGGGCTGACGCTGCGAACGAGATGAAGAACGCTGCTCCGCCAGGTACTCTTCAATAACTCGGGGTCGTTGACCAAACCGGAAAGGAGGCGAGTCGATGCGGAAGCCGTGGAGACCGAGGCGTCGATACGGACAATCCCGGTAGAGATGTCCTGGTTCACCGCAGTGGAAGCAAAGCGGACGGCGGTCAGGCGTGCGCCAAATGTCGGCTTTGCGTCGGGGCAGCGGACGATTGTCGAAGTTCTGCACTGGCTGCACCGAGGGCAGCGGAACTGTAGGTGACGCGAGAATGGGCGGTGGTGAAGGGGGAGCCTGACTCTGCAGAACTTCCGCATATGTGGGACGATTGTCGGTCCCCGACAGCAATGGCGGGCTCGGAACTGCAGGCGAAAGAGGGCTCTTGAGTGCCTGCCGCACCTCCTCCCGCACTATAGCAGAAACGGAAGTTGGCGATTGCTGCAGAGGGCTCCAGAACTTGCTTAGTTCTTCGCGCACGACGCTGCGAATCAGTTCGCGCAATGCATCGGGATGTCGCTCTGAAGATGTAAATGATTCCGCGATTGTGCTTGTATGAAAAGGTCGGTCATAAGCCACTGCACGTTGGTGTAGCACCTTTTCCATTGTGGTGGCCTCCGCAAGGAATCCGTTTACAGTCGACAGTGGGTTTCGCACAAGGCCTGCGAACAGCTGCTCTTTCAAACCCTGCATCAAGTGCCTGACCTTTTTGTCCTCGAACATGGCGGGATCGGCTCGCCTGAAGAGGCGGGTCATGTCCTCGACGTACGCTTGGACACTCTCATTCGGCCTTTGGATGCGAGAGTGAATGGCACGTTCTGCATGCTCGCGACGATCTGCGCTAGTGTAAGCCTCGAGCAGTTGACGACGGAATTCCCGCCACGAAGTTAATACTTGCTCTCGGTTCTCGAACCAGATACGGCGCCGTCCTCAAGGCTGAAGTAGACGTTCCTTATTTTGGCAGCATCGTCCCACTGGTTGAAAGCAGCGACACGTTCAAACTGAAGGAACCAGTCCTCCACATCCTCAAAGAGGTCCCCATGGAAAGACTTCGGTACCCGAGGGGCCTGCAAGGTGTAGTTACTGGCCGGTGCGACGCCCGTTACCTGCTGATCAGGAGCACTAGATGTCATGGCGGCGGGTGATGGCTGAAACTCCGGAAACAGTCCCTGGAGCCGTCGACTGGAGCGATGCACGGAGGTGTCCAATGGTACAGGGCTGGCGCGACGTCTTGTAGATGGAGATTCTTGCATAGGCGATCGTTTTTCCCCGCACCTCCACCAGAATGTCACGTACACGGTGACTAAGGATACCAATGATAGCAGGGGGTAGCCCAGACACAACAACACAGCAGCACAGACGCAAACGTGCAAGCGACACTTTGTCGTCCTCTTCAACTTCGTCCTCCTTTCACACCTCAGTCATGCGCCACCTGGCAACGCTAGGTGGCAATATTTATATTTTGACTTGCAAGGGAGAGTTCAGAAGCACAACGCCGATCCAAAGCCTTCTTCAAAAGGTTACATAGTTCCGGTTTTGACAAGTAGAGGCGGACTACAAAGAAAAAATTTAGAAAGCCATGTACTCAAAAAGCAGATTCATTTTGATATAAAACATCTGTTGTCCGCTAAGGTTCTCATGTGTTAAACTGAAGGACATTAGTCACAGAGGTCCAGTTAGTGTAATTTCCCTCCTCAAGGTAATCATTTTTTTCTAAAGGGAAATTGACGTTTTGACACGAATTTTGATATGTGTTTGCCAGGCGGTCTTCAACATGTTGAAATTACCAGGAGATTTAAACGTGCCGCTTAGCGTGATTGCACTAAAGCGCAATAAATTAACTTCAATGGCACAGAATGGTTTAATAAAATACTCCCAATCTTTGAGGCACAAGCTCGGTTAGCATCGTTATGCCGCAACGTTCTACCTATGTATCCTGTCGTCTGGCCTTGTCATGAGAACTATGCAAGCAGTGTAGATGAATAGATTCGCCAACTGGCTCCCTGAATTTTCATACTAAAGCAGCCATTGTTAACGTAACCAGCCTGTCCTGCTGCATGCGTACCTTATTTCTCCAGGATAAATGAACTTCACTCGCCTTTCTTTCTCTATTCGAATCGTCAAGCACATAGAGTTTGAGAATGTGGGTAGTGGTGCACCGCTATGTAATAAGTGGGCAGTTGCCTTTTGTTTTACGGTTAAGATCGAGACAGTGGACTTTTTGTGCGAAGGCGCTGAGCGGATCAGCAGAAGAGTGCCGATTTATAGGAGCCTATTGGAGCACTACGCATTAATGATGCCGCTGTTGAAAACGGCTGTGCGAGGTCCTTTTATATTAGTTCCGATTATATTCCGGCCGCGTGAAGGTGGCCAATTAAAAATATCTGTCGGAAGAAAGAAGGCGGCTCTTTGACAGCCTAGGTTTTTATTTGCACACCTTAGCATACTGTTTTAATTATAATAGATGGAGTGTTTGAAGCCGGAATTACAACAAAACAAAACACTGAATTTAAATTTGATGGCTGAAGGGGTAATGCAGCAAACGCTGCGGAAGCAGCATCCGTCATTTCGAGAAGAAAAAGAAAGACAGGGCTGGTATTGATATTGTTACGTGTTGGCATGACAAGCGATGGAACACGGCGACACAACAGAAATAGAACGACGTGATGACATGACGATGAAATATGCTTTAATGGCCAGCCGGCCTGGATCGAGCGCTCCGCCCCGCACCATTGCCCCCTTCGTCATCTTCGTAGCAATATCAAGGGGAGAGTGTAATTCATTTTATGATAGGAATAACCACTCTTCGCTCTTTTCTACCTAGATTACTTTTATGTGGCCGTAACCAGAACTACTAGTACGATATGCCGATAGGCCTGCTTGGAGAAACTTGTATTAATATCTAGAGTACGTTGTTCCAATAGACAAAGAAAACATGATACCAGGGTAAAGCTGGCGTGTGCAAAAGATATTATTTCTTTGTAGCAGATGCGCTTCTCTGATGCCTGATTAATGATCCGAAAGGATTTGAGGCTACCACCATCGGAAGAAGGGTTGCAGCGAAAGAAGCAAACCTCCGCAAAGACATGCTGAAATCCAACACGCCCCTCAATTACAATCACAGTGACAAATGTGCCAACCGTGAAGGAATGACGCACGCGTGTTGTGTTTGTTCACCTTGATTGCCTGTTTATTCTCTTTTCTGAGGCGAATTTTGCCTTCTTTTGCTAGCCAGAGCACAATGAGCAAAATGCCGCCTGGTGATACTCAGGATATGTCGTGGCAAAGTATCTGAAAGAAAAGTCTTATTAGAGAGCTTTAGATAAGCCATAAGTTGATAGGTTGGATGAAAATACTTTCACTTTTCGTAAGCAGCCTATACTAGAGTTTATGGTAGTAATGCGGAATAGTTAATTTTGCTTTTTCCCACAGAAAGCAGTTGGCACATTATTATGTGGATCGCACAGCGACATAGAATTGAAGATAACAAAGAACACACTGGTTTCATTTCAAAGATTTGCACTTCTGGAATTTAATGACGATTAGAAGTATACAAATATTTTGTTCCAGTGGCTCCTGCAACGCCTAACTATTATAATTGAAATTTCTGCTAAATCATGAATTCCATTATCGCAAGGCGCTCTATTCCAAGGCCAATTACGTAACTTCAGAAAAAAAATGTTTAGCTAAATATTAAATACATGCTAAACCAATCCTTAATCTATGCATAGTGTGGCTCGTTGATACTAATATCAGTGGCCAATCATGTGTGTAGTTAAATGAAAATCAGACCTATATTCCGAGTGCATATTTGACTGCATTCTAAACACAAGTGTGCAAGGAAAGCGAAATATCGTATCATCTACGGTACGAGGGGGGAGCGGGCCCGAACCTAGATTACTTGCATTATTGAGCCAAGTTTTCAAAAGCAGGCGATCCACAATTTCTTTACGGCTTACAACTCCAGCACTCCACATGATGCAGCATTGTTCAAATGAGAAATAAGGATTTCGGACAGCGCAACCTGTCGCCTAATCAGTGCTGTCTCGGGCCGAGTCGCTGAAACTAAATTGCTTTTTTTTTACGAAGTCAAGCTCCTCGTAAAAGCTGTCGCGGTTTCCTCAGTGACTATACAAAGGCATTCCATCACTCAATCCTAATTACGTTCCTCGTTTGTAGACATAAGTGATGCCACGCCACCGCATAACCCACTTCGAAGTATGGCTACCCTGTGCCTGTATACGTTCAAGAAGGCTTTCAGCCCACCGCTGAGTTCATGTTGGAGGAAAAGCAGGGAGGGGGGGGGGGTGCTTCTATGGTCTAGTATAGGTAACTAAGTGTGGTAGACTATGTACACTGTGGTATATTAACAATGACTGAGTGCAAATATATTGAATTCTGATTATGAATTGTTGCTCGTTTGGTATTTACTACATGTTCGATTCCAGGAATTGGTATTTTGCAATTTCGGAATATTCAACAGCAACTGCATAACGCACCGACTTTTAAAAGGCCACCGAGGCAGAATGAAATTATTTGGGAACGTTATCTCAAAATTTGATTTATTGGGTCAGGAAAGCGGTACCAGGACAACGTCGCTACTTTCTGCTTTGTCGCTTCATATGCGTGGCCCCAGGTTAAGTCGGATGCTAGCAGGCGTCGACCTCGGATAGATAGAATAGAATAATAAAACAGGTACCAAAAAGTTCCTTCACCCGCTTCAAATAATCACGACCTGAAAACGTCTATTTTCTTATTGCGGCAAAGTGTGCTGCATACCTAATGCCCACACCCACGACACTCGTATTGTATACGCAGAACAATACCATCTTGGAATTGGCCCATTAGTTTTGCGTAAACCACCATTTGCCGAGTTTTAAAGCCGTCCGCCTCACAAGGCCCACGTATCGATCTCAACAGTTAGGTTGCGAACGCGTAAATATCGTAATGAGACTGTAGTGCAGAAGAGGACAGGACATTTGAAGAAACTATCAATGTGAGCACTCCCGTTGACCGTTACTTCACGTGTCTTGTGTTGTTCTCGGCTGCTGTCTCGTTGTGATTATGTACCAACAAGGCCAAAAAGCGACGTGCAGATATGCAGCCTAATTCTTAGTGGATTTTACCCAACTCACATATGAAGAGTGCCTAATGCTAGGTATGCAGCAAATGCTGGTTTCTTTCGGAAAACAAGAAAAAGCTTTCTACGTAATCTTAGTTTCTAGGCTTTCCCGTGACACCAGGGCTGCGTGATTTCATTCTCACAACCGTAAGCCCTCTCAGCAGCGTCAGTTGGTGAGAAATAACCGAAATATGGTCAAAACAAATAGGAGTGCATTTAAAGCTCGCCATTCCCGTCGCTTCTGGGGCGCAGTGGATTAGCAGTACTTAACTCGGATCTAAATCATCTATTTGAATGCACTGAGTTCACGTTTCTGGATATTTTAAAATAAATAAATTACTAATATGTTTACTGTGATATGTTCATTTTATTGTTGTTGTATTATGCAATGTTTTTGATTGTTAGTAGCCACAGAACCAGCCGTGAACAGAGCCGGAAGATGACGCTGTGGCAACAATTACAGTATGCACTTACCTTCACCGCAATCATTTCCTGTCATCAGCGAGTGTATATCATCTTTATATTGCGTTCAAACTCACTGAGAGACAGCTAGTCAGGAGAATGAAGTTGCGGGACCCTACCGCTTTCAGAACGGAATTGCACGCCAGAGCTACAGTAGCTAGCGATGCTGAATTCACCATGCGTCTAAACGCACTGGCCCTGCTTGCGGACATCAGCTGGCGCAACTTTGGTATTTTCCTTTGTATGTAGAAGCAGTCTCACCTTACAACCGTTTAGAAACAGCTAAATGATGTGAAATAGGCGGGCGGGGACGGTAGGGGGGCTATTGGTGAGGAGGATGTGGTAATAGCGGGACGTGATTGGCCATGCTCAGAGTAACTGCTGGACCCCCGCCCATTCATCGCAGCTTTCCGCGCATGCACATTTCCCCCCGAGGTTACTCTGTCCCCCTAACCTGTAGAGTTTCCCTGGTCAAACAGTGCCTTGTCTCTTCTTTCCCCGGCCGACTGAATTATGTCGCTAACGTGCGATATGCATTTCTAGCCCTTCAAAAGAGCCTGATTAACATTGGTTTTCGTTGCTTGTCTATGGAACCTGGTCGCAGGGCTTTGTAGTACTTACCAATATCCAGCAGATTTAGTCCGTTGCTTGTTTTGGAAGGTAGAGACATGTATACCTCCACTTTATGATCATGGGGTATTTGTCTCGTTATTTGAGGTGAGTATTACAGATGTTATACTAAGCATCATGTTTATTTTTCCATTGTTTTAGCTTACATTTACTGGTATTTTATACATATCAGTATAGTCCTCATTCTCAATGATCGCCATATGTACTTTTTGAATGACTCTTATGGTTCTCGCTTATACAGCATACGTATATTTGTATGTCATGCCTTTTTACTAGGCTAACTAGGTTCGTTACGTTAAGTCGCAAAGACTGTGCAATATATTGAATACAATGAGGACAAAAATGCTTCTCGAGTATATTTTAGGGCAATTTTTTATCCTACACCAGCTGCACGATTGAAGCAAAAACACATTGAAAGGTATTGAATATTTGCTACAATGTTGTAGCTGGTGTAGGCTTAAAAAAATTACCGACGATTACGTTACTTCCTAATGCGAAATTTCGCTCACTGCTCTGGATTCTGGCGGCGACGGCGCTGGGCCTCTGCTCTGGCAGCTCGTTTAGCAGCAGCAGCGGCAGCAGCAGCAGACGGAGGACTTCCACCGGTCGTCTCGCTCATGGCTCAGAAAGAACTGGCAGTTAATTTCGCAGTGGCGAACGGCAGCGGCAATTTCGGCTCGGGCGGTGCACATATACAGATCCGCCGCCACCGATCTGGCTCTCTGATTGCCACCGCACAGGGGTTGCATTGGAGGAGGAGCGAAGAAAGGAATTAAGTTCGAGCCGGCGCTTTGACAACCGGAGACTCGCAGGAAGAGGGGGGAGGGGGGCGGCGTGTACACCCAGCGGCAAACGATGGGGGCAGAAGCGCGCGCAGCAAACGGACAACGCGATAAAGGGAGGAGGGAAGAGATAGCAGCGACTGACTGATGCTGCTGACGCCGATAGTGAGTCAACCCCAGCTGCGGAGTTGGTTTCAGGGACAACGCCGCCGATGCCGACGCAAACAATATGATACCCTCGCTTCCGCAGCGCCAAGAACCAGGTCTAGCCGTGGGAAGGTGGTCACGTATTCGTCGACGTGCCGGGCCCTACGTGAAATAACCGGCGCGTCGGCAACTGAAGAGCACCCTATCCGCCACACAGGAACAGGGGGGGGGGGGGGGGACCCTCCCCTCTTCTTTCTGCATGGCGGCGACGGTGTTCTATGCAGTCACGTTATCTTGACTCTCTAGCGGCGTCAGCGGCATCCAGCGGTATCAGTCGGTCGCTGCTACGCTGGGGGATGAAAGGGGGGCGGAGCTGGTTACGAGGCCGACGACGACGCTGACGCGAAACCCAGGAACGGACGCCAAAGAGCTGCGCTCTAAAATGGCCTTTTATCTGAGTTTTTTAAGCTAGACATAAGTCAAATGATTTTTCTTAGTGTCAGTACTCTATTCCTGTTCAAGCGTTTTAATGTTGACGCGCCCATAGTTATTGTACATAATGGTTATGAAAAGTGGTTTTAAAGAAATTATTAAGGATAGTCTGTACAGTGCTTTCTCCAAACAGCAGATTCACACTTTAGGAAAACCCGCGATTCATTTTGGACTCAAAAACATTGCTAGCAGGTCATGAGTACACAGGCACCGCAAAAGTTACTGTGTCGAACGCGACGAGTGCATATGCCTGGATAGAAGGATATTTTCTCTCCGAGAAAAGCTGTGGAGAAAATCGACACTCACTACGCAATACAACGTTGAACAGAATAGCAACCATACCACGTCGATTTCAGGGGAATCAATACATGAGCATATTTTATGGAGCGTATGAATCGCATTTTTTTCTTCGTGTGGCATCGATATCTAGGTCAGTGATTTCGATCAAAGCCATACCGTCCCAGACAACGCCGTTGATTCTAAGGACTTTAGTACGTGGCCTTAGCTAGTGCAGAATATGGATCGAATGCTTACCTTCATATCGTATTTTTATCGTGTGCACGAGCTTCGACTGGGGCCACAACATAATTCGTAGTCCAGGTCAATGTTTTTCTTTTAACTGAATTCGAGCCTGAGTGGTCCTGGTTCAATTATCATGAAATATGCATAGATCCATAGATGAAGAGACCCATTTGAGGACTAAACCAAAGGAAATATTGAGCCAACCATTTTAACATTAGCCAAATCTACGCTTGTTCAAAAGAAATGGAAGATAATAATTGGCTCACAGGAATTTAGCTTGGGCTTGCTTCATATTTTGGTCGTCGAAGCACAGTTTTACCACTAACCGCAGTTACTGACCGAACACTTCTTGCTGATGTCAGCAGCTGTTGCAAAGCTTTGCCACATCGTTTTGCCTCTTTCTTTGCTGCTCTAGCATTGTCGACCATGCGTACGCACTCTTTTAATCGCTGTCTTCTTGCAGGCAAGAAAAGGTTTAACTTTGGCCTGATTTCCAGCATGTACGAGCTGAGGTAATTGAACACGACTATAAAATGAGTTAGAACGGCGATTAGATATCTACTTATAATCTCGGATGTTATTCACAAGTAGCGTGTAAAGGGAGAGTAGAGATCCACGTTCAAGGTTTAAGCAGCGGGGCTGCATTCCTCAATGATTATCCAAACTGCGTGAAGAGAACAAACCATGCGACTAATTCGAACTTCAGTGCCGGATTCACCGGCACGCGCTCCTCAAACTATGCCCCTCACTTCGTTTTGCCTCGTTTTCATGCCAATACGTCGACAAGCATGTGACAAGCATCTGGATATATTGATCTTGTGTACTTGCTCTCTTGCTCGTTGTATTCTTGCAGCAGAGAACTGATTTAATGTGGCTACATTTTCGACAAATATGAGCTTGAATAACTGAAAAATAAATAATTTCACCGCAAGTTGAGCAAAGAAAAAAGAGCCAAGTTGAGCAAAGAAAAAAGAGCCATTATGGGCATTTCTCCAATCATATCATATGCCACGTAAAACAATGTTGGCTAAAAGTCGCGTTCCGAGCGACTGGTGTATGCTGTGAATGCATTGGGTGCCTTCGGAGCCCTTGGAGCCCTTGGAGCCTATGGTTTAGGTCAACGCGAATGTAACCCGACTGCGCCGTCCCCTCAGATTACTCAGCGCCGCCAGTGGCGGCGCTGAACGCTGCGTTTCACTAGCGCCGCATGGCCATTGCAGGTTGTCTCAGTTTTCTTTAGGAGGGGAGAGGGGGGGGGGGCAATTAGTTTCCCTCAATGGCCATTTTTGGTCTAGTCTTCTCACTGCAGTGAATTCTGATGTGTATATTTTGCCTTCCTTTTCACAAGAAAATAATTCCGTGTGTTCGTTCCCTGGCCCACTCTGCTGCCATCCGGACTCTGAAAGTTACATCTTGTATTTTCTTTTATAGATCGCTGAGTTTGCCTTAGTTTATTTCGTTTCGTCAGCATCCACACTTCTGCACTATATATGAGTTGCGGTAAGATATAGTTGCTTTATAGATTCATGATTAGGGATATGGTTAGGCGGCCAATTGCGATCTGAAAGTAGCTGTCGAATGCTCTCCGCACCTTCTATTTGACATGTATTATCGGAGACCGCTCACGTCTGCACTGGCCACCAGGCAGAATTTCTGCTTGACCGGAATTACTAAATACGGTGGGCAACGAGCACCTCGAGAAATGAGGTGTCCCACTATAAGAAATAAGTCTCACACATATTGTGAGAGCCCTTTTACCTGTTCTCTAACGCACGTCAGTTTTTGCTGTAAACATAACGAAAAAAATGGCCTTCTGACTCGCAATTTTTTTTCTAACTTTTTCGCATGTTTTTTTTATTTCTCGGGAATTACAGATAAGCATATTTTGTGAGTTGTTAGCTCGAATAGCCACAGCTGGCACTGTGGAAGGTTGCATTAGAAATTATTTTACAGATTTCAAGCATTGATATGATAGGTTTGTTCACAGCTTGAGAACCAATGTCTAGCAAGATACTTACGTGTTTACAAAAATATTAAACAGGGTCGTAGATGACTGCTTTTTTTTTGTTTGTGACGTTTTTGTCTTCAAAGTTTTACTTCGTAGAAATATGCTGCTGTTGGAACGCTTGCGAACGTCACATAATGCAAATGTTCAATGCCTAAAAGCACATGGATGGATGGATGGAATATAGGTGCGTTCCCTTTGAAAGGTGTGGTAGCAGTAGCTATCATGCTCATTTTTTTCCTATATATAATTATTTTTATATTTTTTAACTATATATACCATCATTCTATTTATTGAGGCTGCGGAGAGCGACAGGGTCAAAAATGTGCGGAGGAACGGAACTAATCCTAATTAAGGCGCCTTTTTCGAAGATATCTAGAGAGCCAGCTTTTCAGCACTCGGCAACGGGCTTATCACGTCTTTTTTTTCTGCATTGCTCATACTTACTTATGTGGGCTATCTAAGGTCTTCGTGATTATTAACTGATCAAAACAGCGCTCTCGCATAGAAGCATGGTTAAGCACCGGCGGAGGCTCACCGGCCCTAGAGCAAGTTTCCTGTCAATTTAAAGGTTGTTATTATCATCTAAGTCTATTTGTAATCCTCGAGCTAGTTTTTTGATGACGCTAAGGAAAGGGCGTTTAATTATAGCAAATGGCCTATGCTCAATGATGTCGGCAATAATGATTTGTTTCAGTTAGCGAAAGAGACAACCAGGCAACCGTAAGGTCCAAGACGGAAGTTTGACATTAATCAAAAACAAGACGTGTTCTTTGCGGATGAAAAAGGAAACGATAATGCGGTGAATAATGCATTTCAACCGTTCCTGAACGGCCTACTGGAGAGAATGATTAAAAAAGTAAAGTATGCAAATTAGCATGCGTTCTATGGCCATTGGCCCTTGTACTTAATGAAGCTCCACATACGTATCACGAATTGTAGATCGGACGATGTCGTGTGAATAACTCCTCAACACAAGCGACGGAGAACGAGTTGTGTCTAGATCATACCTTAGAATGGGCGAGAAATAAAGTTTGCTCCTAGGAAAGGAGAAATACTATCCGCAGGAGGTCACAGACCAGGTAAATGTGGTTGAGCCAGCCGAAGGACCCAGCGGATGGCTCCACGGGAAACACCGAATAGAAGACACAAATTAGTGCTTTTCATGCGCTACGCTAATTACGCCAGTGTCGATGTAGAGCCAGGGTTTTGAGGGTGGAATGCGTTCTAGGCCTATAGTCCTCAGAAGCGGCAGAAGGCGAACGGAAAGCCCAACCAGAGAAGTACACTAAGAAGAGCCCAAATGGAGTTCCTGAAGAGACGAGCAGGTTGCAATAGGTAGCAAGGCACTGGCACTTGGATGGCAATATATCTGTCTGCGAGAGGCAGCGGTAACAAATGGGAGCCATCAAACTGGGATAGCTCGGGGTGGAGCGAATTAGCAAGTCGGCTAAGAACATGAACAGGAGTTTACAAGCACATCATAAATGAAAAATATACACGAGTTCTAGGTTATTAGTAGTCACCAACGCGGAAAACGTGGACACAAAAAGAAAAGGAGTGAGCAGCATTTGAAAATAGCGCTCCGAGTTATAGGAAGGAAATTGATGGATCTAGTTTAAATGACAACAAATGAGCCGAGTGGGTCGCAGAACAACTACTAGTTAATCACATCGTTCCCGAATTCAAGAGTAAAGAAGCAAGGGTTGGGTACGGAATATGAAGACGAGATATATAGTTAAACGATATGTGTAGTATGACGAACCAGGTAGCATGAGATGATAGCAATAACATCGTTGAAGTTGACACTAGAGTGTGTAGATATAGAGTGAAGGCATTTTTGCGGCTGCGGCTATAGTCAGGCTGATGTCGTCTTGCCAAAGTAAAGTGTCTTGGCCAACCATCACGATGCAAGTCTATTCCGGTGCGTGTGCGAACGCTCGGCATGTAATAAAAGCAATAAAATATGGGTTCGCCCAATAGAGAAGCCTGCAGTTTTCTTTGAATACGAAAAAATAATTTGATTACTTGAGAGGACGCCGGTTGATACCTCCGTAGGTTTTTCTGGCCGATAGGACTCGACGGAAATGGGGAAAAACGTATGCAAGCACGCAGGCGCAACCCTCAACAGACAAAAAAAAAAACAAACACACAAAGAGGGGAAATGGCTGCGCATCTTGACAAGGACAATCCTCTTCTCTTCATAGTAGTGCAACGCTGGATAGAAACCACTCGATAGAAACCGCTGAGGTCAATACAACCCGCCCCCCTCGGTAAATATGCAGCGTCAGCGGGGGTTTGCACAACCGCAGTACGCTTCCTCGGAAAAAGCTCCTTTGCGCGGTTCGTGGATTGGCTGCTTCTGCGGGGCAATGTAACTGACGACAGAGGCGCCCGGCACCGCCACAACCCCATGCTACAACAGATAACAAGCCTCGCTTAAGCGCCTGCCGGTAAAGGAGTAGAATATTTATACATTCTTGTCATTTTTTGTTTGATCCAATATGTGTGTTACTTCGTTTCTTAAAACGACTTTCAGGTATTTCGCGTATTTCTTTCACGTGCAGCTATTTTCGTAAGACGAAAATAGCGGCTACTCGCCGATTTGACAGATCATGATGGTTTTCTATTTGAAAAACTACGAGGCACTCTCACTCGTCTTAATAGGAAGTATATGGAAAACTATATTCCATAGGCAAGGGCGAATTATTTGTTGAGAGTTGGAATATTTGTAGTGGCTGTTATGTGTGTATGTTTTTATGTTTCAGTCGTATATATTGCTAAGCAGAACAAACAGACACGGTCGTCCTTTCGAACGCCCTGTTTTATTCTGTATTCCTCGTTTTCTGCTTTGCTCCTGCACTGTTCACTTCGTCGCCTAGCACATCGCAATATATATATACATATATATATATATATATATATATATATATATATATATATATATATATATATATATATATATATATATATATATATATATATATATATATATATATATATATATAATGTAGTGTGGTAACTTCCGTCTTCATAGCCACTGCCATGCGCCGCGTGCTGGCGCGCTCGAGGACGGAGAAGTTGGTCTGGTCTGGCATGGTGGAAGCAGAGGTCAATGTGCGGCTTCTAAGTTCCAGGGTGGATGGGAACGTACCCAGCAGCACCTGCACCAAGTCATCCCGCGTCATCTCCGCGCCGACATTTGTGCTACGTACCATGGTGACCCACAGTGTGCCCACGGTGGCGTATTGAAAACCTACACGCGCCTACGTCTGCGATTTTATTGGCGTGGAATGTACCGCTTTGTACGACATTTTGTGCGGGCTTGCGAATCTTGCCAACGCCGAAAAACTCCACAGAAGTCCCCTGTTTCGTTGCAGCCGTTACCCTGCCCTGCTCGTCCGTTTGACCGCGTTAGCATAGATCTCAATGGCCCTCTTCCTACTACTTCCACTGGAAACCGGTAGATTATCGTGGCAGTAGACCATCTCACTCGCTACACTGAAATATCACCGTTACCCTCTGCCTCCGCAAGAGACGTTGTTTTGTTCCTACTCAACAACTTGATTCTTCGCCACGGGACTGCGAAGGAACTGCTCAGTGACCGCGGACGCGTTTTCTTGTCCGAAGCTCTTGAGGCACTACTGAAAGAATGCCGCATCATCCACCGCACCGCAACTTCTTACCACCCTCAGACGAATGGCTTGACCGAGCGCTTCAACCGTACTCTGAGTGACATGCTGGCCATGTACGTCAACGACGCTCATTCCAACTGGGACCACGTTCTTCCCTTCGTAACCTACGCGTACAATACTGCGATACAAACCACCACTGGATTCTCTCCCTTCTTTCTTCTTTACGGACGCGAGCCAACCTGTACAATGGACGCGCTCTTTCCCTACCGCCCTGATGTTTCTGAATCGACGCCACTCTCGGACGCCGCCCAGTACGCAGAAGAATGCCGTCAGCTCGCCCGTTCGCTTACAACAGAAAACCAGTGGCAACAAAAACACCACCGCGACACCGGCGAGCCTTCTACATATGCACCTAACTGCCTGGTATGGCTCTGGGTCCCTGCCACAACCACCGGCCTTTCAAAGAAGCTTCTTGCTCGATATCATGGTCCATACCGAGTCATCCAACAAACATCTCCTGTCAACTACGTAGTTGAGCCTGTTACGCCCTCTGCGGACTTGCGTCGCCGTGGACGCGAAACAGTTCATGTCAACTGAATCAAGCCATACTATGACCCGTCTGTTCTGTCGGCTCCATAAGTCGCCAGGATGGCTCCTTCTCTACCCGGGGGGAAAATGTAGTGTGGTAACTTTCATCTTCATAGCCACTGCCATGCGCCGCGTGCTGGCGCGCTCGAGGACGAAGAAGTTGGTCGCGGCCTTGTTGGTTCGCCACGCCTGACGCTCCGCTGCGAGTTCCTCCTGACCGGCTATATCCATCTGAATAAACACACCCCTACAATATATATACAAATGGTACAGTTTGCTCAATTATATTAGTTTAATTTACCGATAGCGTACTTGATTCAGGATCCAAGAGGACTGGAAGGTTGACTTTTATTCGACATTATTTGGGAGCAACACGAGATGCAGTTGCTCCCAAATTTCTGATATCGTGTGGTCTGGTTAAGTCGCAAAAGCCAACGATAAATTGCTGAGTGGCCAGGTAGGCAGCCATTTACTATCTGCTAGTGGCATGCCTGTGATTTGTCGCTCAAAAGGGTGACAACGGCGACATTGGATTATCAGGGTAACTTAATATTATGAAATAAAAATACAGCAGCCAGAGCCCACATGACATTAGGCCAATGTCGACAACATATTTCGTGAAGGATAAGGATTGTCAACACAGATAAATACATTCGTATTATAAAAATCTCAGAATTTATAGGGGCATTGGCAGTAGCTCCCGGCGTCATTCAAACAAAATTTCATGCTTGCATTGCCTCAGGCGTCTCACCATGCAAACTCCCTGGCTTCACGATAGTTCAGATGACGTAGCAATCGTCTGACAGTGGAGTTTCTCGCACAGCACGGACAACGCAGTAACTACACAGTATTTTATTTATTTATTAAAATGTACATTTATTAAAATGTCATAACGGCCAGCAGGGCGCTATAGAATAAGTGGGCTGAAAAAGCAAAAAAATAAGGTAGACGTGATAAAAAAAATAAAAATTTTAAATGAGGATGCACACGCCTGCTCAATAATTACATGGCGGTGAGTGCATAAGATGTAACGTCATAAGTACAGGCTATGTTTGCCCGAAGGTTGTCCCTGTCAGGCCTGGTCTTCGGTAAGAAGTAAATAAAAAGCGGCTTCGTGTTGCACATAATAACGGCAAATTCATGCGGATTATCAACTTAGGAGGAATCGTATCACGAAATTGAAGAAAAAATGTGTTTATTATCCAGTTATGAAAGTAAATGCTGTGAAAGACTGAGGCGTCAAATGTTTCGACGAATTACAAGATTAGATAAATTTTCCAAAGAAACATTAGAAGTGCGAGAATATTTTGAAGGGATATGATTGCACACGCAACCAATGCCTTGCACGTACAGTGACGATAAATACGGTATAGATTTCATGTTCAATGCTACAAGCAGCATTCAATGGGGGACCATCGCATTGCTCCCTGTTGCCCTACTCGCACCCTCTTGTTGCCGCAAGCATTATCTACCCAGAAGCTTCCCCTTCCTGCCACGCAGTGCTTTTCATTTTCATACATTTTGCTTTGTTTTTTTTTTTTACGGTGTACGCATCCCTCTTACCTATGTTACCGGAGCGGTGAAGAACAGTGGGCGGTGGGGCGCAGAAAAAGCACGCTTTTACGTCCCCTGCGTCCTCTGAAGGGCTCCCCCTCAGTTGGACACCAGACTTCAGTGGAGCCGTGCGGGAAGCGGAGGGGACGGGTATAGGAAGTAGCGAGAAAAACGGGTCGAAGGTGCTAACGGTGAAGAGCCTTTCGCGTGCAGCCGTGCGAGACTTGTTAAGTGCGAAAAGAAAAAAAGAGAGGAAGGTGAAAGAGACCGGGCTCGCGAATATGTAGCAATTTATGCTTGTGGGGACAGCGCGCGCGGGAAGGATGCGGTGAGCCTGGCTGCTAAGACGCTGAACACCAGGAGTTGGTGGGGTTGCGCCCGCTATTGGGGAGCCCATTTGAGCCACTGGCATTGGTGTAGACATCGGACATTGATCCTCTTCCAGCGCGTCCTTTTGCAAAGAGAGTCGATGGAAGCTGGACATAAAACTTCTGTCAAGAACCTGGTACACCGACCAACTAAACTACGATTGACAACACACTCATTCTCCCAGCTAAAAAAAAAAAAAACCAAACATTTTGTTACATATTAAGGACATCTGGCAAGCAGAGCGCAAAATACGTGAAGAAGGTAGGAATCGTTTGCCACGTTTTTTAAACTCCACGTTTCGTTGTTCAATTCAAATAGCCGAGAGTTTTTTGAGCGTTGAATTATAAATTTTGAGTATACAAGTCTTACAACTGCACATGCATATATGTTGAAATTAAACGCCTTATGGAGTGTCTACAGGTGGATACAATACACTAGCTAGCGGTCTTTGGATATTCGGCATTTTTAATGCGCCAGCCTCGAAGCAGCTCTTCAAAATAGAAGCTTTTGAATGTCATTCTTACGGAGCGTTTCTGTTCCTTGCCATCGCTTATCTTTCTGGGTGTATACGCGCAAATTATGGTTCTGGCATCTTTCTCCATTTGAATAAGATCACTTGCCTGCTCTCTGGAGCTGACATCCCATATAAAGGACATGCAAAAATACCGGTGCCCGACTTTATAAGATACAGAAAGAAAACAACTTTTCGGAAGAAGAGTTCCAGTGTGTTCTTAGTGGAAGAGGCAAATGGCCGCCATCCGGTGACTTGCGTTGACTTCGCGATCAAGAGCGCCCGATTCAACATTGGTGTTTGCGTTGCGCAGCCCGTCCTACGGGGCCTCAAGTTAAGGAGCTTCTAAGAAAGCCTTTGGGGGAGGGGGGTGAGGAAAGATATGGTTAAGGTTAGCGGTCTTATCAAACCTAGCGAAAGTTGAGCTTTTACATTTGGGCAATATGCGTGCGTCTACCGCAGGTTGATTAAAAAGATGATTGGTAAGAAGTTGGTACTTTCCTTCAGGCGATTTCTTGTCATTTTATTAGGGAATTTTGTGATAGTGGGTAAGCTCTCTATAAAATGTTTCAAGTTTAACGTGAGGCTGCGGTACGAGATCAATTCCTCCGTTTCGACTTCCGCAGTATCAGGTCATACCGCTCGAGTGCCAAAACATCGAGCGCCTTAGTGAGCAGTGTCGCTAAGTGGCCTGAGTAGGCGTTTCACCATACGACTTCTACCTTTCCCTCAAGTGCAGTATCCGACTTGAAACAGGGCTGGTTGACAGCAGAAATCGCAATCGCAGCGTTTTCCCGTGTCTTTCGCATCGCAAATGGGAAGTCTGTGAACTCAGTGCTCGAGGGGATTGTACTAAAAAAATATAGGGTGTATAGGAAGGACAATAATCATTTTATCGCTAGCGAAATGATAGACGTTGTTCTTTATTAAGGCAAGCGATGTATTGAAAATGACGAGTTGTAACACTGCATGTTTTTTGTCTGTATGAAAATTGGAAAAAAAGTCGTGAAATTTGTAAGTAAAATAGGCGTTAACGCAAGAAAGCCGCTATGCACTCACTTTTCATCGCGCTCCCGCCAACGTGAATGGGTCAATGAGCTAAACGTGTTCCTTTTTAACAGATAATTCAGTGATGTGAACAGCTGTTCGGCTTTGTAATGTGTTCTTTACTTGCTGTTCGGTATTTTCACTTTGCAAGATTTCGAACCTTTTATCTTTTATCTCACTTACATGCCTCTCGTTGCAGAGAGGCTGGTCATGACTGCGACTTGATAGTATTAATACCAGTATTTTACTCTGCGGCTCCCAGTAGATCATTCATTCACATCTTATCTGGCATAGTGCTGTTGAAGCTGCGATAGTTAAGTCGCAGTAAGGATAAACTGGAAATATAATAAATTGTATGCAGCAAAACTAGGGGCGCTTCGAGGCAGAGATGCCGCAACATCACTCGGGTCATTCTTCCGTTCAGGCCACCGAGCCACAAGCAATAGTCCTGCTGCTAGAGTTATGGAGGCTTTTCTCAAACTTAGGACAGGAACGCCGAGTCATGATTCCACAGCGGCTCATAATGCAACTGTGATGATCAAACAAAAATAGTGGAAAGTATATTTGTAGCAGTACTTTTAGTACGGCACAGGCGCTGCCCCCAATTGAGTACTTTCGTAAAGAAAATTTTAGGGGAAGGGGAAAAGGATGTCTATATAAAAAGATATAAGATTTGGACTCCATTTGACGTGGGTTGGACAGATTCGAATTGCTAGCTACCGGAGAGAAAAAGAAAGGCGGATTTTTATCTCCAAATAATAATATATTTTATGAACAAGTGCCTGCTACTACGGGAAGAAATGAGCAATATAAACGGTTTAAAGGTCTCGCCTAACATACTGCCTCATAGGCCGAGAAGGAATGTTTACTCTCAGAGTTGTTAAATGCAGAACTATTGCAAAATTAACGCTTAAATCAATATTTCTCGCTCGGATGTCTTCATATATATTCTAATATGATTTTGCCTATTTCTTACCTTTGCTAGTATGTTAGCTTGATATCGTTTTTTCCGCACTATTTATAAAGCTTTCCAATATGTTCGCAATATTGCCCTGTTTATTAAAAGAGTGCGCTGGGAGTAGTTAAAGTAGTTAAACCAGATTTCTAGTCCTTGGAACACAAGGAAATTACAGACAAGCAAGCGGGAATCCTTCCTCATCACGATTGAGCACGGTGGAAGGAAATACTATATGGGCGAGGTGCTTTTTATTGCTGAGCAAAAATAAACACACAATTGAAATGCTTTTCCAGGACAACGCTTATCTTTTGTCACATGCAAATATTTAATGTTTTGGGCATTTCAAAATAAAAATTAAGCTCTCGGGATAGTGTTACGGAGCACAGTATCGAAATGACGACTACGCGCTGGTGTGGTATTGTGAAGAAGGCGACGCTCAAGCTAAGCTGGGTTCGTCCTGGTGGCGAGTACTTCTGGCAGTCAACTAGCGGTTACCGCTGTGTACATTTTCCTTAACATTTGGTGGAGGTGCTGGGTGACAATCTGGCGGCCACTGCGGAGATCCAGGTTTGCTAGAATATATAGGTTTGCTACGGACGCACTTACAAGCACGTCTAGAATATCAAATGAACTGGGGAAATTAGAATAATTAGGAAAGATTTCTTTAAATATATATTTTTATTGTCGAACAATACAAATCTACCACACGTTGCAGTCACTTTTTTTTTCGTGAAAAAAAAAAGGTTACGGACAGTTATTTTTCTGTCTTCAAACAATACAACCGTTAATTAAGGACGGTGTAAGTTTTGAACCGTCTTGGGGTGACACTTTTTTGGTAAGTGCTCGTACACCGTTCTGAAAGCCTTGCTACGCTAATCTCCTTAATCTTTGTATAATCCTTGTTGGATATTATTTTTCGCTGAAACTTAATGCTCATGACGTAAATTAAACCTTTTCTAGCGGTTCACTCTACTTGAACCAATCTTGGCAAGCTTCTAAGCTACGGGTTAGTCTGGCTGCTCGTTGTTCGACGATCTTCGGCAATGTTCGGCATTGTGCGGTCTCTTTATTTCACGAGATGTCTATATGTACAATGTATTTACCTACCCTAAAAGAAAGTGTTGCGGGCATGGAACTTCATTAAAAAGATGATGTTCACTGCACATCACGACAATATTTTGCAGTTGAAACTTAAGAAAGACAACAATGTTTACTGCATGGAATGACAGTGTGTGCAGTTTTACACGAAACGGCAGCAGCTGCGACGATAGCATAGTGCTCTCGTGTCTGGGCACGACGATCCAAATGATGATGTTAGCTTCACAGTGTGATATTTTAAGCTCACAACACTTCCATTCATTCACCTAGACGTTTTGCTAGGGAGGAGTAGAGCTGACGCTCTGTAACAATGAGGTATGTTCACAGGTTTTTGCCTGCACAGAAGCTAATAAAAACCTACGTACACCTCTAGAGCTACCATCTCCATAAACGGGTACAATGGCTATTTTAAATTTTACTTCGAGTACCGCCATAAACCTCCCCTGACCAAACAAAAATGTTTGTTGGACAAGCCCTGTTAGTTTCAAAGCGGACGCAGTGCGTCATAAAACACATTACTATGTGAACCTATTACGAGCTAGAAATCGCCGTCGGCTACCGATAAACTTTACTTGTACAGGACCATTAGGAGATTGAGGTCAAAGGCTAGACAGAACTAATAATGAAGAATGCTGAAATGATCTATCGTGTGTGCACAAATGATAGTCGTGCCAGTTCCTGAGGGACGTTGAAATTGACAAAACAAAAAAAAGCCATGAGTGAAAGCATGAGAGGAGATTGTTGAGTTCATCCTTCAAACAAATATGAAATGTAACCCATTAATTAGTGCTCTCTGTCATAAAAAAATACAAGCCTTGTATCCATTAACAGCAATTCAGCATACACTATGTAGGGATCTATAACTAAAACAATAAATAAACTAAGCTTTCAAAGAATTAGACACTTGACATATGAAGTAAAATTTCGATCATAGCAATAAAGCTTATATTTACATTTGCACTGAATAAAATTTTAATACGTAATGTATTGGCGAAACATCCATAAATCACAGTGCTATCTGGATCCAATCGGCGACCGTTACGCGAACGCTTATCGACTGCAGAATTCTTGTTGTTGGCCACAGTAGACGAGTTCTTTGCCAGCATATCCACAAATAGATTTTCTACCCCGAGCCTATCAGCACCGCTTTATATGGCAGACATGATATATGACATAAGAATACATGCATCGCTTAATATTCATCTATAGCTTGTTTTATTAGGGATAAGACGGATGGACAGAGACATTTAGGCCAATTCCTTTAGATTTGGTTCGGAATTTGCAGCGCGTGCAAAGGCTGAAGCCTTCCCTTAAAAAATGTTCCATATTTCCAAAACTTTTATGTTTACTTCTAATTAATTTTTTTTAACTTTCAGGCGTGAATTAGGTGCTCTATATTATTATTTTTTTATCGTTTTCATTAGCCCACGTATTCTTTCTCTGTTTTGTAATATTTTTGTTCTGGTTTTAAGTTGGCTCAAAGTTTATGTAATGCCTTCGGCCCGTAAGGGAAAAGTAAATGAAATGCAATCTCTCTGAGCAAAATGCTAACCTTCGTTTTCTTCGTAGCAAGCACCCCACAATTACCACATAACCCGTCTTCATTTAGCTTTTTATTTACGAATCCAAACCTCTGAGTTGGAGATATGTTTTTTTAAAAGTTTGTATGTTTAACCCTTCAAGAAGAATTTTGCAAACCTCCTTCTCTCAATTCGATTAATATTTGAATGTCCTAAAAGATCAAAATTACTATCCCAGCTGCAATGATGACATGAAGTTTTTTTTGTGCCTAATAATTAACCAGGAGCCCAAGAGAAAAAAAAAAGAGTTTTGAAACGAGAAACATATTTTCTTTTCTAGCTGTCAATTATCTTCTACATCTCAAAATACTGAAAACGCATGTGATAAACATCAATGATTTTAATAGACTTTGTCGGTCATGGGTAATTTCGATACAGCTCCGTAGTCTTATCAGTGTACCTGCAGTTGTGTACATTTATATATGGCACGGGTTTTTCTCAAGTTTACAGTGAAATTTTAGCGTTGCGTTGAATACAACGCGGCACAATACATCATGTGTTTCAAATGGCTCCCATTACTTAATAACTAAAGTTTTCTGCATTTTTCTAAGCATCGAACACAATTTCACTTTTTTATTATTGCATACAGGGAATAACATGCTTTCGGGAGGTTATAATCAGTGCATTGCTATTTTTGTCGCAAATACGCGCTTTTAAAAGAAGGTGATAAAACGATTTAGAAATTTTTACCAGCAAAAATACTTAGATAAGGAAAAGGAAAGAAACGGAGGAACCAGCTGCTATCATGAAATTGACTAATTACTGCACTGCGATTGCCATTCAAGTCCAGTTTTTCTGCCTCTGCCTTTCTAGGATCGGGGAAGTTTTTGCCCTTTTTCCAACGTGCTTTCGAAATTTCGGATTCTATTTGATTACCAAAGGGGCACCGTTTTCCTTACGCACACAGAAGAACATTATCAGCTCTGATTTCATCAGGTTCCTGTGTGCTTCTAGTCGATTCTTCCCAGGTTCGGAGTAGGCGGCCAATTACATCGGGTCGAATCTGAGCTCCTTTGCAGTCGAAGAATACACTAACACATTAGCGGGAACGCAATACCCTTCTCGCTCATCGAAAGAGTACTTCCTGCCATGGCGGCATAGCTGATCGGCCCGCCAGATACTGCATTTCCCTGCGGAGGACAGAATGGTAGCCGGGATACTGCTGTGCCTTTCGTCACTGCAGGCCTAGTGGTAGAGCTTCATTTGCGAATCCCCCTTCTTCTGTTTGCGAAAGAGGCCCGGTGGGAAATCTCGAGCCTTAGCAGGCACTGCAGAGCATCTGTTCGTGACTTCGTCGCCCTCACTGGCGATCTAATTCCTTGTGTAAACTGCCTCTGTGATCAGCTACGCATGTCGCCTGCCTGGTAGTATGTTTACGCGCGGAAGCAATTTAGTTTAGCAGCGAATTTTATTCGTCATCGTCAAAAGCGTAGCAAAAAAGGCCGAACGGGCAGGCTACACGTGCGCTATGCAGTAACCCAGAAGCTCAGCGCTGCTATCTATTGTAAACTCGAGGAAGGCGTATAAATTTACATGCCGCAAAACAAAGCATTGCGAGGAAACGAGATCAGTTGTGTCAGCAAAATTTTACGTCTTCTTGATTCAATTGTTGTGCTTTGGAGCAAAGGACGGCTTGTTTGTTTTTCTTCGGGTGTCTTTTCTGCAGGAGTTCCATGGTTAACGTTTGTTTTCAGTGTCAGTTACTTAGGGTGCAATATGCGGCCCAGTAGGCCTGATTTCTTCAAACGCGCGAGCAGAAAAGTAGGTAATGTGAGGTTCCCCCGTGCAAGTGTATTGCGCCTGCCTTTGTGCGAACGCGGCGGGAACAGAACGATTGCGCGGACCACCATGATATCTGTCCGTGCATAAAAAGTACTCACAACTCCCCTGCTTCTCAGCTGGCGAGAAGGGGGGAAATCGGCTAGCGACGCGAAAGCTATTCTAAGACAGCTAGAGTAAGACATTGAGAGAGGGGCATGTCTGTTGCAGGCGTGGCGGCCGTCACTGGACAGCGTTGCACAAGCGTGGGTTAATCCGGAGTGAGCAGTCGTGTGTCGCTCGTGCGTCCTCAACTTCCGCATCTCTCCCCTCGCATCAGCCTCTCCTCAATTTTCACGGACAGCAGACGTTTACGCGCGGTGGTCCCTCCATCTCGGCTTCGAGCATGCTCGCCGCGTCGTGAAGCGGCTTGTGCTCACCTCCGCGCCTTACCTGTCGCTCGCCTTCAAGCGCGTCTCCCTCTCTCATCTCTCTTTCTCTCTCACTCTATGATCTCACTCCAGACATTTCGGCCGCAGAGCAGTGCATTGTAAAGGGGTACATTGTGCCTGTTCTCGCTCATTTCTGAAGATGGTGTAAGGAAAGCTGAGGACGCGGCTGGGCCGCGTGTTTGCTTCGCGTAGCAATGAATAAAGCCGGACCGTATTTCACTGCGGCGCAGGTTAGACGTGCTGATTACAACTGTTAGGACGGCAGCGGGATCGTGAGTCTACTGATTCTTAAATTGCAGCTGCACGGTTCAAGAATACAGAAGCACTAAGAATTAGGAAACGAACCGAGCTTGCTCGGGAAACGGCTCAAGACAGTGAGCGACGTCGTGATACAGATGCCGAAACAAAGAGGAACAAACCTGCGGTAGAAACTCCAGGACAACGGGCTTCGCGACTGCGAGCGATGGAAAGGTATAGCAGGGATATTTTCATAAAAGCCATGTGGGCATGACTGCCTAGGGACAAATTGTACCACGCCTACTTGTTTGTTTCTAGATCTAGCAACATTTGTCTCTAGATTTCAAAACTTGTCCATAGACATAGCGACGTTTCTTCTTACGTAGGACGTCACATCCTTTCACACATTCCGCACAACTTCTACTCACAGGGTCCTGCCAAGGCGCTCCTGCTGCAAGAAAGGTTTGCACCTTAGAAACAATATTCTGTCTAGTTGAAGGGTAGATGCTGCTGATTTACGATTTATGAGCACAAATAAAAAGACACTTTGAGCTTCCATCTCTCGGTTTCTGATAAATTAGACGCCTTGAAATAATGATAGCGCAGCTTTTCTGACTACTGTATTCTTGTGGGAGCCTTTAAATATGTAACTTCTCCGAACTCTAATCTTTGGAGACACTCTAACGCTTTGGAGACACTCTGGAGACACTAGAACGCTTTTTTTTTTCGAGTGAACAGCTTACAGGGCGAATAATGGAAACACCTTCATTCAAGGTTTATATTTGATGTGAACAACGCCATTTTCCTTGTATTGCGGATGCCCTAGGGCGTTCGTTGTGATTCTGCTAGGGCACCAATTACAGTGCTAAGTTGTGTTTTAGATTGAAACATTTAGACAGCCGGAAGAATAAAAGAAGTTATGTGTGTTAGGAACAGTAAAAATAATATTGAAAGAATAACAGCTCCTCATATAAATCCTAACACCAAAAGCTTGTGCAGCCCTGACAAAAAACATATATGCGGAAGCAAGCACCAGACAGCATGCTGCTTTAACAGTTGTGTACGAGTCCAGTATGTTTCAGATCATAATATATATTTTCATGGCGTTGAAGCTCACCATATATTGATTTCACTATATTCAGTGCATAGGCAGCTTCGTAAGCATGAAGTTTAGCCATCTCATGCTGATAAGAGGGCACGCAAGCTCCACTTACCATGCCCCCTAAATCTAAATCAACAGCTTCTCGCTTCTACTCTACGTTTTTGGTGCTTATATGGTTCACTTACTGCCCTTAGTTTATTGAAAAGCATAGTACTGTTGCAATTTTGCTTCAAAATATATGGAGATGATTGCTTATATTTACATCGCAACCGCGATTCTTTTTCAACTCCGGCCATAAGCTTTACTGATTCCGACCCTATATGAACAGCCTTATCAAAATGTTTTTTAGCAAATTCACCTAACCAGTTCAATGTCTGTGCCTTAAATTGTACGTGTGCTAACGAGTTCAAATTGAAAGAAGAAAATATCTCAGCCATTTCAAAATTCTATTTGCCTTTTTCACAGAATTAAAATATTTGTATTGCATTACCAGGCGTTCACAACGTATACTGTGCTGTACCAAACTGCATCCCATGAGAGAGCACCCGTCAGCAAGCATTACCGCTTTTCTTGCTGCAAAAAGACATTCAGTCTTGCAGTACCCTGATAAATACCTTTCTGTCCACACGTTAGAGAAAACGCGCAAGTCGAGCTGAAACCTGCACCCTTTTCTTACCTTCTGAAGAAATTCCGCTGCAGCAAAATGACCTCTCGTGTTGCTTCGTCACGGGCCTCATATACACAGAGAGCATGGCAAATATGCACATTTCACAAATTGTTGCGCATTTAGTGGTTTAGTGTAAAATTTCTTCACAAGGACAATATATTTGTTCTCAGGGGCAATTACTGTAGTTGGTTTGGTTTGGGCATGGTGTAAAAGTATATCACTGAACATAGTGCGAAAGCACAGACTAATGCCAGGGCCAGCGGCACTCTTTTGCCTAGCCAGCTTTTATGACATGTATTGTAGGGTTTCAGGATATTATCGACAACTGTAATTCACGTGACTTAATATCAGAGTAAAGAAAATATGGCTTTTTGTTTGGTATTAGTAGTTACTGCCAATTTAAAACCCTTATTATAGGAGTCGTGCGGCGATGTTCGTTGTCAGTGGTAGGATGGCTTATAAAACATGACTGTCCGCCATATTTACGTGTGCACTTGAGCCACACTTCCGATTTCCGTCTTCCGAGAAGCCTAGTAAAACGATTGATGAAAGAACCCTAAAAGTAAAGCTTAGCGTAGTGCAGGAAAGTGACGATGAGCCTGGTAGCTGGCAGAACAACTTCTTAGGGCCGTAATAAACACAACACACTTAAACAGACGTATTTGGGCGCCTAAATGGGCCTCATTAACTAGTCTGGAACACCAAGTAATCGTCTCTAAAGGGCTGGTGCCAAGCAGTTCTGCAAATATGTTCCGGCACCTAAATAGTTTACAAGAGCAAGTAGCAATGAACTGTCTGTTCGTAAAACACCACGCTAATCATTGTGTTGATTTGATAATCTTGTCACCGGGAAGCCCTCTCTTTAGGAATTCGCGTCTGGGCATTCAATTTCAGCAGGCCTGTTACGCTCGGGCTTTTGGAGAAAGCAGCATAACGGTTCACAGCTTTACGTCAAGGATAATCTGTCACATAAGTGTTTGTATCATCCCTTATCGACTTGTTTGCTCTTCATCGTCCCTTGATCCGACTAACTGCTTTAAAAGCAACTCCTAGCTCGGAAAAATTGATATCTTCAGTGGGCGCAAGCCTACTTATGAAATCTCTCTGCGTCTATCTGATGTGCATAATTTATCATGGCTTATAATAGTTCACCCTATAATACTAAACAGACATGTGCTGTTGTTCGGCTACATAATCAAAAGAAATATTTCCTCTAAACCCGTCTCAAAAGAAACTCAAAATCACCGAAGAGGAAAGCTCAGCCATAGCTTAAATCAAAGAACCCACATATGTAACCTAACTCACATCGCTACAAATATTCATTGCATCGCGAAGCCTAAAATATATTTGCGGGTAATTTTATACTTGCGCATATAAGCTCGCTCGGCCAAAGGATGATAATGTGTTGCTTCATGCCGCCACATGTGAAAACGTTTCTGATGAAATTCAATGTTGTGTTTCTTATACACAAATGAACGGCTGCCATGAGGATACCTACAAAAAGAAAAGTATTTATGTCTGCAATTTTTTCGTAAAGAGCTATATTTTTCAACCGCCTTTGCTGCCCCCGGTTTTGAAAATTGGTGGGCGTTAAACAAAGCGAAAGCGCTGGGTAGAGTGCAGGACATTACATGAGCAGGAGTGGCCTTCAAATGAGATTCTTAATAATTTGACGCCAGTCTCTGGCAACCACGTTTTTATTCAAGTGACTGCAGGGGAGACCTCAATAATATGATCGATTGTTTCAATTGTACTATTCGACAGCGTGAACAAGATGTCCACATTAGCTTGCCAAATAACTTGTTCTGACTGCGCATTTGTTTTTTTGAACAGTTGCAACGCTAATTTACGAAATGCAGTGAGGGCCCAGCTATGAGCCTGATGGGTTACAGCCGTATATGTATATCTGTGCATAAATCGAGCACGATGTCAAGAGTAGCCCTTTTATATTTCCATTAGAACTTTATCGTTCGGCGTTCCGCGTCAAGAGAACGCTAATAAAAGTTTTAATTCGAAAGCCTTTAATGGCTCGTACTTTCGTTCGCAACAGGTGCCACACTTTGCGGCCAACCTAGATCATGTGATGCCATCAAAGATGACGGCCACCATGGTTCTAGGTGGGCCACCCCACGCCCCCCAAATCTAGACGTATTAAGACCTACCCTTTAAAGCGCTTTCGTTACGCGGAAGGTGGCAGCTTGCAGCTGACATGGCTGAGTACTGACTGAACGTAGGTCTTCCTTACATTACCTTTGGCAGGCGCATCCAACTCTAACATCGGCTTTCACATGGGAGGGTGATATCAGAACCAGCCTGCCAAGACCCTTGCATTCGCGTTATCCCTAGGCCACACAAGCATGTTCATACGAATCGTTTAAATCAGGGCTTTATATTTTGGCTGGCAGCTTACGCTATCACATAATGCCGATCCAGGCGTCCATGCGGCGCCCCAGGTACTACAGAATGTGAATCCCAGTAGGTCCTATGTCGGCAACTGGGGCTGGGGCAACCATCATAAAACCTGCATCGGTCCCCGATGGGGTAAACATGAACAAGCCCCATTTGGGCTTGCCCCTGTTTCTGCTGCATGGGTCCAATAGCGGCGTTGATCGGGCTAATTTGCAGAGCGCATACCTGCATTTAGACCACAAGTGTCCCCTGTCGGATATTGGAGGGCAATCCCAACTAAATATCGGTTTTGTATGGAAAAGCCCTCATAGATCCAAAATTAGACCGCCCGCATAAAACCTTTGTGGGATCAACATCGGCCGTATAGTGGGGCAAGAAAACAAGCATGCCCACATGCTGCCATACTCGGCCCTTTGTAGGTCACTTGAGAGCGGGTGGAATATGAATAAGACCTCAATTTGGAAAAGCCCTCGTGAAGCTAAAATGAGACAGCCTTAGTTAAACCGCTTTATGTCTCACATTGCCAGTAATGGCTGGAAGGCGAGAGCGCCCGCATGGTACCAAAATTGGTCCCCTATGGTTAATTTGAAGACAGCTGCAACGGCAAGTGCGCTCTAGGTTGAAAAACAACACCCAGCCGAACTGGGGCTGCCACATAAAACCGCTGCAGGTCCCACATTTGTCTTGATGGGGAGAGAAACTAGAAGTTCTGTATGTTTGTCATATTTGTTAAGAATGATTGCTGACGCAACGTAAGTGCGGACTCTTGTAATAATTAGCGCTAGCCCAAATCGGGCTGCCGAATTAACGCTGCTTTAGGTCTTATATTGGCCGTAGCATGACTCAACACACCAGCGTTTCAGCACACTATTGTGCAAGCATTCTTTTTATAGTTTATTTGTATTAGACGTTGCCCTAAAAGGCTATTATAGATGATTTGTATAACAGTTGTTAGGATTTTTAGTCGGTTAGAACTATTGCATGGCTTTAGTTCTCGCGCTCATACAAATTGCGTTTAAATACTAAAACATACTGATTGCTAACTGTTGCATGTGGTTGCCATGGACAGCCTGAACTCGGGGGAGGTGGTGAAGAGTGGCTGATTCTAGCCCTGACGGGGCTGGGACAGGTAGGTCAAAAAAAAAGTAAAGATCACAGCCGTCGATTGCGGCGGGGCTAACCTGCCACAGATTTTTATCTGTTGTAGGCCGTCATTGCACCCGTCACTGCTTCGGTAGTGGACGACGGCTGTTGTTGCGGCGCGCGTCTTTCTCTCCCACTTCTTTTTATTTCTTCTCTATATTCTCTTCTGTCCGCACGAGGCAGCGGATGTGTCTCAGCTTGAGAGCCAGTAGCAGGCCCATGCATCTTCGTTTCCTTCTTCCTACAGCCACAACGACAATATTACTGCTCGGAACGCACACCTCCACAGCCTGAAAAAGATGGATATGAAGTCATTTAGGCTAGAATAATGTTATGAGTTATTGTGAAATTTAATATTGTGGCTGTCTAGGTAGGGCAGACATGTATAAAATAATTGCGTAATTGCGTCAGTAAATATTTATTGGGAGAACTTGGACTAGGACTTCCCATCAATTATCTGCTTTGGACCCCTATGGGAGTAATGTGGGCAAGCCCATGTGCGGCTTGCGCTATAGAGTCTGCATCAGTCCTATGACATTCTATGAGGGTCTGACCGAAACAAAAAATTGATTAATGTACTGTCGCTTTCTTTTATCTTGTCCTTTGTCTTCGTGTTCGCGTTGTTGAAATTAATAATGAATAAGTACCAACTCGCCCAACAAAGTATCTTGGTAAGTTCATCCAAAGAAGCTGCCCGAATCTCTCCAAAGTAGGACTATCGGGGGGAGTTGGTGGGATGTGCACTTTTAGCAATGCAAGAAACATGTGAACAGCCCCGCAAGGGCTGCCTGCATCGGTTCCAAGTGGGGCCGATCGGGACTTTGTCGACAGTCTCCTTCAGGCCTACGTCGGCCCCCCTTGCAGAACCGACATTGAGCCCACCAGGACTGTCTTGCATTTCCTGCATCAGACCCACCGGATCCACCCCTCTCATAGCCTACTTTGTGTAACCTAGGGCCTTTCGTTTGGCGCTTCCTCGAAGGCCTCGCCACACAGGCCACAGAAGCAGACGCAGTAAAACCAGGAATCAGCGAAGTTTCAAATAAAGGCCTTCGCGTTATCGCACTTCAGTGGTTCAACGTGCCACACAAATGTTTTTCTATCTACCTATATATAAACTAAACTTTGCCTGCCTCAGCATATTAAGGTCTCAAATCAACGAAGGTATTGATTATCTTGGATGTGTTTGGATGTTACGATGGTTTAGCGGAATTGCCTTCATGTAAAGAAAACGACGCCAGTTTCGTTTTCTTTTAAATAGCTAGCTACAAACACGAAACAAAAACGTAAAGGTTCTAATTCAGAGCACAGGATTCCCACGCACGTATATTACTTACACACAATTTCCAATTTCTGTGCTACATATACATGCTTTCAGTCGAGAGTGTTCGACTTACGCGCGTATTCAGAGTTAATATCTTGGCTTAGAAATATTTCATTTGTCTTTGTTTATCTTGAAGGAATTTCTCCTGTCCTGCTGCCCGTAACGACCCGAGACGCACAGATTGGCGCGTCCCCTTAGTGAGCCGAAATCAGTGGAAATTAACAGTTGAACGTGTATGCTTTTCGATGATGAATAACTTTAATTGCTGAGATCCATGCTATCTGTAGTCGCTGCTTTCAAAACAGTAGCACCTGCGGAAGCTTGTTCAGAAATGCAACGTCATGATGCGAACTATGTCGATTATGGTAGCCTAATAATTGCCAACTTTTCCGAACTCGTCAGAGCAGCATTGCTGAAAACCGATAGTAGTTTCTTTGCCGACATTTTAACCTGTCTTATTCTCGGCCGTTTCAACATTACGAAATTTTTAAGAATAATTAATAAATGTACAGAATGCAGTTCGAGTAATTTTTTCGCTAATGAGGACTGCGGCAAGCTACCACCATGCTACTTTGACTCGGGTGAAGTAAGGTAATAAAGAAATATATACTGATAGGAAAATGTTTGGTACAATACAGTAGTGGTGCATGATGGGCTATGTTTTATCCTTATTTATTCTTGGAGCCTGAGGTCACTCTAAAGGCATTATATCCATAGATACATATATTGGTGCGGGAGAGACCTCTCTTTCTGACTACTTTATCTGCGTGTAAGAAACGTCACGAGAACCATATGAACGATAAAACTCACACCGTGGTCACGTTGCACGTGCTTGATTACTTGAAAACTTTGTTAGAGCTCGCAACAAAATGCTTTATTTGTTTTTTGTTTCTACCACAAATAGTGACATTCGCCGCCGATGTACCGTATGCTAAACAGTAGTAATAAACATCAAAATAAACAGGTGTGAGTTGCTTTTTGTAATGTACATTCGCAATAAGAATTCATATCTTTGCAATAGTAGGTGCAATTTGCGTGCCATATGGTTTAAGAGAACACAGCCACATGTTGAGGCACTCCTTCTCGGAGGTAACGAAAGCATCCCTATTACGTCCCATGACATGTCCTATAAGCACCCGAACGGGAGTGTTTCTCGGTCCGCAAAATAAAACTTAAAAGGGAAGACTAGCGCATTTGAGAACTAGAATCGGGCGAATAAGGAAAGGAATAAAATGCAACGAGCTATGTTGACATAACGCGCCGCCAAGAGGCATGCAGGCTTACATCAAAATACGATCGGTAAATAGCGCTCCGTCTCCAGGGAGTATGATTACTGACAAGTGAAAGGTGCAACTCGCCGCATCGCGACTCCGAGTGCGCGCCCCGAGTTGATGGCGCAGCGACATGAGCAGGCTTGTATCGAAGCGCTCGAGTGATGCATTTTCAGCGCAAATGAAACTGAACTGAATTCGTCTGTGGGTATACAAAACAAACTGAGAAAGGAAATCCGGTTGCGCATGTCACGTGGTGCTGCAATACTTTGTTCTTTTAAGAGGGGGCACTGTCTTTTTACCATAAAAACGAAACTTTCAAGCGACGGAACTCGCAAGCCGAGCTACCTATTATGTCAGGATTTCGGTGCGTTCACTAAACGTTGAAGGGGATAACGAGCAACGGGCAAATGATAAAAAAGCTGAATTTTTTGCGTTAAACAAGAGGCGGAAGTCCGCTATTTCACTGAACTGCGCACATGCCTGTGATTTTAGCAAGTGATGTGACGGCATGGTGGTGTCCATCCTACCTGCCCTCTCCTCTTAGCTGGCTTAGCCGCGTCAGACTGCCGACACGGATTATGAATTATAGTAACGCGATCACTTGCACTATTGATAGTACTTCTATCGGTAGCTTTTTACACTACCGATAGTTTCAAAATTACTATCGACATCAATAGTAAATTTACCGATAGTTTTTCATCACTATTGTGAACACCGCCGTTGCCGAAGGAAAGAGCCACTTTTTTTTTCATTTCGATGCCACAAACCTGTTTCTGGAGAGTAGCAGCACTCATATTCTAGAGTTTTTGATTGCCCTGATATTCAATAAGAATCATCTCGCGAAGAACGTTAAGACTGGCCACTTTTACAGTAATTGTATTCAGCTCTCTTGTAATACAGCGGAACGCAGGTGAAAATGGGACAAGCTTGCACTCAGCCGAATACGCGCCGTGAATTTTCAATCCGTGCAAGTTTTGTTATTGAAATACACATGTACAGAATGGGTGCATCAAAAAGAAAGCAATCAGAATCTGCCGAGAGGCCTGATGGGAACTTTGATGAGGGGATAATAACGGAAATAAACGAGAATTATTTGTTTCGCTTTTGCGCATATAGCAACCGGTAATGCCTCAATTTCCGCATTCTCTTCTTTTGGGTCTATTCGCACAGTGTTTATAGCAGTGCGATGTTAGTGGTGATGAGAGCACAAAAGGAAGAAAACCAGGACGACTGACACCATTCTTATCCCATCGAGAAGCCGTGTGCGCCATCCACAACCATTACGAAAACGGCTGCCATGGCGGAGGACCCCTCATCACCATCATGAGATCACCCTCTAGTAGGCTGTGCAACCGTCAGAGAGGAAGCAGAGTTCTTCCTGCTGATGACAACAGCGTTTTATCGGTAGTGCTTTGTCCTATAACGACTCGTCCGCTTCGGAACAAATTGTATCGATGTAAAAGCAACGGCACATCCTCAAAGCTATGAGCTGCTACATTAGTGCATGACTTCTACACAGTTGTTTCTTGCGCTAAACGACCTGGGGGGAGGGGGAAGGAGGTGTGAAATCGCGTAATGCGCGAGATAGCCTGTCCCCAGTTGTAGCCACAAATATGCAACAACTCGATAGCGTGGTATCGCGAGCGGTTTTCAATTTCTATCAATCCTTCTCTGCAGCCTTGTTGAGCCGTTTGTGTTGTCCTGAGAACACACTTCCCAATAGTTTGCGCATCACCACTGTCAGGAAGTGACTCTGCCCGCATTCTAAATACTGGCATATAGCGTTTGTTTCCAGCATATAAATATGTTTTGACAATTATAGAAAGCAAATTATAACGTGTTGGAAATCAATTATTGGCCTAGATATCTTTTGGGACAAACCTAAAACGCCTTAGTAGCGTAAATACCTGCATCAACCGCCATTTGCAAATCCTCCCTACTGTTCTAAATTTGCATGTTGCTTTATGGATGCGAAGTTCGTTTGGAAATCACTAAATAGTTACACTTATTAGGAACGAATGCACCTCAATCAGTTTCTCGTAGCAGACAGCGCCAGTATGGAATGTCTGGTAGAGCAATGTGCAACTGTTAGTTTTATAGCAATTCGTATTCGGCCGCTAGAAAACGCCTCGTTCTGTCAACCTTACTTACAAGCTCAGCCTGGGTCCAAATAGAACTTCATCATCATCATCATCATCATCATCATCATCATCAGCCTGATTATACCCACTGCAGGGCGAAGGCCTCTCCCATATTTCTCCACTTAACCCGGTTCTGTGATAGCTGCATCCACTTTACCCCTGCGAACTTCTTAATCTCATCCGCCCATCTAACTTTCATCCGCCCCCTGCTACGCTTTCCTTCCCTTGGAATCCAGTTTGTTACCCTCAGCGACCATCGGTTATCCTCTCTTCGCACTACATGTCCCCCCATGTCCATTTCTTCGTCTTAATTTCTACTAGAATGTCGGTAACTTGAGTTATTTCTCTGACCCACTCTGCACGCTTTCTATCTCTTAATGTTACCCCTACCATTTTTCGTTCCATAGCCCTCTGGGTTGTCCTCAACTTAAGTAGAACTCTCTTGGTTAGCCTCCACGTTTCAGCCGCATAGGTGAGTACAGGCAAGATGCAACTGTTGTATACTTTCCTCTTGAGCGATACCTGTAAACTGCTAGTCATAATTTGCGAGTGCTTGCCAAATGCGCTCCAATTCAATGTTATTCTTCTTGTTATTTCCTTTTCATGGTCCAGATCTGCGGTTACTACCTGTCCTAAGTAGACATATTCGCCTACTACTTCCAGTATTTCGCTACCTAAGGTAAACTGCTGTTCCTTCCCGAGGCTGTTGAACATTACCTTAGTCTTCTGCATATTGATTTTCAAGCCTACCTCTCTAAATTTCCTGCCTAGGTCATCAATCATTATTTGCAGTTAGTCCCCCGAGTTGCTTAGCAAGGCAATGTCATCAGCAAATCGCAGATTACTGAGGTATTCTCCATCTACCCTTATCTCTAACTGCTCCCGTTCCAAGTCTCTGAATACTTCCACTAAACAAGTTGTGAATAGTACTGGGGAGATTGTGTCTCCTTGCCTAACACCTTTCTTTATGGGAATTTTGTTACTTTCTTTATGCAGAATTATGGTTGCTGTGCAGCCACTATATATATCTTCCAGCACTTTCACGTACGGCTCGTCTACCCCCTGATTTCGCAATGCCTGCATCACCGCCGAGGTTTCAACTGAGTCAAATGCTTTTTCGTAATCAATGAATGCTATGTATAAGGGCTGGTTATATTCCGAGCATTTTTCTATCACCTGATTGATGGTATGGATATGATCGATAGTAGAGTACCGTTTCCGACACCCTGCTTGATCCTTTGCTTAATTGCAGTCTAAGGGTGTCCTGATTCTACTAGCAATTACCTTAGTACATACCTTATACGTAACAGACAGTAAGTTTATTGGTCTGTAATTTTAAGGTCCTTAGAGTCCCCTTTCTTGTGAATGAGGATAATGTTTGCATTCTTCCATGGTTCCGGTACCGTCGATGACACCAGGCACTGCGTATACAGGGTGGCCAGTTTTTCTAGCACGATATCCCCCCTGTCCTTCGGCAAATCTGTAGTTATCTGATCCTCTCCAGCTGATTTCCCCCTTTTCATAGTTTCTAGTGCTTTCTTGACCTCGTCCTTCGTCACTGGTGGAACGTCTGACTGTTTTTTCCTACCGCCAATCTCACTACGGTCCTGACTACTATGGCTACTGTAGAGATCTGTATAGAACTCCTCGGCTACTTTGACTATCTTTTCCATACTAGCGATGACGTTGCCCGCCTTGTCCCTTATCGCATACATCTGGTTTTTTCCTATGCCCAATTTCTTCTTTACCGCTTTAAGGCTTCCGCCGTTCTTTACAGCATGCTCAATTTTCTCCTTGTTATACTTCCTTATATCGGACACCTTGCGCTTATTGATTAGCTTTGATATCTCGGCCATTTCGATCTGGTCTGTTGAATTGGAAGCTTTCATACTCTGGCGTTTCTTAATCAAATCGTTCGTCTCCTTAGACAGCTTACCGGTATCCTCGCTAACTATTCTACCGCCTACTTCTACCGCGCACTCAGTAATGATATCTCTGAAATTATTGTTCCTTGCCTCTAGGGTAATGTCGCCATCCTCAGTTAGAGCTGAATACCTATTCTGTAGCGAGATCCTGAGCTCTTCTGCCCTCCCCCTCACCGCTAATTCGTTGATCGGTTTCTTTCTTACTAACCTGTTCCGTTCCTTCTTGAGATTTAGGCTAATTCGGGACCTCACCATTCTGTGGTCACTGCATCGCACTTTCCCGATTACCTCTACATCTTGAATAATGGCGGGGGTTGAACCCATTATGAAGCCGATTTCATTTTTAGTCTCTCAGTTAGGACTTTGCCATGTCCATTTCCGGTTCTTCCGTTTGCTGAAGAAGGTATTCATGATTCGTAAGTTATTGCGCTCTGCAAACTCAACCAGTAACTCCCCCCTGCTATTCCTAGAACCAATGCCATAGTCACCTACTGCCTTGTCTCCTGCCTGTTTTTTCCCTACCTTGGCATTGAAGTCGCCCATTAGTACAGTATACTGCGTCTTTACTTTTCGCATTGCCGATTATACCTCTTCATAGAAGCGTTCGACTTCCTGGTCATCATGCCTCATTCGGCCTCCTAACCTCACTAAGCCCTATGACATCCCATTTCATGCCCTCTAGTTCCTCAACAGCACCGCTAAACTAGCTTCACTAGCTAGAGTTCTAGCATTAAACGTTGCCAGGGTCAGTTTCCAATGGTGGCCTGTCCAGCGGAGCCAGGCTTTCTTAGCACCCCCTGCTGCGTCACAGGTCTGACCGCCGCTGTGGTCAGTTGTTCCGCAGCCGCTGGTGACTGAGCGCCGGGGTTTTATGGAGCTTGTCATAGGAGGTTGCGGCCAATTACTGCACCAGGGTGGCGAACTCCTGTTCTGGTGAGGGAGTGCGTTTGCCGGAGGTGTTCACAGCATCAGGTCGCCCCCCAAGCCCGTGTATGCAATTCCATCGACACGCGGATTTTTTTTTTCATCCGGTGGAGAATTGCGCGGCACCGGGATTTGAGCCCCGGTCCTCTTGCATGCGAGGCGGGTGTTCTACCGCTACGCCACCGCTGCACTCTCTAAGTCTAAGTTTTATCTGAAATAGAACTTAGACTGTCTATTTACAACTCTGGCTGAGTACAGTGGGCCACGTTGAACTGATAAAAGACCACATGACTTGCTGACCATATTTGACCCCATTGTCTTACCGCTTTTGTCATCAAGCCTCGTAATAATTACAGTTGAATAGTGGATTATGAATTAAAATTTAACTTAATGGCAACTTATGTAGGGTATATTTGCAGTTGATATATCCATATAAAAATAAATACAGTTATTAGGGGTGCTTAAGATTTGACCTTATGCTACAGCATCCAGCCAATATTATAGAATAGCGCATGTGGAGTATGGTTATTCTTGACTAATTATAGGTCTTATTTTCCTGATTAGTGAACTGCGACATAAAATACAATTTTGTGGAGCATCAATTCAGTCATATATCGTCGGCTGGCTTATATCAATTACAATTGAACCATGTTATCTGCAGGCCATACTCCGCTACAGTTATTAGTTGAAGTTACTAATAGTAGAACATTGCTAACGATGTATTTATATACCCAAGGATAGAGGCCTATGATAAGAACTCGAAAATATATATGAGCCTGTAGCTATCTCTTGAATATTGGCGTAACCAGGGTTAAATGCTTAAGATTCTTTTGGCATGAAATGATTTTAGCTCACTTTCAGCAAATGCAGGCCAACATAGTTCGAAAACCGCAATGAATCTATGGGGAACACTTAGGATGAGTTTATTCAAAATATTCTGAGCTTTCCGGTCCAAAAAAAGAACCATTTTTCCATTAGCGGTACCTGAAACAACGCTGATGATATCGGAGAAAGTGTTTGAGGGCCTAAATTACTCAGCCGATGCAACATTGTTCCCTTAAACAATATTTGTTGTCTCAGAGCATTCGAGGGGTGTTTGATGACGGATGAAGAAAATATTTAATTGTTGAGGAAGTTTTTTTTTGCTTTTACGAAGTCCGCGAGTTTGCGAATATATATGTGTTAAATGGGTTTGGCAAAAGCCTTTTGCGCGACATGCTCGGGCTAATGTCTTCGCAGTGCATGTAGTAGACTTCACATTTGTCACTTTATTATTGCAATCCATCTACGTACCCAAATTCGCAAAGCAAGTAGCTCTCCACCTGGGGCTTGAAATTAGGAAAGGAGAGTGACTATAAGGCGGAAGGAGTTGGTATTATATATAGTGAAACATTTATTTACTCGCATACGTAGTTTGAAGTAAATAAACTTAGGACCACCGTAAGTCAAAGGTTAAGACACAAAAGGGATTCAGGGAACAATTGCCGGTCCCTTGTACCTCTCCTAATAATAGGTACAAGCGTCCCCCGTCCGGGCGCTCGGCTCTTATGGGTGTGCGCTTGGGGAAGTTCCGGAAATACCACTGCACCCCTGGTGGCTCAAACCTAGTGTGGAACAACTACGCAGTCTGAACAAAAAGGTTCATCTTCGTCTTGATTCTCACTTTGATCCTCGGTGTCAGCAGTAGTTCTAAAAACATGTGCCACATTCGGTCTTCTGCTCCACTAGGCGGAGTTACGGTTGTTTAATGGCGGAACGAGCCACTGACCGGTTAGCTGAACGTTTCGGTCAACGACTCTTTTCTCAAATATTTCACCTCCGGATAGGACCTGAGATTGTCTCGTGTGCCTCTTCTGCATGTTCTTCTACTTACGCTGGTGCCAATTTTAATCATGAATTGCCAACTCGGCCAACTTTTTGCATTGCTTGCCTGCAGTTGAGTTGGCAGTTGAGGCGGCCAAATGGATTCTGAACAGTTTTAAAGGTCGAGTTTGAGGAATGGCACAAAAACACCGAAATATTCGAGGCGCGTTGAGCGCTTTGCCGTTTCGAAAATAATAAGAGCCTGAAACCGCGGACAAGTAAGACTTGACAGCAGTAGAGGTTAGTCAGTGTTAACTGCTACAATTCTTCAAGACTGATATCATACTTTCTGTCCAGCTCGAAGAGCAGAAATTGCTACAGTTACCACACGTTCAGAATCAGAAGTTGTATACAAGTATGTAGTTTTCAACTCAGATGACCTATACGAACATTCGTTGAGCATTTACTAGGGCCCCCACCTCATGCCTAGACCTTATTTAGGAAATAGTCAGGCAGTACATTCTTACATGATATGTTTTAGCAAGGAGAAAATAGATTTACTATTGCAGTGAAACTTTCCCACTTTTTGTTTTACGCACGCGCGCATATCATTCGAAGCAAAAAGCCATAACACATGTATATAACATTGATGCGGTAACTAGCACATAATTCTATCAAGAGCCACCACGTTAAAGCTTATCGCCAGTTCTGTAACCACATCCGCCAACGCGCCCATGGTCTCTTGGGTACGCACGTTTATTTTGCTGAGAATTTTTTTATCGGTTCGATAAGGGTTGTTGTTCTGCCTTGAAGTGTCTTCGGTGACCAGTCTAGAGAGTTACAGCGAACTCCACATTTCCCATCGCCCATGATCATAGGACTCTGTAGTCATGCACGTCTTGTAATGTCCTGGGAACTCCTTATAGAAAGGGACATTTACTAATACCTAGAAATATCTGACGAAGTTTCAGTGTCGATGTCTTACTGTCAATTATAAACAGCGGCAGAAAGTTAGGTGGGCGGATGAGGTTAAGAAGTTCGCAAGGGTCAAGTGGATGCAGCTAGCACAGAACCGGGTTAAGTGGAGAAATATGGGAGAGGCCTTCGCCCTGCAGTGGGTATGGTCAGGCTGCTGCTGCTGCTGCTGCTGCTGCTGCTGCTGCTGCTGCTGCTGCTGCTGCTGCTGCTGCTGCTGCTGCTGCTGCTGCTGCTGCTGCTGCTGCTGCTGCTGCTGCTGCTGCTGCTGATGATGATGATGATGATGATGATGATGATGATGATGATGATGAACAGCAACATGACAATGTGCAGAAGAATTTTTGTTGGCAAGCTGCGGAACATGCTCAAAAGATCATGCCGAACGTTAAATGCAAGCTTCAAAAAGAGGAAACGCTGCTTAGACAAAGTGATTATCACACTTGCTCTTCATGGCCTGTTATCATTACCAATTGGGCTGCCTTTTCATAATGCTGGACCTGTAGTCGAAGTTCATAACAGGATTTTATTAGTGCGCTCTGTTCCGCGCCCCTTCATGGATCACTGCCTTGTCGTGGCGGAGGGGCTTGCGAAACTCGATGAAGTCGTGAGCTCTGCTGTGTAGGGCCACCCAAGATAGACAGGTCACGGCGGAGAGTTCTGACAAAATGTGATTCAGTGGAGAAGGTAATGGCAACCCACTCCAGTATTTCCTGCCAAGAAAACCCTATGGCCAGTCACAATACCATTAATGATATGGCGCCGAAAGTTGAGCCCCCCAGGTTGGAAGGCGTCCAACATGTTACTGGGGATGAACAAAGGGCGATTCCTAGTAGCTCCAGAACGAATGAAGCGGCTGGGCTAAAGCCAAAAGGACGCTCAGTTGTGGATGTGTCGGGAAGCGACCGGAAAGTCCGATGTTGCAAGGAGATATATCACATAGCAACATGGAATGTAAGATCTATGTCGCAAGGTAAACTGGATGTCGTCAAGCGAGAAATGGACAGATTGAACGTTGATATCTTGGGTATCAGCGAGCTCAAGTGGACCGGAATGGGAGAATTTAGCTCCGCCGACCATTATGTCTTTTATTGTGGGCACTAATCCAAGAGAAGGAATGGGGTCGCCCTCATAGTAAACAGAAGAATGGGCAAAGCAGTACTAGGGTACAACCCCAAAAACGACCGAATGATTTCACTTCGGATACAAAGGTCACCCTTTCAACATAACAGTTATCCAAGTCTATGCACCGACCACTACTGCTGAAGAAGCTGACGTTGAGAGATTTTATGCGGACCTACAATGCCTTTTAGACCGCACCCCATCTTCAGAGGTCGTTTTTCTCATAAGTGACTAGAATGCTAAGGTCGGGAGTGAAGAAATATCCGGAATTATAGGCAAGTTCGGTCTTGGCGAGCCAAATGAAGCTGGGCAGAGGCTAGTAGAGTTTTGTCAAGAAAACAACCTCACCATAGCGAATACTCATTTTCAACAGCACAAGAGGCGCTTGTACACATGGACTTCACCGGACGGTCTGTACAGGAATCAGATCGATTATATTCTTTGCCGGCAGAGATGGAGAAGCGCTATACAAGCAGTAAAAACAAGGCCTGGGGCCGATTGTGGCACCGATCACCAGCTTCTTGTTGCCAAAATTAAGCTTCGATTGAGGAAAACGCAGAAAACTAGAAGGCCTTTCAGGTATGATCTGGATTAAATTCCATTAGAGTATGCTGTGGAAGTGAGGAATCGATTTCAAGAATTAGATCTAGAAGACAGAGAGCCCGAAGAGATGTGGGCTGATGTTCGTGATATAATACAAGTTGCTACTAAGGTAGTTCCAAAGCAAACGAAATGCAAGAAAGCAAACTGGTTATCTGAAGAGGCTTTGCAAATAGCTGAGGAAAGGAGGATGGCAAAAGTTATGGGGGAAAGAGAAAGATACAAGGTTCTCAAAGCGGTTTATCAGAAAATAGCAAGGAGAGATAAGAATGCCTTCCTGAACATACAGTGCCAAGCAGTTGAGGACAACAGCCAATTAAGGCACACAAGAGCTCTGTATAAGACAATCAAAGATATCAAAGGAAGCTTCTGTGCTAAGCTGGGCGTGATAAAGGACAAACGAGGCAAGGGCCTCACTGAAGCCTCAGAAATAAAGAAGAGGTGGCAGGAATACACAAAAGAACTGTACAAAAAGGACCCGAATGTGCAAACCCAACATAAGACGGTTGTGATTGCTGATCTCGAGCCGGGCATCCTGAAGAGTGAAGTTGAGTGGGCCTTAGCCAGCCTTGCTAAGAACAAAGCTAGCGGAATTGATGGCATTCCAGCTGAGTTGCTTCAAAACCTCAACCATGATGCTGTTCACATTCTGCATACATTATGTCAGAAGATTTGGACAACCCTGCAGTGGCCACAGGACTGGAGGAGGTCAGATTACATCCCCATTCCAAAGAAAGGCAGTGCCAAAGATTGTTCCAACTACCGCACGATCGTGCTTATTTCGCATGCTAGCAAGGTGATGTTGAAAATCCTACAAGGTAGACTGCAGCAATATGTGGATCGGGAGCTTCCGAACATGCAAGCTGGGTTTCGCAAGGGCAGAGGAACTAGAGACCAAATTGGAAACCTTCGCTGGATCATAGAAAAAGCAAGAGTTCCAGAAACCTATCTACTTCTGCTTTATTGATTATGCGAAAGTGTTTGACTGCGTAGATCACAGCAGATTGTGGCAAGCTCTCCAAGAGATGGGAGTTCCAATGCACCTCATCTCTCTCCTCAGGAACCTGTATGAAGGACAAGAGGCCACAGTCAGAACTGGTCATGGTCTTACTGATTGGTTTCCGATTGAGAAAGGAGTGAGGCAAGGCTGCATACTGTCGCCCTGCCTATTTAACCTATATGCAGAGTGCATCATGAGGAAGGCCGGTCTGGACGAGTGTTCAGCTGGAGTGAAGATTGCTGGAAAACGTATCAACAACCTTAGATATGCAGATGATGCCACTTTAATGGCAGAAAGTGAAGTGGAACTCAAGAGACTTCTGATGCGCATACAAGAAGAGAGTGAGAAGTTTGGGCTTAAACTGCACATTAAAAAGACAAAGATCATGGCGTCTTGCCCTATTAAGTCCTGGAGCATGAATGCACAAGAAGTGGAAGCTGTGACAGATTTTCTCTTCTTGGGCTCCAAGATTACCTCGGAAGGAGACTGCAGCCATGACATTAGGAGACGCCTGCTTCTGGGAAAGAGAGCAATGGTTAGCCTTGACCGCCTAGTAAAGAGCAGAGACATTAGTCTGCCAACCAAGATCCGTATTACTAGTGCTATAGTCTTTCCAGTTGTGATGTATGGATGCGAGAGTTGGACTGTGAAAAAGGCTGACTGCCAAAGAATTGACGCGTTTGAATTGTGGTGTTGGCGAAGACTCTTGAGAGCTCATTGGACTGCCAGAAGATCACATCAGTCGATATTGTCGACCATAAACCCTGACTGCTCATTGGAGGGTCAAATTCTAAAGTTAAAGCTCAGCTACTTTGGTCATCTGATGAGAAGAGAGGAGTCGCTGGAGAAAGGTTTGATGTTGGGAAAGGTTGAGGGTCGCCGGAGAAGGGGTAGGCAGCGAACGCGATGGTTAGATGGCATCCTCAAGGCACTGCAGATGATGTTATGTGATGTTAGGAAGATAGTGAGAGACCGGAAAGCGTGGCGTGACATGGTTCATAGGGTCACGATGAGTCGGACACGACTCAACGACTGAACTGAACTGAACAGTTCCGCGACCTCGCTTATGAGTTAGACAACAGCAGGAAGAGTGCCGATGCTTAGAAGATGAGCGCGCCAAAGGCAAGTGCACGTTATCAAGAAAACAAGAATGTATGCAGTAGGTGTCATTTTACACAGCAATGTTTTAGGTTCGTATTTTGAGTCCAGTTATTAAATTTTAGAAACATATGTATCATGAATATTCTTCTCAAGTACCCTTCAACACGAGAGGAGGCCAAATAATTATAACGTTTTTCTTGTAAAACGTATTTAACACCATTTCCTTCCTCTGGTTCCTGTAATAGCATTCTATCCAGTGTATATTTTACTCTCCGCATCGCGTGCGTCAACATCGCATATTGCACCTAATTTGAATATTTTTATCGCCTACAATTGTTGCGAATGTTCTAGCATTTGTTTTCGAGTACTCGTTCAACTTTCTCTCTTCGCGAGATTGCCTCCAGTGTAATTGAGAACCTGCTTCCTATTATCCCAAGTTCTTAATAGGTAAGCGTGGTACGACACATTTGCCTCACCTGGGTAAAAGCATTCTGTTTCGTCTTCTGCAGATTCTTGTTCGCCGCTTGTTTCGATGACCAAATTGTCGGACAGAGCACTCGATGTAAATAATACAAATGCTAATGGGGTGTAATGACATAAATAAATCCCCTGCAACCATCCGATATAGGCATCACATAACTATGTGATTTATTGCGAACTCTTGAAAGGAAACGAATTTACGTGGACTGGATGTGACCACGCTTGGTTAAAAGCTGAGCCTATTGTCCAAGATAAAAGTTTCGGAACATGCAAGCTTACACAGCCTGCCAATAGGTTCAGCTGAGTTGAAAACGGTTTTCTTTGGTTCATGGGATGTAACGCCCAAAGCGACTCAGGTTATGAGAATCTGTAGTGGAGGACACCGGAAATTTCGACCACCTGGGTTTTTTTTACGTGCACTGACATCGCAATAGGACACGAGCGCCTTGCTTTTTGCCTCTATTGAAAAGCGGCAGCGGCGGCCGCATTTTTCTTTCGCCTCCATCGAAAAGCGGCAGCGTCAGTGCACTTAAAAGAAGCGCCCGGGATTTGGTCCCGCATCAAGGGCTGTGATTGGGTGGATAACGTGAATAGAGCTTTCAGTTTGCTGATCATACTTCGCTGGGGAGTACCAGCTGGGTGGAATTTTGCACCAGTCGTTAACACAAAGAGTGACGCCTCCAAGGTGATGAGTGTGTAGTTTTGTGAACTCCAAACGAACGTTTGGAGCGATTGCTTGTACGGTTCATAGGATGTAAGGGAAAAGACATTTCTATCATGTCCTCAGTTTCAACAGAATGCAAACACCAGGCACGCACGCACGCACGCACAAACACAACACAAGCCCACAAGCCCGTGAGAAATATGTTGTGGACGTCACTGCCAACCGACACCGACTACGAAACGAAAAGGGTGAACTGGACATCAAGCGCTCACGAGCTAATACTCATGTGGATGACTGGCAATATGGTACGCAAAATGGAAAAGCGGGGCACAAAATGGAAACACATGCAATGAGTAGAAACATATGAAGGAAGTGACCATTTATCAAAAACAATTCCTTCTTGGACTTGTGCTGTGCCCAGCAAAGCCCATTTAGCGCAAGGTTTAAAGCAGCTGAATGCTGTTGCAGTTCCGAATTGGCATCGTGCATAGAATCATATATAAGCACTACAAGATAGCGAGTGTGTGCAAATCGTGAGCAATCTTCGATGCCTAATCGCTCACCGTCCCCCATGCCCTTCACATAAAGTGCACATTGTGTATTACAATTGCGTGCAGTACACATGGCATGGTTTTCCCATTTCCCGCATTCAAAAAGTCAAGGCGGCAGATGTAGTGTCTGAAGAAAAAAAAAGAACGTTTTCGCCAGGCCTCGTTGCACTAAAACGCATGCGTGAGCGTTCGCCTCCCACAAACATAATCTGGGCCCGTATTCCGAGTTTATGTCGTTATATAATGCCGATATTTCATGTAACCTTGAGTCATCTGATTTGTAGAAACGCCGGAAGAGGATGTTGCCACCTTTTCCGATTCCGTAGTGGCAGCACTCGATTCCGGCGTTTCGACCAATCAGATGGTTCGAGATCACATTATACAGCGCCTTTTCTATTACATTACGGCGCACACTCGGAATACGGGCCCTACCTCATATCTCGAGACTAGTGAACATTTTGAAATTTTGTGCACTCTGTCACTGTTAATGTGAACTGCCTTGGGAGGCGACGCTTATCATGAACGAAAACAATAATGCAATACATTGTGAATTTCTTAACTGATAAGTAACGTCTTTTGTGGCCCAACATCTGCGAAAGAGAACGAAGGCTAAGTAATTTATACGTCTACGTCTATAGAACAAGCAATGGACAATCTCTTCTTTGTCTAGGGCCTCTTTTCAGCTCCGTCTTTTGCTTGCGCAGATTCAGTGCTGGTGCAGACAGCTTAGATTCGACGCGCCTTTCTTTCTGTGCGTTGAGCGAATTTTGCCTGCACTGCCCACGAGCGCCTTTTGAGCTTGCAAATGAGCACATTTCTAAACGTGGCAGTAGAGGGAGCATACGGCAAACATGCTATTCATTTCTTCTCTGCATACTGTGCGAGCGTTTCATTGTCCAAATAAAGCGACGAACAACGGTTTCCTTCTAGGCGCGTGTCCCTGATGAATGTTTCATTTCCAGTGAATAGATGGCCTAGTCTTTTGGAGCCATATTTCTTCCACAGCCGCTCTCTCACAGTCTCTACACCCTTCATTAAAGCATGGTCGTTTTGTTCCCCGCAAAGAAGTGGATACGACTTTCTGCCGCTGCCAAATGTGCCAAATACAGTGATGCCTGCTGTAAGCCAAGTACAGAGTAGCTGAGACATCTGCCGTTCATCTCATACGAGCATCTATCGCTCCGCAGAGCACGAAGCTCGTGTTACACATGCTGGTTCCTCCTGTAGCGAAAGCACCTAAATACAGTTTTCAGGATGATTGGTGATAGAGTTATTGGAAACAGACATGTCTACATTCACTCCGACAGGCCCTCTGCGGGTGTCCTCAACCTTTCTTGGCGGATTATATCGGATGTGTGAGGTGTGAGAAAATGGCCGAAGAAAACATTATGACGGTCAAAGCGAAAGATGGAGCAAATGGGTAAGAAAGGCATGGTGTAAGGGGTAAGAAGTGGTAAATTGATGGCGAGGGAAGGAAAGACATGTGGATCGGTTGTAAGGGTATTTTTTTATTTATTTTCACATACCGCTTATCCCACTCATAATTGCAGCAGGTGGGCATACGTTAGTACAAGAGAAGTGCATATACAGCATATAGACCAACACCGGGTTTACAAACAAAGGGGCGCTCGCGGCACCGCAGCCGACTGGGGATGAAAAGTAGGGTTAGCGTCGGGTTAGACAGAATTACAGTAGAGTTAGACATAACTACAGTAGGGTTAGACAGAAAAGTAGGGATAGACAAAATTACAGTTTAAAAAACAGTTGTAAAACACCATACGACAATGTGGACCTAACTAGAATCGCATATTGCATTCTTACTTTTGGGTTGCGGCAACGGCTAGGGTTCGATAGAACGGGCTGTATGCGCTGTCGCGCAATAAAAATGCGCGTCATTGTACAGCCTTTTAAATGTACCGATTGAGCTCATAGCGCGTAAGTGCGAAAGAGGTACAGCTGCATGGAAAAACATGACACTACTTCGTAACTGTATTATAAAACAATGGTGATCTCCATTCACATTTAGCACTACCTTGAGTCCTCCTCCCGTCAGTTTGCACAGTGATTGGGACGAAGTTGGCGTTAGAAGAAGGATTGCAGCGCTTTCAAACAAAAAATTATTGGTGTTGAAGCTAAGGAGACATTTTGGCTCGACAATCCGCTTAGAGATGGAAAAAGGAAGGGACGACCCCAGGATTTCTGTATGTGGGCCTTACACAGTGAGCTTAAAAAAGGCTCTCAAGAAATCGAAAATCTGCCGTTGAATAACTAAAACTGACATAAGTCGGCGGAGAGAGAGAGAGAGAGAGATGCATATCATCTAGAAGTACAGTGGAAGTGCTGAGACAAAAACGAAAACAAAAAGAACAAAAACAAACCAATGAGGCGAAAAATGGCCGGATGGTTTCCTGTTTCCATGGCCTTTATGCTGTCAAACAGCCGGCTTTCATTCGGTGGAGGCATGTGGCAGCAGCAGGATCAGTGGACCGACAGGGAATGCAGCAGTAAATGACGAGTATGAATTCGCCGCTCACGCTTCCAAATCTGTCTCGACAAAGTTTTCTGTAGTGCCAAAAGAAAGGTTATGTGAAAGAAAGTCATGCGAAAGTAGAGAAAAGTGTTCGGCCACTATATAGAAGAAAGGTAGAGCGGCTGAATAAAATGCTAAGCTTCCTAGAGTGAGTGTCGTGAAGAATACTTAAAACCATAAACAGAAAAATTAGATCTAAACATAGTAAAAACGCATTAAAATTGGCAGCAGGTTGAAAAGCACTTGATAGGGGTTTGGCACGCTAGAGGCAGTTTTGAAGCGTAACCTGGCTGAACATAGGTTATGAGAAACCCAGAGAAAATCGCATCGATAAAGTCGAAACCGTGCATGGCTAGGAGAGTAAAAAAGGCGCATCTTCAAACGTATCGCCCACAAGGAAGATAGAAAGTGTTAAGAAAACTGCTTTTTTTTGTCTCTTCTCCTCATCACGCAAGAAGTCAGCGGATGTAACGGCCAACGCGCGCTTAAGTCCTCCCTAAGGTACCGTCATTCTTATACGTCTTCGCCGTGTACTCCTTTTTTCCCCTCACTCTATTATTTGCGGCCTTCTCACACGTGCACTCTCCCACGTTTTCTTGGGCAAACCTAGAGTGCTTCACTTATCGGGAAGCAAAAATCGCAGCTTCTCTCTATTAGTGGTTCGCACCTGTTGCGTCATCGCAAACCGCTCAAAACTTGGCATTCTGAAGACTCATAAAAACCTTTGTATAAGTACCTTCATATAACTGCGTACCAATCATGTGCTTGTGCCAAGATATCTTTGAACCTTACTTGACGTCTCAGTGGTCGGATCGTACACCAATTACAGGAGCAACTGGCCGTCCTTCTCCGAGAAGCAAGCCTTATTCTCACAGCTACTTACCAATTGCGTTTCGCCCATAAAGTGAATGGAGCGGGAAACTTTCGTATACCATTTCAGGAGAGTATGGCTGCTACTGGCCCATACAAATAAAGCCATTTACTTGCAGGAAGCATCGGCGCTCCTCATCGACAAAGGCAGAAAATATTTCTTGTCAGCATTAACCCGTAAGTGCGCATGTTTTAAGGGGATAAATCGGGCAATAAACAACCACCGTAAAGAATGCTATTGCAGTAACATTACTGCAGCATGCACAGGATTGTAAGAAGTAAATACACACAAAATAGTGGATACAAGTGGCGAAAAAAGCAGTTTACAAGAAACTTTAAAACTTTGTATTTGAACTGCAAACAATCTTTTTCAAATACGTTTTGTCGACCAATAAATCCTTTGTTTGTATTCCGGGAGTCATTCATTGAAGCATCTGTGAACCTCCATAAAGAGGAATTTATTACCGAATTTTGGATCGCCTGACGTAAACCAAAATAACAGTGCCGTCGGAGAGTGGTTAAAGGTTGCAGATGCAATACACCTCGGAATGATCTGGGGTTGCAGGGAGGAATCCATGTTATGAGCAGGCTACATGACAATTACGTGAGAAGAAATGTATTTAAACCGTTTTTCTCCTTCCACCGCTGGACATTTTCAACAAATACTTTAATATGTGCCTCATCGTGCAGTAGGGTGCACACCTGGCATCACTGTTGATGGCAATTAGAGGCAGCGACAAATAAATGTTTGATAATCGCATCTACTGCGCATTCACTGGCGGTGGTGCGCAGTAGGTGCACTGCAATTGCGCAGTTCGCGTCATGATGTCGTAGCAATTTCTAGTGCGTTACTAACGTTTATTTTACTATTCTCAAAATTTCTATTACATAAATTACTAGCTACAATTAAACGTTGTGTACTCATATTGATACTATCAACCAGGTGATTGAGAAATGCTGGGAACATAACAAGCCCCTATACGTTGTAATCATAATCACCACCAGCCAGACTACACCCGCTGTAGGGCTAGGGTATCTCCCATATTCCTCCGATTATCCCGGTCCTGTGCTAGCTGCCCCACTTTATTCCTGCGAACATAACCTCATCCGTCCCCCTACCTTTCTGCCACACCCTGCTGTGCTTTCCTTATCATGGAATCAAAATTTTGACCATAAGCGACCATCGATTTCTTTTCTTCGTACTATATACCCAGCCCATGCCCATTTATTCTTCTTTGTTTTCCACTAGAATGTCCTTAGATCGAATTATCTCTCTGACTGACTCGCACGCTTCCTATCCCTTTACGTTACACCTACAATTTTCCGTTCCATAGCCCTCTGCGTGGTCCTCAACTTATGTAGGACCGTTTTCGTTAGCCTCCACGTTTCTGCCCCATAGGTGAGTAAAGGTAAGATTCAACGGTTATATATATACCATCCTCTTGAGCGATACCGGCAAAGCTGCTAGTCATATTCTTCGGGTACTTGCCAAATGAGCTCTATCCCAATATTATTCTCGTATTTATTTCCCATTCATAATCTTCATCCGCAGTTACAACCTGCCCTAAATAGACATGTTCGCCTAAGACATTCAGTGATTTGCCACCTACTGAAAACAGCTGTTCCCGACGCTGTTGAATATTACCTTAGTCTTCAGCATATTGATTTTTACGCCACCTTTCTGCTTTTCCTTTCTAGGACATAAGTCATTCTCTGCAATTCATCACCTGAGTTACTTAGTAAGGCCATGTCATCAGCCAATCGCAGATTATTGAGGTATTCTCCATCAAATCGTATTCCTAACTGCTCCTATTACAAGTCTCTGAATACTTCCTCTAATGAATATGTTAATTTTATTGGGGAGATCATGTCTACTTGATTATTCTCTTTATTTATCGGAACTTTGTTTCTTTATGACGAACTATGGTGGTTGTGCAGTAACAATAGATATCTTCCAGTACCTTCACAAACGGCTCGTTGGCACCCTGATTTCACAATTCCTTCATTACTGCTGATATTTCTACTGAGTTAAACACGTTTTCATAATGGATGAATGCTATGTATAATGACTTGTTATAGTCCGTCAATTTTTCGATCATCTGGGTGATGGTATGGATACGATTGACAGTTGAGTATCTTTTCCTAAATCCTTCTTGACCATTTCCTTGATTAAAGTTTCAGGCTGTCTTGATTCTATTAGTCATTACCTTAGTGAATACCTGGTATGTAAAGGAGAGCAAGCTGATTGGTCTGTAATTTTTCAAGTACTTAGGGCCCCATTTCTTAGTAAATAAGACAATGTTGGCGTTCTTCCCTGATTATGGTACCATTGATGACATCGGGCATTGCGTATACAAGGTGACAAGTTTTCTAGCATAGTGTCCCTTGTCGTCCTTCAACAAATCTGTAGTTACCTGATCCTCTACAGCTACTTTACACCTTTTCATAGTTTATAAAGATTTCTTAACCTCGTCCATCGTTACTAGAGGAACGTCTGACTGCTCATCACAACTGCCAATCTTATTATTGTCCTGAATACTGTGTTGGTCAATATAGAACTCACGGGCTACTTTGACTATCATGTCCCTATTCGTGATGACATTACCCGCTCTATATTTTAGCGCATATATCTGAATTTTCCCTAGGCATAATTTCATCTTCAACGCTTCTAGGCTGCCCCCGATCTTTAGAGAATGCTCGCTTTTTTCCATGTTATACTTCCCTATGTCGGAATCTTTGCACCAACTGATTACCTTTGATAGCTCTGCCAATTCTACCCCGTCATGCTTTGGCGTTTCTTAACAAATCTTTCGTCTGCTTAGATAACAATCCTACCGCCTACTGCAAACGCACACTGATAAGTGATATCTTGTAAGGTATCGTTCACTGCTTCTACACTACGGTCGTCATCTTCAGTTAAAGCTGAATATCTATTCTATATCGAGATCCTGAACTATTCTGCCTTCCCCCTCGCGTCTAATTCGTTGGCGGAGTTATTCATTACTAATCTTATTCGTTCCCTCCTCAAGTCTCGACAAATTCGAAACTTTACCAAACTGTGGCCCCAGAATCGCACCTTTGCGATTACCTAAACATCCTGCATAATGCCAGAGTTAGAACACATGAAGTCAAAATCATTTTCAGCCTCCCCGTTAGGGCTTTTTTCGTATCCACTTCTGGTTCTTCCTTTTGCTGAATAAGGTATTCATAATTCTTAAATTATTTCGCTCTGCAAAATCAACTAGTAATGCCCCGCTGATATTTCTAGAACCATTGCCAAAGTCGCCCATACTGCCTACATATATAGCGTTAATTGGTTACAAAAAGCATTTGATTCAGTCGGAACCTTGGCACTCAAGCAGCTATGGTAGTTGAGCCGGATCTGAAAGTAATGGAAAATACCTACAGTGACTGCCCAGCAACCATTGTTGTGCATAAACAAAATACAATTTTCATAAGGAGCACTGTTAGGCAAGGAGACACGATTCGCTCAGCACTATTCATAGCTTGCCTAGCAGAAGTATTCAGAAGAATGTCATGGGAGGAATTGGGGTTAATGGTCGTAATGAGGGATAAGTAATCAGTGATTCTCTGGGGAAATTGCCTTACTAAGTAAGTCAAGATTGAGGGTATTTTTGATGCTTTTTCGACACGAAAAGCATCAAGACGGGCCTAAATTATAATATGCAGAAGACTATGCAGAGTATGCAGACTCTGCAGAAGAATATGCCGTGAACGTTCAACAGCCTCGGGAAAGTACAGCAGATCACAGTAGTTAGCAATCAGTGAAGTAGTGGGCGAGAAGGTTTAGTTAGGGCAGGTAGTAACCACAGATCTGGACCTTGAAGGAGAAATAACAAAGAAAATATTAGGATTGAGGACATTTGGCAAGTACTCACTAATTTTAACTTGCCGGCATTGCTCAGAAGGAAACTATATAACCGTTGCATCTTACCTGTACTCACATATAGGGCGGAAACATGGAAGCTAAGGAAAAGAGTTCTACTTAAGTTGAGAAGAACGCAGTGAGCTATGGAACGAAAAATGGTATGTGTAATGCTATGAGATAGGAAGCGTTCAGATTAGGTCCGAGAAATAACTTCCGTTAACCACATATTAGTGAAACTGGAAAAAACAATAATGGGCATGACAGGATATGTAGTGCTACAACAGGGTAGCTGATGGTTGTTTATGGTAATATATTGAGCCTCAAGTGAAGAAAAGTTTCTCGCCGCGAACACATTATTATTGTGAAATAATCTGCTTGAAATTCGCCTTCTTAATTTTCCTGATTTTTCATTAAAAACAGACCATATGACTGCCTGACGAGGCAACGCCACCCGGATAACAGGCGACACCAAAAGCTACAAAAATCAGAAGAAGGCACTAACATTATGTGACACGAATTCACTTCCTACATAAATAATGAAATGACAGATATACAAGCATTGGGGTTATGCTAAAACAACATACAGTTTAACCAAGGTATAGGTATAAAAAACGTATTCCAGACAGCCATAGGAGTATTTCAGATGTCATCATTCAAGGTTCATCTATTAGCATTTCTTTAAATACCTTTTTGTATTTTGCGATAAGAGGGAGTACTGTGTGTAATGCCCATAATAATAGGGTGCTGAATAATTAATTCAGGAATTCGCCATCCTAACCTCTGCAGGAATTATTTTCCCATGCGCGAGGTATTTTCATGTGCTGTTTTCGAGTTTGTACGTGCTTATCTTAATTAGGTATTCTCGAAGGCTTTTATTTATAACTTATACTGGCGGAATATTTCGAGACACAGCTTGTATATTTGTAGCTGACTTAATTCTATAATGCCATAAAACTTACATAAATGCCGGCAGATTTGTGAAAGCGGTAAGTTCCTGATGGCCCGCAATGACCGCTTTTGTTCGCAATGCTCGCAAGGAGGGAATTCAGACTTGGTTTTTTGAGCGTGGTAATCATAAAGGGGAACAGTAGCTTAAACGGGAGTGTATTAGTGATTAATATATTAGTCGCTCTGTGAACACTAGGAGATAGTAGCTCAATCTGTTTAAAATGCCAACAGCTCGACAAAGATCACTACGATGCTAGTCTATATGATAGTGACAAGGTAAGTTTCCTTGAAACAGAACACCAAAAATACGAATTTTTGGGCGTTTTTGTAGCTTAATATTTACAAAATTTAAGTTACGTTATCAGGAGCTTTTACACATTTTGTCTAACTAGTATTTAGTGGTATTCTGTTTGAATTCAGCCGTGTACTAAACCTGTCAACCAATAGTGCCCCTTTCTCTCAAGGTGTAAGGATCAATACATGAGAAAGAAACATTGATGTCATCAGCGCACTGTAAGTTTTCGCGGCCTGGTACATTTACTATATCATTCAAGTATACAATAATGAGCACCGATCCCAAAATAGATCCCTGGGGCTCACCATACTTTGCTTTTACGTGTGAAGCTGTAGAATTTACGACGGTAGATTATTCAATTGCAGGTCAATAATTTTCAATTAATGTCAATGAAATGCCACGCATGGCGTAAAATGGAAGCTTTTTTAATAGTAAGTGGTGCTGAATACAGTCAAAAGCCTTCCCAAACTGGAGAAGAATTTCCAGGTTGTGTGCCTTTTCTCGTTTAGAATTTTTCCTTTATTCTGATGAGTGCTGTGTCTGCTGAGCTATTTTTCCTAATGCCATATTTCTTGTTGGCTATTATACTTTATGCAGCTAAAATACAACAAGCCGTTTGTTGGTAATCTGTTCCGATACCTTTGCAAATATCGGTAGTATTGATAAGGGCCCATAATTGGTTAGTTCGCTCTTAAGAGCGTCCTTCTGTACAGCAGTGATTTTGGCCAGATTCATTTTATTAGAAAAATACGCCTTTAGATAAATTACACTGCAAATGTGGCAGAGGTCGAAACTGATTTATGCCACAGCCTTTAGCGGTTTCGGTTTATTTTGGTCGGCTCCTGGTGAATATTGATTCTTCAGTGCTAGAATTGTATTGAGCACTATTCTGTCCTCCGTCGGCGCTAAAAATTGTGTTGACGGAGTGTATTAGGAAAAAAGGCTTACATAGTGTATCGGCTGAGTCCTCACCCCATGATCCAACTGCAATGAAAAGATCAATAAATAAATCTGCAAGTTCCGTAGCTGTCAAAGCGTCATTTTGATACGGGACCTTCCTTTTCCTTAAGTTTTTAGAGAGTGTCTTCCTGACAGTTTGCCACATTAGACGTGAATTTCCTGTAATGTCTGTAAACTTAGCTGTGTAGTATTGAAATCTTAACCTTCTATTATCTGCTTTCAATTTCTTTTAAACTTTTTTAAACACAAAATAGTGAGTTTCATGTTTAGTATTAGGGGCTTTTTAAGCTGCTTGTTTTTTTTTTTTTAATTCCCATATGCAGCTCACAGTTGATTCAAGGCTTCCTGAAGTTTTTCTGCTTTATACAGCGTTGAAGTGGAAAACACATTTCGTACGCGGACATAAAGCAAGGAAGAAAAACCTCGTAGGCGTTATCACCATCTGTTTACGTTAGGATCCCGTCCCGTTTTTTATTTGAGAGAAGATCTTTAAATAGCTTAATGTTTTTATCAGAGTGGTGGCGGATAAAACATTTATTATTTGTATTCGGCATTTTGTTAGGAAGAACGACGTAGGTTAGCAAACGGTCACTTAGATAGAGTAAAAATAAATACAGTCACTGACCAAGTCAACATAAAAAAAGAAGACGTTTCGGAACCCCTAGGGGTTCCTTGAGCTTAGACTGCACATCAATGGAAGTGGTTTTACTTCCTCAGGCGAAAAGATTGTGCTACAAAGGACTGATGTATTTGAGAGTTAGGAGTTAATATGGGTGGCGTTTCTATTGCGTTGCAACACGCATATGACGTAAAGAGCGTTTGTAGGCGCAAATAGCCTGAGCTATTTAATGAAGCATTGAGATTGATATCGCCAATAAAAACACATCATAGCTTAAACTCGAGGCTTAGTTCGAACAGCTTCTCCATACAGTGCAAAAAAAAAAAACATTCAAGGATTCAGATGGTGGACGACAAAAATGCCCCTAATAGAAGGTCATAAAATTGCAGAACGACACAATCAATGTTTTCACTGATAATATTGTGCTCTGGTACTACATTATATTTATGATTTGGGCGAATATACATCGCAGTACCACCAGCAAGCGTGGCAGTGCGCGACATATGGATATGCATTCATGACCATCAAGAAATGAACACTTATCATCAGAGGAAAACCATTTTGTTGTATAGCAAAGAATATCAAAAGAGAGGTTAAGATGATTTAGGAATACATCTACTTGATCAACTTTGTTTGTTATACTCAATTGCTCAGCTGAACCAGAGCAAGCGTCGCTTTTTTTTTTTTTTTGGAACTCTACTCACAAAGAGAATCTAAACTTGAATGCGTCATCTCGCGCAAATAAAAGAAGGAGTGCTTCGCAGCGTGCTAGCACGGCAGATCCCAACAAATCGATAAGATCTTGCTCACTGCGAATGACCATCGCTCGTGCGCCGGTCTGCTTCCGCGACAGTACTTTTCCTTCAGCATGCCAAGCATATGCGTACCCATTCTTTTACCCAATCTTCTGCTGGTACCTGATTACAAACCATTTATAAGAGGAAGTGGTTAATTTAAAAATCAATAAATTTTTATTTTACTTTTTGATAAGGTTTTCTCTATACAGCCAAATGGGTGTGATATTGGTTATACTCGCTAACTAGAAAAACTTACAAGTTTGTTTCGTCTACGAAACACAAAGATGAATTCCATTGCAGAATCAATCCGCTTAGCTTTACCTTGGTCGGGAATGAGCGCAAATAGATTAAGGCGACTGTACAAATAGACTATATGTACTTAGTACCAAGTATAATTTAGCTTGGTTGTTTCTTTAACGAACAAGCAAGACAGTACTGCGTAGATCACTGAAAACGTCGAAAGAATAGCACGATATTCAAATCGCATTTAAACACGTGGCCCTCATGCATATTTGGTTCCTGAGCGGCCTGTCTTATTGCAGTAAGTATATACTTTTTGCCAATAAAAATAGGTATCGAGAATTTGTTTAATTGAACATCTTTCAGGAAAGATGAACCCGTTTATGAAAAAAAAAGCATCTTGTTTATGATATTAATTCCAGCACGTTTGCCAAGTCTGTTCGCTCAAACCTCTTTAACTAAAAGATGAATAGTAAGTAGAGTGAGACCTATAAATGTGCTCTCTTCGCAGCAGATATGTATCGCGAATCGGATAGGGAATGTTACTAAAAACTTTTAAAGGGAGGGTATAGCAGGAATCAAACGCTTGAAAAGATTTATAATATAGGTCTGAAGCGAAATAAAAATAGGAATATAGCATAATTAGACCCCGCCTTCCCTGCCTTAGCTAAAAATGAATGAGCTATCGAGGCGCGTAAGCTACGCAATCACAGGAAGCGCATACGACTCTTTTGAGTTCTGGGTAGATGCCAGAAGTTGGCTGTCGTAGAGAATGTCTGTCCTTATTTGTTCCACTCAAAATTATTAGAAAGGGAGCTGTTCTATTGGGTTATACCTTTTTGCTGTCGGTCATACGCTTAAACTTCTCAACTGCTAGGCCTTGTCTTCAGATGGGGGCGAAATATCCCATACCTTTTCAAAGATATGGCACGCCTTGCTTTATGCAGGGCAACTCGATGCAGTAGCGGTGGGTCCAGTTGACCTGTATATGTGACAGTTCACTTATATCGGACGTGGGCCAATCGGACTGCGCGGATCTTACATTCGGAGCTGGTGTGCCCGTGATGAAGTTGCGCTAAAATACCGTTCTGGCAGCAGGCGATAAAATTTGGTGCGTAGAATACCTCGGAGGGACTGGCCGTGCGTTGTAGGGTCTTGGAGTTTATTCTTGGGATATCGGAGCTTGTGAAGAAGTTTGGCATTGGTAAAGGGGTTATGGCTTTGAAAAAAAGTGGGCGATGTTGCCTTGGAGCTGACATTTGTGACGAGACTGTACGGATTTATGTTGCTTATCAGATAGTTTGAACAGGTGCTAGAATTCCTTGCCCATCGCAGGTAGCTTGTTCGGATTGCAAATTAATGTCCCATGCAGTAGAAAAAGTGACGTTGGATCTGTCGAACTAGTCTTCACTCCTATCACGAAACTATCTCCGAGCATTTTGTTCCGCAGCATTGCGCGCAGTCGCACAGCAGCAAGATATTACGTAAAGCGGCAACATATTCTGATATAAACCCGCTTGGTCATTGCTGTCTGTTTTGAAAACGTCTTCGTCCCATGACAAAGCTGGTTGGAGCCTTCAATATGTGCATCAACAATACAACAGCTACCTTGTAAACGTCTGGCGTACCATCGGTAGTTTCAACTGACGAAGTAGCAGTAGTTTCACTCAGAGACTTGGCACGACCGAACTCAATTCTTCGAGCTTCATCTCCTGCAATGTAGGCCCCTCCGCTGTGGCGTAGTGGTTAGGATGCATGAATACTGCCTGGGTGTTCAAGGGCTCGAACCCAACCGAAGGCTGCTGCTTTGTGATACAGACAAAACGAAGAGGCGCTCATGTGCTGTGCGATGTCCGAAAATTACCAAGCTGACCGAAATTACTCCGTGGCCCTCCACTACGCTCCTGTGTCTCTTTTTCTACTGTCACTCCCGCCTTCCTCTCTTTTCTTTAAGGCACGCATTAGGTGTCCACAGAATAAAACGTGTAACATGTCCAGCGAATTTTCTTTCCTGTATTAATAACAATATTCACATTAATAATAAATAACAATAATAATAATTTCACAGGAAAGGAAAGAGGCAGTATCGTCCACACTTGTTCTGCGGAAATCTGAACCGCGCCATAAGGGAAGGAAGGAAGGTAGAAGTGAAAGCGGAAAGAGAGAAAATTGTGCCATAGTGGAGGGTTCCGGAGTAATTTCGACCACCGAGAATTCTTTAACGTGCACTTACATCGCACAGCACACGGACTCCACTTCGTTTCTCCTCCATCCAAACGCGGCCATCAGCGCTCATGAACGAACCCGGGTGCTAAACAATATAATGTTATAGAACTTTCCCTCTTTCTATTACCTTAATTTGTTCGACCTTCGAAGGTCTGTATCTATTTTTCGAACATCTCTCGGACGACCCTGTCGCCGGAGAAATGGGTCGGGTGGGCGAACGCCCGCGAAACAAATTGAAAAAGCCATTCGGCCGTGGCTCCATGAGAGACGACGAAGTGCAAAAATAATAACTGAAGGAGCCTGGGGGACGGTTTCATGCCAGGTAGAGGCTTATCGGGCGGCGGAAAGTCCTTGTGATGAGAAGCACAAAATGCCGAGTACCTCCGATATGAAGCGAATCGACACGAAGCATGACAACTTGAAAAATGTACTATTCTTATGAAAACTCTGGCAGATGATGAAAATTGACGCAGTGTACGAGTAACGTATTTTTCACAATGGTAGACTTGAAAGGCATAGGACAAGTATTTCCTCCTTTGTCAAACTTTGTTAAGGATGGCGACCGCAAGATGACATGATGGCGTTTGCATATTTGGTTAGCAACACTGCCCCGTAAGTGACGCAAACATGCAAAATTGACCCTTCAGTTTCTCAAACATTCGCCGCTTCTGGTAGAGATGTTGGCTGGATGGAAGGTTTTCACTTACTGACTTCAGCAGTGAGCTGGGACCGACGTGGCATGTCAGCTGATGTAGCTCATGAGGCGACGCCCTAGCTGGACGACAAAAACGAAGTCGCAGAAAATGGGCCGTAACTGAAAATAATGCGTCGATGTCGAAGAACATTATGTTGTAATTCGGTACGAAGGGAACTTTGGAACTTTGGGGAGGATTGCTTTATGGGATGCAGTTTTCATCGGATATTTTTACGCACTGTGTGATGCATTTATGCCAATAGGCCTATCTCATACTGTTACGCTGTGCTGCGTCTGACGAGACGGCAGTTAAGAAGAAGAGACGAGAGGCTCGCGCCCAGCGTCCATGATTCAAAGCTCGTTTATTCTCTAAGTGCAGTCAATAAATGCACTGAGTTTATGTGACCAATTAACACAGAATCAAAGGAAACATGAATGCAAGTACAGGCACAATCCACCGAAGAGAAACTGAAACAGGACGAAAGTGAAAGTGGATAGAACACACGGTATAACACAAAATGCCTAACTTCTTTGCAAGGAGTTCTATACTGCGTCATTCGGCAAGCGTCCTATTTCAAAACTGAAATGTTGCCTGCGGAAACATGGACTTAGACCAAATTATATCTACATGATAAGTTGAGATACGAGTCAGTACTTTGGTGGAGGTAAACGTTGCGCATCATTCGAAATGCAGCCATAATATGGTTAGAACACGTGATAGCCTAGAGTGCGAGTTTTAACTCCATATTCATGCCGCTGTAAGCGTGTTCTGCTTTTCCTTTATAATGATCAGCATATTTGAGGCCTCTCTTTCCACTTTTGCCATTTGTCATTCGTCCCATTGCGATTTTGTCTCTATACATTTTCTCTTGGGCTTCTGCCACTTTTCTTTTATTTGCAATTGATGTTGCGTGCTATAAACTTTGGTTTAGTGGGCGCCTTCTCCGGCATTTATTTATTTCATTTTTATGTCTTGAGAGTATTACAAGAAAGGGTGTAGTGCCATTGGTTGCATCAGACCTTGGTCTCCAGTATGGGCGCGTCAGGACATTACGCCCTAAGGAGGAGGAGGAGGAAGAGGAGTAGGAAAGGCAGGGAGGTTAACCCGTAAAAGAAACCGGTTTGCAGCCTGCACTGGGGAAAAGGGGTGAGTGGATATAAAAGTTGTGAGAGAGGGATGGGTGAAGTTAGTAGTCACATCACAGACAGGTCACATCACATCACGTCCAGTAATATCACGGAACATAACAGCAAATTCTTTCGATTAGGTATGTGCTTTTCATGAAGCGGAGCAGTGCCTGGGAGGCCTTCACCGCAGAAGATAACCGTGGCCAGGGACCTAAAATCTTAATTGCAGTCAATGGGCGTCCATCTAGATGCTCCAGCGCACGGCATAGACACTGTCTTTCCTCACTGTATATAGGGCACTCACAAAGAATGTGGCCTATAGACTCATCGTACCCACAGTTTGTACATACAGGGCTGTTTGCCATGCCTATCATAAAAGAATACGAGTTTGTGAATGCTACACCAACCCACAGGCGGCAAAGCAAAGTTTCATCGCGTCGGCGTAGGCCAGGTGGAAGCCTAAAATAGTGTCGACAAAACAAACATTTAACGGACGGTGAAATCAGTTTTTCTTGCTGGCTCTGCTATAGCCGTAACGGCGGAATTCAATTTCCCCGAAAAGAACTCTCAACTTTGCCTCTGTCTTATACATGTCACATGCATGAGGTCAGAGATTTTCTATCTTTGATTTCGTTTTTAAAAGTCGGCTGCTTATATCTCCGAAAAGAGGAGGCCCGATTTGTAATTAGATTCCTTCAATACTTTATAAACAAGCATGCATCAAAGAATTGAAATACTTCAGCAACACACCATAGCACATCACCCTTTCTGTAATGTGACACCAAAATTGATTGCACGAAGACGATACGTCTGTTTTTCAAGGAGCATATGCTGGTTTGATTACAGCGAGCTGGAAAATGTACGTGCTGTTTTGAAACACTCCCACCATACATGCCTGCATTGAATAACTGGCCCTATTGGTAAAGGTCGCAGAATAGATGCATTCGACCGAATACATTTATCAACAACGCGAGTCTTTTTCTTTCTCACTTTCTGGATATTTTCGCTACATTTCTTTAATGTAGTTAAGTTCCTAAAAAAAACAAAAGGAGCTAAGAGACACTTATTTATTAAGAAACCATCAAGATGGCTTCAATTATCGACCGAAAGTTTCATTTCATTTTTATCCGACTATAAACACCTAGAAACCATTAAACTTAAATTAGGCTTAGTTTGAAGAGTGCATTCTAGCAACGTTTCTTGCACAACAATGCGATAGCTTCGATTATTGCGTCGACAGCTTCATGATGCCGCTTCTGAGATAAAAATATTCGTTTGCAAAAGAACAATGCAGCTCTTATTTACGCTATTCAGATTTGGGATCTGTACGCTCGATCAGATCTACAAATATGTTCCGCAGGAGGAAAGAAACTTTTTAGCTTTATTCTAATTCGCATGTCTGAACTGAGCTAGTATCAAAACTGTAAAAAAGTTTCACTATTGTCAAATGAAAAGTATAGTATAAGACACTTAAAGCCCTTTTCACGTGTTCAGAGTTGATCAAGGTTCAAAATGTGCACCGACATGTGAAACTAAAGGATCCTGCTGTCTCTAAAGACGGCCAATAAAAAACAACCAAACGCCAGGCTCGTTCAAATACTTTTTTATGGTTCAAAGCTTTGAAGCGAACTAAATTGAGAGATTTTTTCGTAAAAACTCTCTGAAAATATTTTGCACCTATTTGGATCCTTTATTGATTCCTACCCAGATAACATCTCTTGCTTTTTGGAAATTCTCGCTTACATTTGCAGTTTAGTGGTTGCACCTGCGTTGGCAACTGTATGGTTAACGATAGCCAGTATAAATACTTAAGTGCGTTGTCATTACTACCCGCAAAGATGATCTTCCATTCTCGCAAACCTGATGTCCGAAGCCTTTTTTAAATTTGATCTTTGCGATATACAGAAATAAAGTAATTACGGCGAAAAATGCATAGAGACTGGCTATGGAACCCGCGAAGGGCGAACATTTCGCCTTTCCTAGCACTTCGCAGTAACCGACGAATCGTGGTTTCCCACGCGCTGTGCATTGCACGTCAGCAAATTCATAAACTTACCTCAATGCGCATTGGATAGAGGATACACAGCTATCACACCAGCCTCTTAAATCTGTTAGGCGCTCCCAAAATTGTGTATGCACTATACGGCTGCGTCCCTAAACGTCGCCTTCACAGAGGTCTGGATGAAGCCTAAACTTGAGGCTATAATTACCCAAGGCAAAATGAAAAGCGACGTGCTGCCGCACATACTTTACATTTTTTCTAATTTAGTTAACCGGTTGGAATGTATACCGAACCTTTTGCACTGCTCATTTGATGCATCACAAGCATCACACCATACCTAGCGTTCTAATTCAAGAAAAATTAGTGTTTTCACTCTTCAGTTATGTGAAGGGAACAGTTTTAGCCCATATCCCTTTACTTGAGTATTTTATCGTTCTTGCTATTAACGGAAATCTAATATATAGGGAAAATATATCGGCAGGTCTGTTTATATTTTGGGGTAATTGCTATATATCCAGATCCCTTAAACTAATTTAATAATGACGCATTAAATAAATAGACAGAAGAAAATTTGCCGTAATCTCTGGGCCTGCTACGCCATGTTTCCCTCAGCTCTCCTCGAATACAAAAGATCTGTGCAGTTATACTAAGACCATGCAGATGGTATTCGTATCCTCACTCAAGGCCCAAGATATGGTTTCTTTCCCTTTCACTCCTTTAGATGTCACCAAGAATAACAGTCTGTTCAGCCAATATCTTCAATAATACCGACGTCGTGTCCTGCGAGAGATTAAATGTCATGAGTGTACTGACGCTGAATGCTGCCACTGCGACGACTCACGGAGATTACGGCATCGGGACAGCGTTTCTATGATGATGCTTGGAAGCTTTGAAAGCTTTCTTGTAATAGCCCCAGTGCATTGAGCGGGTGTTACAGTGAGGAAGGCCACACGTAATGCACTCACGAAATCAAAAGTAAAACGAAATGCAGATTTGAAAATAAGTGATTATTGATAATACCTACACCCGTTCGAACTTCTCATATCTTAGAAGAAAAATGAGCTAATAGAGGCTTTTAATTTCCTCAAAACCTGGATGCATAAGAACTGCAGCAAGAAAAGAACGACTTATCTATGCACAATTCATAGGCAAACGACGTATTTCATCAAATATTTCTTGGTCATATCCCCCTGAGCCTCTTGAAAGCATGTCTATTTTCACTCGCCATATTCGACTGACTGCAGCGTCTAGCCTCTAAAACAATATGAGCCTTAATAGTTTTTTTTTTTTCCTAGAACCTATCTGCTGCAAGTACTCGTTCATAACGCAGTAAAGGCAAAGCTGCTTTTGAGACATGCAAAAGCAACTTCTTATTCAGACCGTTGCGCGTACACCACCCGAATCTCGAAGTTCGGAATACCCTTATCGACCATGCATATTTACAGCAGAACATGATAAGTAAAACTTCGACAAGGTCATCGTTCATGCATAAAGTTAACTGAAAGAGTATTTGTTATTTGTGCATGATAGTGCAGCCTCTTTGTTGATAACTTTCAAGGCTTGATCTTGGTTATAGCCGTCACGATTCGTGTTTTGTCCATACTAAAGCTTTTTCTGAGAGTATAACACAGTGTACAATACTCCTAGATGTAATATAAAAATAGACCGATCATAATGAACACGCGTGGTAGTAGACGGAATCGCTAGTCGCCAGAAAGACCATAGCCACGCTTTGCATACGATCTTTTGCGTTCCGTTGCACGCTGCATCAATCACTCTCCTGTTTTGTCAAGACACGTATCTGTAAACAAAGTCACGTTATTTCCGATGAAACTTGATGGCCGTCGTGGCTCGCTGCGCATGCAACATAAAGTGCGTTCAGGACCACAACTCTTGTAGCCAGCTGTACCGTTGATACGAAGAATGTGTGTCTTTAGTGAAGAAAAACAAGAGTGAAATAATAATAATAAACCTGATGAAAACCGTAAGTAGAAGATGACCTTCCATTTGCCCATGGCGCTTGTTGGTCTATATGGTGTCTGTACACAAGATTAGAAAAGGGGCCACTTCAGGAATTTGCAGGAGCTATTGCGCCCTGTACCATACGTCACGACGTTTTGTTAGATTAGTTTTATTAATAGGCAGCACTAGCGTGAAGCCGTTAATTGATGGCTTCTAGGAATTCCTGAGTAGCTTCAAAGGGGGTTCACGTTTTACACTGAGACAGTCTTAGAACAACGAGAAAAGGCGTCAGCTTGAAATCAGTAAGCCAAAAAACTCGAAAATATCAACTTCTGCAGCATTGACTGCCAAAACTTAGGATAATGTGAAAGAAACTATTGAAGTGTGCAGCAGAAAAAAGAAATAATAGACCCAAGTTTAAAATCGCACACAAGGTTGTGGATTGCGTATCATACTGTTGGTATGCAGGTAAAAGTGTCTATAACGAAATTAAAGAAAAATTAACGGCATAAGCGCTATAATTACACATAAAATGCTCGATGTCAATTGTAAGTGATAATGAAATCCTGGTGAATTATAAAGATGGAGTGTGGCAGCAACAGCGTGCACGTTGTTGCTGTCAATACTCTAGGGTCAAGTGCCCCTCAAGACACCGATGCGGGCAGAAGCGGATATGACCGCTTTCCAGTCCCGCCACAGCCCATGTGGAAACAATCGGGGTTTTTGGTCGGCAGCCCCATTTGGAATTGGCCTGGAGTTTTCTGCATAAAGTACGCAGTTCCGTCGAACCTTCCCTCCAGTACTCCTCAAGGGACCACGTAGGCATCATTGCTGGCATGCTCATATTAGCTACGCCACGACCCATGCAGGACCTATTGGGCTTTTGTGTGGGAAGCTCCTTTCAGGTTAGCCCAGGCTCGTTCTACATAAAACCAAATTCGCTTTCTATCGGACCTAAAGGTCCCAAAGAGAGATTCTTGAGGACCAAGTATGGGACTATGTACTTAGTTATCCTTACCACACCTATATGATGCCGAAATGGGACAAACAGGGGCAAGCCCAGTTTGCGATTACCCGCTTGACCCCTAAAAGAGGCCCTCCTGTGTGTTATTGTATTTGCCCCGGCCCACCTTGCCGTACGTGCCTCAGGATGGGCCTGTATGGTCCGCTACTTTGGTTATGATAAATTACTTTGTGATGTCACAGATATCACGGTGAACGGGGAATGATTAAATAATGTTCACGATAGCGAATTTCTGCCATTTTACTATAGCTGTACTTCGCTAAGACAGTGGTGGTAAAGGTGGAGGACCCGACACGTTCTTTCAAAATTCGCTAATTATTCTGTGAATGCCTGAACTGTATAATAAGGATTGCATTTTCTGTACGCCATATGAAAGAGTTTCGGTATATTGCAAGAGTTTTGTATACACCGCATTAAACTACAGTCGGCGTCGTAGACAGCCTAAAATTTTTTTGGTATCTTATATTTCATATCTCCTTGCCAAGGGTCCCTTATTCTGGACTAATTGCGAATTGAGCTTTTATCGCCACGGAATTGCCAGGAACGTGTTCCTTTCAAGATTTACACTCTAGCGCAAGAGGCGTGCAGCTGTAAAGCAAGCGTTAGGTTATAAAGCTACATCATCACGTGCTATGATAGGAAGGAAGCGAATAGCAATTAGGTCATCAAAAGCTATTGTGAAACAGAATTGAGGGCTCCGGATCGCGAGAAAGACAGCTGATGAGTAGCCCATTTAAACTCTAAGGAATCGATAACAAACCCGTAAAGGAAATTAGCGACACCTGATAAGACACAGTGATAACTGCTATGCTTCCAAACCCAATAAATTTGATTATTTTGTACCAGAGACGTGTTTATGATGTAGATATAGCGACCATTATCGCTAGGGTTGTCGCTAGGGTTGTCGCTAGCACATGAGTGCTATGGCATAGTAGATAATGAGGAGGAACTGAAATGAGCTACGCTTTTGAACCGAATGTTTAGCGTATCTTTAAATCGAGGCCTGCAGACGAAAAAAGTAGCTTGTCATTCAAGTGGTACTCTGCAGCAGAAATCACAGAAAATTTGAACGTTTCGTAATGATTCTAGCAGCGCTATCGAAAAAGACAATCAAAGAGCTGAGAAATGAATTTTTCCCGAACTTAAAACTTAACTCTGTTTTCTCAATAATTTAGTGACAGCTTGCAGTGGAATACATCTAGTGCTGAACCCTTTAAAGATGCGAGGAAAAGAAGGTAAGATGCAGAGCTGCTTTAAAATCTTGCTAGATTAAACTTCGGTTGCATCAGCGCTCGTCAAGTGCCAGAACACAATCATGTATAACACCTCTCAAGTGAAAGTTTCTTAATGAACGTTGCTTCAAGAAAGCTCCACCCACTGACGCTTCTCGGATTTCCCGATTTCTATCAAAACGTGCGTAAAAATGGAAGCATAACTACATATGCACTTTCTTCCGGACATGTGGAACTTTCTTAAGATGGTAAACTCATGCGTTGCCCATCACAATGCAGCAACTCTGCCTCAAGTCGTACTACGGCGTATAACGCGCGGCGCTCGCAAAAGCGGAGACGGCGGTGTTAGGAAATCACTCTTCTTCTGAAGGGGGTGTATTCAAGCTCCACTGCATCTATATAACAGCGTTCAGCAGTGAGATAGAGCGCGAGGAGACGCAGGTTCTCTAGAGCGGAAGATAGATGCACAGTACTTCGTGAGATAATGAAGATATATATTGGACAGAGCAGCTTAAGTGAATAAAAACTCTGCACTGGTAGCTATTTTAACAAATTATACTTTATTTCTTGAAACAACACTTATTGCTGCCAAGGAAAAGAAGAGTATATTCATCTGGCCAGTAGCGATTTCATTAATTAAACCTGTGTTGCCTTAGGATGTGACGGCACGACGGCCATGCTTACGTAATGCTGCACGCTATTCTTCTTGCGCCCCATTCTCTTGCACGCCGTGATAGGGAACCTCAGCGCGCAATATTAATGTCGACAAACAAAGCTGCTGCATGCAAAAGAAGCTCTGGAAACGCGGCGCCTTCGTCGGAAGGTAAAGTTTGCAGTTGCTCGGCGTCCACTTCCTGAGATTTTTTTAATAGTGTCGACAGCTGTTTGCTGTGAGCCAGAAACAAATACAAAGGTGGAGCCCACCTTCCTCAGGCGGAATACGACGTCGCGGTGCAAAGGGAGAGTGGGAAGGGCGCGCGAAGTTCTGCGCTGTCAGCGGGGATGATGCCGATGCTCGACTGCGCATAGAGCAGGGGCCTTGTCTGGGAGGTGTCCTTTCGCGTTCAAACACCTGGAACCGTTCGCATCGGTGAACGATTTTCGTGCAGCATCTCTAGGGTGGAAAAACTTTGTATAAAACTGGAGGGCAGTGGTAATGGTATATTTTGCACAACTACGCCCATTTACGCAAAGAGGATCCAGAAATCAGCCATCCATGCTATACAGATGCCAAATTTAAAACGGCCCAATCATAAATTTGAAATCTGCTTTTTAATGCGATTGTAGACGTCTTCGTTTATGAAGGTTTTTGTGTCGCGCTTTGAGAAGTTGGACATTGAAGGTTAGTGCAGTGTGTGAAAAAGATGTGGAATCTGTTTTTTTAAAGGCGACAGGCATTCTAGATGGACGAAAAAGTGTAACGGCTGAGCTACACCGCTGCCTCCCTGGTGCTCTACTGGGTAAGTTCATGCAAGCAAGTGCGCGCGCTTACTACCCATAAACGATAGTTATATATCTGAGAGCATAGGCGCATGTACGGATTGCCAGACTGCACCCTATCAGCTCAGGCATGCTGACTGATCAGTTCAGTGCAGTTCAGTCGTTCAGTCGTGTCCGACTCTTCGTGACCATATGGACCAAGTCACGCCACGCTTTCCGGTCTCTCACTACCCTCCTAACGTCATCTAACGTAAGTTAATCTGCTGCGCCTCGAGGATGCCATCTAACCATCGCGTTCGCTGCCTACCCCTTCTCCGGCGACCCTCAACCTTTCCCAACATCAAATCTTTCTCCAGCGACTCCTCTCTTCTCATCAGATGACCAAAGTAGCTGAGCTTTCCCTACTGAAAAAACTGTAAGGGGCAATAACCTCATAGTTTCTCACACAATCTCACTCATATCACATAAGAAATCACGTACAAGTCGCATATAATTGCATAAGTTCTCATAGTTTCTTGTACATTATCATAAATTATGTACGATATTTTATGATAATGTTGTGTACCGTATGAGACTCTATGCGATTAAATGAGATTTTATGAGGTTATTGCCCCTTACAACTTTTGGTTTTTCAGTAGGGTTAACTTTAGAATTTGACCCTCCAATGAGCAGTCAGAGTTTATGGTCGACAATATCGACTGATTTTATCTTCTGGCAGTCCAAGGAACTCTCAAGAGTCTCCGCCAGCACCACAATTCAAACGCGTCAATTCTTCGGCGGTCAGCCTTCTTCACAGTCCAACTCTCGCATCCATACATCACAACGGGAAAGCCCATAGCACGAGTTATACGGATCTTGGTTGGTAGACTAATGTCTCTGCTCTTTACTAGGCGGTAAAGTCTAACCAGAAGCAGGCGTCTCCTAATTTCATGGCTGCAGTCTCCTTCCGGGGTAATCTTGGAGCCCAAGAAGAGAAAATCTGTCACAACTTCCACATCTTGTCCCTTGATGCTCCAGGACTTGATAGGGCAAGACGCCATGATCTTTGTCTTTTTAATGATCAGTTTAAGCCCAAACTTCTCACTCTCTTCTTGTACGCGCATCAGAAGTCTCTTGAGTTCCACTTCACTTTCTGCCATTAAAGTGTTATCAACCGCATATCTAAGGTTGTTGATACGTTTCCCAGCAATCTTCACTCCAGCTGAAGATCGTCCAGACCGGCCTTCCTCATGATGCACTCTGCATATAGGTTAAATAGGGAGGACGACAGATATGCAGCCTTGTCTCACTCCTTTCTCAATCGGAAACCAATCAGTACGACCATGGCCAGTCGCCACATCTACATTGAAAGGCTTAGCGATATCAAAGATAGAACAAATCATAGGCCCAATATTGAAGTATGCCGGAATTGCACTGGCCCTATGAAGGACGGACAACGCAGACACAATACGTATTGGGCCCATAGCTTGTGCTGCTGACCAAAAGGCATTCACAGAAAGCGCAGCGACACTAGCGCATGAAAGGGGGGTCACATGACGAGCCAGCTGCTCGGTCTCCGTTGGCAGAGTGACGGGCCTCTCAAAACATTTCCATCTGGTTTCCTTAGACGTCCTGAACTGAAAAACAAACAATATGCCCACGCCAAATCCTATTTGCGTGATTATCACTGTAAGCCGCACGCTGCCACCTGCTGCACAGGTGTAGTGATCGATGTCGCGGACCGTGCTTAACGCAGTTGCCCTGTCATAGGCTCTAGCACCAAATAAAAGTCAGATTCGGCGTCATGGCGCTTCATCTGGATAGAGTAACTGGGAGGTATGGAATGATATTACCTATGCAATAGGCGTGAAGAAGAGACACATAGTTTCACTAGAAGGGGTGGGAAGCCATTTCAACGAAGAACAAAAGAAATGCAGCTCTCTCTGTTCGCTGTTTGCGAGAGTGAGCTCGCAGAATTGCGCTAGCTTAGACAGAGAGTGAGCGCAAGCCTCTCTAGTTTTCCTGCCCCTCTGAAAACAGCCAACGTTGTCGCCACTTCCATAGTCTCTTCGTCGATTTTTCTGGTTTGAGAGCCCCGAAATTTGGTGGTATGGCTGGAGGATATGTGAGGAAAGATCAAACTTCGTTCGCATCGGAAACGGAATAATAAGTAGCAACGAGTAATTCTCGGAGAGGATATGTCGTACAAGGAGCAATGTGGAATGCCCGTTATACGACAGTTGGAGGACCGCAACACTGTACGAATAGAGAGGGAAAAGATGCTCGCAAAAGGTAATTCATGCGTGTTTTATACCTTTCATTTCACAGCACACAGCATTTCTCCGCACATTTGGATATGTAATAAATCCAACAGAATAATATACTTTGCATTTCTTCGGTGCCTACTGCCACTAATAATTTCTAATATATTTTTAAGGTCATCTATTGGAAAAAGGTGGACGGTGGGCAGATTGCAATTAGTTGGGAGGATGAGGTTAAGATGTTCACAGGGGTCAAGTGGAATCAGCTAGCACTGAACCGAGTATTGGAGAAATATGAGAGAGGCCTTCGCCCTGCTGTGGGTTTAGTCAGGCTGATGATGATGATTGCAAAAATGAGTTAATAATTTATTCTGTTCAGGTTGACAATAAGCCCTTCTTATTGCGCCTAAATTATTCGGACATTTTATAACGCTGTAGTTCAGAATCTCGCCGAAAACTCGGCAGTTATCTTCGCTTCTCGCATTCCTTCTTGTTGCAAAGAACGGCTGCGAACGCTCAGCAAAAACAATCAAAATATATTTGGAAAGTTAAGTATTCATAAGTGCGCTACGAATATGTTAGCAGTACTAAAAGAAATTTCTAAGGTACCTCTGGTGTGCTGGCAGAAATTACCATTCATAGGCTTACCATCGAAGGGGAGAAAATAACAAGCAATGTTTCCTTGCTCAATGCTAAAAAATTAACACAAATATTTTCCTCTAGTAGTAATGATGTTTTCCTCTAGGTGAAATTTTCTGCCGCATTTTTGTAGAAATCATTGCTATTTATTATAATCCAAAAATCAAATAGTCATGCATTCTAAAGTAGTTTTCATACTTTTCATCAATCACGCTAAATATTTTTCATTGTTATAAGATCACTCACTTGCATTGTTTTCCCGCATTTCTGTATTTATACATTTATATACCATCGCCAAATTTATATTTCGTTTAAAGCTGCACCCTCTTACATAGAAGCGAATTTTAAAGTTTAGTTTATGGTACAGTTTCACTGATAGATGTTGTTCGTATATAAACTTTTGTGCGCTTGTAACAGGACGTTTCGTGTGTTGTCGTTGGCTTTGTGACCTTCTACTGTAAATATCAAGCATACTTAGGCATTAATTCATTGATTATAATAAACTGATTATGATCCTGCTCCTGAAGGCTACAAACCGAGTAACAAATTGTATTCAGTATTTTAAGACTACAAAAAATGTGGTATGTCGGGGAGCAGCAAAAAAATTCAAAAGAAATAATTGGCATCCAGCACTCCCGCAATGCCCTAGGCCGCTTGTCCTAATCTTTCAAAAGCAGGAAAAGCCTACAGGTGACCGTGACACATCTGCGTAAAGATACTCGACCAGGCGCAAAGTTTCTATATCTGCACAGCTTTCCGCGGAAAAACTACTTGAGGGTAAGGGTTCACAACGGTCTACTACACAGCGATGCTCTCAAAATCGCTGTGCCCAGGAACACTTGCGCCTTCGATCTTAAAGTATCCAGCCGTCAACGTCCCCCTCGGGTCCTCATCGAAGGTTAAGTTCCATAGATCCCTGCAAAGTAGTTGTGGTAAGCCAGCAGACGAGACTGTCAACTGAACTGTTACTGAACGAGACTGATACTGAACGAAAACATTTCCAGCAAAATCATTTCGCTAAACGATGAGTTCTTCCAGACAATTTCTTTCCTTTAATTGCGTTTATCCTCCAAACCGAGTAAACTGCTTAGTAGTGTCTCTGAATCGGGTAAAGCCTCCGGAAATCCGTTAAGCATTACAGGATTGCCCACCACGTGTGCTAAGTCGAGAAGCGATAGAGCCCAAGGTATTTCCGAACCAGAATCACAACTCGAGTTGCTCGTACTCCTGAAGCGTCATCAACATTCCTTTTTAAGAACTGCCTTGCTTTAAAGCAAAGATAATTTGTGATCTTAGGGCCTCCAACAAAAAAGAAGCGAGAATTGAATCAAAATGGAACATTGAAAAATGTTTTCAATAAAAGATAGTGAGAAATTCTCACATTTTGGCTTCATCTGAAGAGGGCGAGGACAGCTTCATAAAACTGTACTCGTCTATATTGATTTTCTAGCACTTTCTAGCTATTTGGACGTCTGTCCAAGATCAAGGTAAGAATTTATGAAGGAGAAAAGATGTATAGGCCTGGGTAACCTTGGCGCCACTCGCAAGCATGGTGCAACTGCTTTTTTTGCTGATGCCCCCCCCCCCCCTCCCCCGCCCTCCTTCACAAACTTGTGTTGGAAAAAAAAGATTGTGATTGTGATGGTAGGTTCCTCTCGATTGAAACTTGGGATGGCCTTGCCGGAAATTGATGTCAGGGTATCAGGGTATTTCCTTTATAAAATCGTCCTGACGTGCTAACACATTTATTTCCTTGCTTAGTTTCTCGTGTACTGTAAAAACTTCATATTCTTCGGGAGTGATCTATCAGGGGTTATAGCATGATACCGAAATACACACCGGCCAAACCTATTTGCCCTTCGTGTTTCTAGAAAAACTGCTTCCCCTTCTATTCACATATTCACTTCCTGGTTTACTGTGTTCTGTCAAGAGAGTTTTCTATGACTAGACGGGGAACGTTGAAGCAAGATTTTGCGGAGCTCAAGACAAACAGGCAAATGATGCTCTAGCTCCAAAAGAATCCGACAGCTGGCAGCTAAATCAACATTCATCTTCGCCTTTGTAAGCCCAGTGTCATCTTTACATTTGCCCCGGTGGAAAGAAGAAACCATCTGTACGACGCAAGGGGAGGTGTACGAAGAGTGGACCGTAGTACTGTGTCAGGCGGCGGACGCGAACGACTTTGCGGCTCTAGCGACGGTGGTTCGAAGAAGGCATTACCTGCTTAATACTGTAGTTGACTGAACGGGCTCCAAGATACACTAAGAGCCATGGTTCTTTACCGATTATATAAATGAGCCGCCGAAACAGACTCTCCGTCGAACGCGTTATCAGGAAAGTCAGAGGTGGGCTTGCCATGATCACCCTGATGCTAGTTTAGATCTTGACCGTCGGACGCGAATGAGCTAGAGAGCTGGCGCCACTGATTAGCATTAAGGGCCACAAACAAAAGGACATTATTCTGAGCTGTTTAGGTGCTAGTGAAGGATGGTGTCTAGCAGACAGCCACGCTCAAGACCGTATTACACAAACAATGGGGGAAAGCCAGTCATCATTTAGGAGCAGTATTATAGGCAGACGTCAGATACGGAAGTGCCCAATCCGATTTAGAAGTTCTGGAGGAAACGTGCTTTGCGATCGTGTTGCCCAGAGTCCGGTAAAATGTTTCAGTTAGGCAGTTGGTTTGAGGATGGTAAGCAGGAGTCATTCGATGTACTGCGTGGCGAGCCTCCAGCAAGTGGAAAACTTATCCTGTAGTACATAATTAGAGGCCCGAATCATCTAGACACATGTACACGTTCAAGTAGTGGTCATAAAAGATTTTCTTCACTGTAAAGCTCCAAGGCCTAATTCATGTTTGTCCACGTGTAGTGCAGAAGACGCTGCCCTTCCGACAAATAAAATACAAAGGTTGCATTTCAATATAGCATTCTCCTTTTTCAAACCAAGGATTATTTGTGGAGAAACACCCAAAGCCAGTGCGGTTTGATAATTCGCTTTAAAAAAAAAAGTTCTCAAAGTCAAACCGTAACAAAGCAGGATTCGTGAAGGAAGACATGGTTCAGAGATCGGCCACGAGAGGCCGGGAAAATAAAACAAACATTTAAAGAAAACGGCCGCCAGGCCGACATTAGTGAGAGGAGACTTCCCTTGGGCAAGATTGGGATGCCGAAAGGAGGAAAGCAAATACAGAAAGAAGGAAAGAAAAAGTAAATAATACTTGAAGCAGAGGCCAGGGCTTGTTCTTTGGGCCGGTACCCTCCCCAGAAGAGCTGGGTTGAAGCCGACAGAGCCCTGCAACAGCGAGATTGAACAGCCGACGGGGAATGCGCCGTCAGAGATAAGCACACGTGCGCAGCCCGACGGCTGAGAATCTCCAAAGAACAGATTCTCCCTCGATGTCATTTTATATAGATAAAACACCTAAGCGAAAAAAGCAATAACTTTCTAAACACAAAGACAGAAAAAATGCGGTACATAGCGTTGCCTAGTTGTTGAGTGACTATAAAATGGACGCTAGGGGCTTAGAGAAAATCCCGAAGGGACACCAATTCACAAGAACACAATAGGTTTCAAGGAATAAAGAGAACTTAGATACAGTCTCCACATAAATTCCCACCATAAATGTGAAAACGACGAAAGTAAAGCATGGTAACGCGATAGGAGATAGTAGAGCACTTTATGGAGTGGAAACAACGATGCGAAGTGGGAGGCAGTTTTTTTTTTAATATTCTGGCGAGAATGTGGCAAGTTTATTGGAAAACGAGTGGCAGAGGCAAGGGAGAGTATGTGTAAAGAGAGGACTGTCGAAGATAGAAAAGACATTGTGTATTTTCATACGTTGTGCAAACCAGGAGGGAGAAAAAAAGTGAACCTCTTTGCTGAAGTAACGCATGTCTGCAGTGTAATACAGTGGTGAAAAAAGCGGCACACATAAATCTTGACATATTATAGTCCAGCGTGCAGAGCAGATTAAGAGAGATCTTCACTCATAACAATTTCAAAGATTGCTCTCCATATTGCTGCAGCCAGCACCTGCCTCCTGCTTTTGCATATGGTAAACTTGGCACGCCTCCTGTCTGAACTGTCTGAACGAATGAATCCTGACGCAGTTGGGAAGGCTTAAACTAAACACCTTAAACTAAACACAAAAAAGGGCGTGACAACAATTGTGTGTTCACCAAACCAAAAACTTGGATCCAGCACTGAGCAAGGTGGCATTGGAAGAAAAAAGGAAGGTTTAGATAGGCGTGTTTCATATGTTTGTGGTAGTCTGCCTAAAATGAATAATAAAAAGTTACACTTGGGAATGGCGTTTGTTGGAGATAACGGATTACGTTTTACAAGAGCATCCAGCTACACTACAAGAGACGTGAATTATCGCTTGACTACCAAGACAATATGTATCAATGATATTGTGGCCAGATTAGATTTGAACTAAAGCTTGTTATAATTGATAAGGAGTTCATACGCGAACGAAATATAGCGGGATGCAACCTTTGTTTCTTTGGTTTGGTTTATCGTGTTTAACGTCTCAAAGCGACTCAGGCGATGAGAGAAGATTTCGAGCACCTGCGGTTCTTTAACGTGCACTGGCATCGCACAGAACATGGGCGCCTAGCTTTTCGCCTGCCAGCGAAAAGTGGCCGCCGAGGCCGGGATTCGATCCCGCATCCTTGGGCAGAGTACTCGAGCCCCGTAACAACTGGCCAGCCCCAGCGGGGTCAACCGTTATCGATTAAAAAAAGTGTATACTTGAGCTCGTGATCACTTGAATCAACCGTTACTGATTCAATTGATCACGAACTCAAATATACACTTTCTTAGCTCTGCAAGGCAGCTGACCTTAGTCCTAACGTGACATAAATGTGTCGCCTTTTGATTGGCTTTCTTATTCATACAGAATATGAATACCAAGGCGGTAATCAGAAGGAGATTCACCTCCTTTTGCTTCCTGCTGATTACAAGTAACAAGAACAAAGCAAAATATTCTGTGGCTCAGACATGCCATGAGGAAGGGAACAGCCAGACGCTGCAAAAGCTCTATGCTGGGCGCCTTGGCTATGAACCTCAACTCAAGGGGCAGTCCTCAAGGAGAAGATGGCTCGCATGTTGGCAATTTTTCAAGCGCAAAATGAGAGTTTTCTTAGGTAGACATTTCGTGGGCCAAAATTACTATCTTGTCTTTTTTTGTTTTTAACTTCATGCCTAAAATTTTCCACGACCGTTCATTATAGGTCCGGTTGGATCGCTATGGAAAGCTATATGTTGTAAACCATGGCAGAAGAGACATAAAAGTTTGCGGATTACAACGACTGAGACGCGGATTCTATCCCACCACGCTGATTAACACTTTGAGTATGATATCTAATTTCCCGTTACAGAGCCTATTAGGAATACCAGACAAGCATATAAGTATTTAACGCTGTGGCGCACACCGCGAGAAATTAAAAAAAAAAGCTTTTTAATGTATCAGGTATCGTTTTATTTTGTGATAGTACCTGAGTTTGAAGACACCTAAGAAAACTGAAAGCGTGCTGACTAACGCACTGTATAAATTACGCAAATTACCATAATGTACGGATAGAAGCATGTTAAACGTTCAGTAGGTAATGTGGCAGAGCTAAGAGTGGTTATCTGGCGACCTGTTCCGTGCGCGCACGGCTGCGTGTGTAGGTTTGCGGCCGACATGTCACGTGACATTTTCACCACGACGTGGGAGCTGTGCACAAATGCAAATGAATTGACAAGATAGAATGTTATGCAAACCTTTGTTCTTCCTTCTCAACTATACAAGTGATGTGTACTTCCTGAGCCACAGGGCAACAAACTTCACACCTGTTTAAAATTAGAAAGAAGGCCTCGGCGCTCCGTAAGAAAAGGCCTTCCCCAGCCCTGAATTGATATAACGTAACAATGTGGGGATCGCTTGGTAAGTAAAAATTATGGGGGCACTTTGGACCACTGAAGTGGGATGAGGCGAAAGACTTTTTGAAAGGCCCTGATTCCTGCTTTACCACGTCTTCTTTTGTTTGTTGTGTGGTGCGGCGTTAGAGGAAGTGCCGAATGAAAGGCGCGACATGGACGCCTGGAACGTACGCCCGGGGAAGTCAGATTCGTATATGCGTGAATCGCTGGACGACGTAATCGATCATGGCAATGTCGCCTCCAGGTGACGCCGTCATACTATCATCATCACCACTAACCGTCGCTATCAATAACTACTACTATAAATATCGGTCACTGTCTACCACCTACTAAAGTTCACCACCGAAACCCTTCAAGGTAAACAGAATCCCGCGGGATTTCGAGCAGTGAGACACTTCTCGTGCACGTACGCATGCACACACGGGTGCTTTAAGACGAGTGGTCTTTCCCATAATTTGGTAGTTTACTAGTGTGTGCTAATGAGTATATGTGAGATAACACAAGTTGATATTAACGTTTAGATTTTAGGCGAGCTGTAAAGTGCATGAGGGTGACCAAGAATCCATAAGGAGAGCTGAATGCGGAGAGAAGCAATGAACATTGTCCCATTAAACCGTTATTACCACGTTTGATTGTTCCCCATTTGCTTAGAGTGCTGTTCTTTTGCGTCATCAAGAGTGCCGTAACCAGGCACATGTCAGCCCTGGCAGGTAGTCAGACAGCAAGCCGCCAGCCTACCATCATGGTCTGCTAGTGGCAGAATGAAGGCAAATAAATCCCTCCCACATTTATGAGAGAAGTTTCAAGGAAACGGGTCTCTTAGTCGCCTGCGGCTTGTGGATAGAGAGCCGGAAAGCGCAACTTGGAGGCGGCAGCCGAGGGAGAACTAATTGAGAGTGGGTACCTTCCAAGAAGGAGGCTGAAAAATGATGCTTTGAGAGGAAACCGAAGAGCGGGTGCTGTAAAAGTAGAGGATCATGGCGAAAGGGGAAGACTGAGGCTGGACAGCATGAGGGCGAGAAGGAACTGAGAAAAGATCCTCTAGGGAGAAGGAAGGAGATCAGCGGCGAGACAAGAGAAAGCTATCAAATTGGTGGAGAATGCTGTCAAAATAACGTTATATAGGCATTCTCTTCGATTGGAGATGCAAAGTGAATTAGATTGTCGCAAATTTGAATGGAAATCGTTTCAGCTTTTATTTTAGAAGGAAAAATACTACTTATATGTGACAGTTCAACTTTGCACAGGGTAGATGGAATTAGGGCTGATATTAGGGAAGCTTGATGACAATGTTCAATAGGGGGAGCATTGGAGTTGAAGGGTTTAAATCCTATGATGCAAAGAGAAAACTTGGGGATTTTAACAGGCCAGCACACATGTAGGAAAAATATTGCAATCGTGATGTTCTGTACATTATTCCTGTTGCTGAGTAGTCTGCACATGCTGTAAGCTGGGTAATATTATCAATGCTGACACATGTAACATAGGCTTGGGGGTGTTTCAAGCTTCCTGGGGCCGAAATTTCACCATTTCATGTTTTATGGAGAAATTTATAAAATAATATGAACCAACGTACATCTCGACTTCCTCCTGTTTACTTTCCTTAGCTTATTAACGGCAACCTTTATTTTTGATGCCAATGGGTGAGATATGCATCTTATCACTAGACATACAGTGACAAATGTGTAATTTGCGTTTGTATCTTCTTGGCTCTGTATCCTAGGAAGGGTGTCACGAAAGCCCCTTCGGGGCGCTCTTGCTTGGATCCATCTCCCGCTTAGCGTGTGTTCCTTAACGAACAATAGAGGTCGTAGGGAAGACAGTGATGCAAGCGCTCATAGCCTCCAGGCTATGTACTACGCTATAGCTTCAAGTGGAGAACACGGAACCTTCATCTTCGGTTTTCATTTTTGCTTCCTCGCTTCAGCCATTGAGCAAGCTCCTCTATGGCGACTGTCGCCACTGACTCAATTCAGCCTTGTTTTCTGAGCGGAGCGTGAACGACATAGGCTGCGCGGCTTTGCATACCCTACGAGCAGAAAGTTGATTACGGCTCCATTTACCGTTCTCAAAGAGTCCTGAGTTATGCACTTCTCAGTGGATGTTTCTTTTGTTGTAATACTTAAAGAGTATTTGGATTTTATTTTTTCATCATTGCTTTTATTTCACTGCCATAGTATAAAGCATAGCCTGGCCCTGACTATGAAGGTGGCTATATAGGACGACTAAGGTGAGACAAAAACAGCTACTGAGAATAAACGTTAAAATAGCAAAACACAAACAGCACACGAGTGGTGCTTACGTACGTGCTCCCGGCGTTATAATGTTATAGCATGTTATAGCTGTTATAGCATGTGTTAAAGCAATAGGATCTGATTTTCCGTTATTTCCTAGTGGCTTATAATATATCGCTGAGATTCTGCAAGACAAGCAAGCAGTCCAGAATTCAGTACTGTTCATTAAATATAACTATTATACCTTACGTACGTTGTACTCCATGAATTGATATTGTCACGTAGTTGTGACGAGGGCGACGACACAAATGAAGGGTCGATGATTGCACTAAAGAAACTCTTTGTTTGGGCTGACTTGCGCCCGCAAAAGAACTAAGCAACTCGGCGGCGGCGATAGAAACAAACGTGCTCGTCGATCGTCGAACAAAGAATGCCCGTCACACTCGGTAACGCTCAATTTAAAGGCTGCACAGAACAATCTAGATAACGTCGAAAACTGCTACCAGCACGGGCTGGAACATTGTGGAAAGACACCCGAGTGGCCGGAACCTTCCAGACAGATCTCGGTGCGTCTTGCGCTACGACAAAACTGATAAAGGTGTGACTCGCGACATCGAGCAGTAACAAACAAAGATTACAGAACTGATACGCGGTCCAGAATCAGAGTGATAAGCCTGTATGCCGGCGGCTGTTAAAAAACAACAAATACTGTTTTGCAGGTTTCGCGGCATTACTCCCCCCTTAAAAAAAACATCGCCTCGATGTTCCAAAACAAAGAAACTTAAACATAAACACTGCAAAGTTTAAACACCACAGATTCTTCAACGCGCGTAATATGGCTTCAGTCGTACAACATGTACAATTTCTGGGCGTGCGCGTCGCCGTTGTGATGCTGACGTTCCGTCGGGAATGACTTCATAGTCCAGTGGTCCGACGCGGCGAAGGATTTTGTATGGCCCAAAGTATCGACGCAACAACTTTTCACTTAATCCGCGACGGCGAATTGGTGTCCAAACCCACACTTGGTCTCCTGGATTGTACTCTGCATGGCGTCGTCGTAAATTGTATCGTCGACTGTCGGTGCGCTGTTGGTCTTTAATACGCAGCCGTGCGAGTCGTCGGGCTTCCTCTGCACGCTGCAGGTAGGCGGCAACGTCAAGGTTGTCTTCGCTGGTTACGTGCGGCAGCATTGCATCGAGCGTCGTCGTGGGCTCCCTGCCGTACACAAGCTTAAACGGGGTCGCTCTGGTCGTCTCCTGGACTGCCGTGTTATACGCGAAGATCACGTACGGCAAGATGGTGTCCCAGGTCTTGTGTTCAGCGTCGACGTACATAGCGATCATGTCCGCGATCGTTTTGTTCAGGCGCTCCGTAAGGCCATTGGTCTGGGGATGGTACGCAGTTGTTCGTCGATGGCTTGTGTGACTGTATTCCAGGATGGCTTGCGTCAACTCTGCCGTAAACGCCGTTCCCCTGTCCGTGATGAGCACTTCTGGGGCGCCGTGTCGCAAGAGAATTTGTTCGACAAAAAATTTGGCGACTTCTGCCGCGGTACCATTTGGTAGTGCTCTTGCTTCGGCGTAACGGGTAAGGTAGTCAGTGGCCACGATGATCCACTTGTTACCCATAGACGAAGATGGAAAGGGGCCGAGGAGATCCATCCCAATTTGTTGAAAGGGCAGGATTGGGGGCGGAATCGGGTTTAGTAGTCCTGCTGGTCTGTTCGGCGGCGTCTTGCGTCGTTGGCACTCACGACACGTCTTCACGTAGTGGGCAACTTCGGCAGGCAGTCGCGGCCAGTAATACTTCTCCTGGATCCGACGCAACGTGCGCGCAAATCCGAGGTGGCCTGCTGTTGGCTCATCGTGAAACGCCTGCAGAATTTCTTGCCGAAGGGTTTTAGGCACTACGAGAAGCTGCGCGGTCTTGTTAGGTGCGAAGTTCTTCTTCACGAGGAGGCCATTGCTTAACGTGAAGGATGATAAATGTCGTCTGAACACACCAGGAGGGGAAGCGGTCTTTCCTTCCAAGTAATCGGCTAGCGCTTTCAGCTCAGGGTCTGATCGCTGTTGTTCTGCGAAACTGCTGGCGCTTACCGGTCCCAAAAAGGCGTCGTCGTCATCGTCCTTCGGGGGAGCATCGACCGGAGCGCGGGATAAGCAGTCTGCGTCTGAATGCTTCCGGCCCGACTATAGATTACAGTCATGTCAAATTCTTGAAGTCGTAGGCTCCATCTGGCAAGGCGGCCGGAAGGATCTTTCAAATTAGCCAGCCAGCAGAGCGCGTGATGGTCGCTTACCACCTTGAATGGTCGGCCGTATAGGTATGGACGAAACTTAGAAGTGGCCCAGATGATTGCAAGGCACTCCTTCTCGGTCGTCGAGTAATTGACTTCGGCTTTTGTGAGTGACCTGCTAGCGTAGGCGATTACTTTCTCCTGTCCGGCACTCTTCTGGACGAGAACGGCACCTAGGCCCACACTGCTCGCGTCGGTGTGAATTTCGGTCTCGGCGTTTTCATCGAAGTGGCCAAGTACGGGAGGGCATTGCAGGCGGCGCTTGAGTTCGTCGAAGGCTTCTCCTTGCGGTGCTTCCCATTTAAAAGGTACGTCAGCCTTTGTAAGCTGCGTCAACGGTTCGGCGATCCGCGAAAAGTTTCTGACAAATCGTCGATAATAAGCGCACAGCCCAAGGAATCGGCGCACAGCTTTCTTGTCGGCAGGCGGTGGGTAACTTTTCTTAGCTGAGAGGCTAACGGTCCACTAACGACTGAATAGTCAGCTCCGGTGTCTACTAGGGCAGTGACTCTGCGACCGTCGACATCAACTTCAAGGTCACTTGTTCGCGTCCTCGCATTGCACGTGGGCCTTAGTGTCCGATCTCGGCTCCGTCGTTTCTTCAGGTCATGGCCGGGGCATACCGTTGTTACTTCGCTGGGCGGCGGTGTTTGCTTGCACTTTGGTCGTGTTGTCGTCGATGACGTCGTGTGGAGCGGCGGTGAAATGGCTGCGTCGTCGTTAGTGGTCGTCGGCGGCGGAGGATCTTCGTCTTTTCGCCTTTGAGCAACCTCACCTCCAAAGGTTGCTGCCTTTAGTTTCCCCTACGGGGGCTTGGGGACCTTCCGCGCACACTACCATCATAGTTACGTCCTGGCGACGCAAAGCGGGCCCTGTACGGCGATGGAGAACTGAATCGACGGCTTGGTGGCGCAATCTCACCGCTACGCAGATAGTTGTCGATTTCTTGCGGTCGTTCACCTGGGCGTGGTCGTGGAGCGTCGACTGCAAATCCGCGGAGACCGATTCGTCGGTACGGGCAGTGCCGCAGAATGTGGCCGGCCTCACCGCAGTGGAAGCATAATGGGCGGTTGTTCGCTGTCCTCCATGCGTCGCACTTCCTGGGGCTTGTTGGTCGTTGGTAGGCTTGGCGGGCGGGAGCCAAGGGACGGTTTTCAGGAACAGGCCGGTAGCGGCGAGGGCTCGGAAAGTCATCACGTCGGGGCGGAGGGCGACGTAATGCACCAGCGTAGTTCATCGCTGTTGCCTCTTGTGCTGGAAAAGTCGCAGCCGTCGCTTCAGGAACGCCCAGCGCCTGCTGGACTTCTTCACGGACGACGTCCGCGAGTGTCGCCACCTGGGGTTGTTGCGAAGATGGCTGCATTCTGCGGAGCTCTTCTCGCACGATCTCCCGGATGATGTCCCGAAGGTTCTCTCCGCTTGCAGATGCGCTGGGGTAGTGGCATGAGTAGTCTGGTTGAAGTGGTCGCTCGTAGTGGCGCATCCGGGTGTACAACGTCTTCTCGATGGCAGACGCTTCCGTTTCAAATTCCGCCACTGTTGTTGGCGGATTTCGGACAAGATTTGCAAAAAGCGATTCTTTGACGCCTCGCATTAAAAATTTGACTTTCTCAGCTTCAGTCATGTTAGGGTTAGTGCGGCGAAAGAGGCGCTTCATCTCTTCAACGTACGCCAGCACAGGCTCGTTAGGAAGTTGAAGTCTTGACTGAAGGAGGTCCTGGGCTCTTTCTTTTCGGACGACGCTTGAAAAGGCAGTCAAAAACGCTTCCTTAAAAATGTCCCAATCCTTCATAGCTGCCTCATGATTTTCGAACCAAACTCGGGCATGTCCTTGAAGAACGAAGTAGACTTGCCTGAGTTTCGTGGCGTCGTTCCAGCCATTGAATTCTGCCACACGGTCGAAAAGGTCCACCCAGTCTTCTGCATCTTCATCCGGTCGTCCATGGAAGCAGGGGGGCTCACGGGGTTGAACGAAAACAACCGGTGCTGTAGGCTGGGCCATTGTGAGCGTCGATGTCTTCCGAGATCGAGTGGGGTCAGGCAGCAGACCGTGTTCGGGTTGTAGGCCTTGAAGTCGGCGGTTGGCTCGTTGACCTGTAGGATGGTTTTCCAGGGCGACAGGAACACGGCTTGGGTCTTCGCTTGAAGGATCAAAGGCAGCACCTCCACCAGATGTCACGTAGTTGTGACGAGGGCGACGACACAAATGAAGGGTCGATGATTGCACTAAAGAAACTCTTTATTTGAGCTGACTTGCGCCCGCAAAAGAACTAAGCAACTCGGCGGCGGCGATAGAAACAAACGTGCTCGTCGATCGTCGAACAAAGAATGCCCGTCACACTCGGCAACGCTCAATTTAAAGGCTGCACAGAACAATCTAGATAACGTCGAAAACTGCTACCAGCACGGGCTGGAACATTGTGGAAAGACACCCGAGTGGCCGGAACCTTCCAGACAGATCTCGGTGCGTCTTGCGCTACGACAAAACTGATAAAGGTGTGACTCGCGACATCGAGCAGTAACAAACAAAGATTACAGAACTGATACGCGGTCCAGAATCAGAGTGATAAGCCTGTATGCCGGCGGCTGTTAAAAAACAACAAATACTGTTTTGCAGGTTTCGCGGCAATATACCTTTCATAAAAAATAGCGCAACATTTCAAAAGAAATATCAATTTTCATTTCAAGTTCTCTGGTGTCAAACCAATAATTTCATAAGGACGAAATTGTAAATGTCGCTAGGACACATCGGTGACTTCTTATTTTCATACAACTGTGCTGTGCGATAAAAAGTTTGGGGGGCAGGTAAAACTTTTAGCGCATTACTGCGAGCAAAGTTAAGCCCAATACATCGGTCTTGCAAGAAACAATATCTATTGTAATAGGGCGTTTATTGAAGCTCAGATGGAGAGCTGTGAGGACAGGACCTTGCAACGGCGAGCCCAGCGTACTTCGTCTTCGTCGCACAACGCACAGGTGCATGTCGATGGCGATGACTATCACAGTACATTTTCCCCCCGGGTAAAAAAAGGAGCCATCCTGGCGACTTATGGCGCGGAAAGCACAGCGGGGTCATAGAATGGCTTCAATCGGTTCACGTGAACTGTTTCACGACCACGGCGACGCAAGTCCGCAGAGGGTGTGACGGGCTCAACTACGTAGTTGACTGCAGATGTTTGCTGGAGGACCCTATATGGCCCGTGGTAGCGAGCAAGAAACTTCTTTGAAAGGCCAGGGGTTGTGGAGGGCACCCAGAGCCACACCAGTGTGTCCGGGAGATATGGCGAAGATTCGCCGGTATCACGGAGGTATTTTTGTTGCCACTGATTTTCTGTTGTGAGAGAGCGGGCGAGCTGACGGCATTCTTCTGCGTACGTGACGGCATCGGATAGCGGGGAAGATTCGGAAACGTCAGGGCGGTAGGGAAAAAGTGTGTCCATAGTACAGGGTGGCTCGCGCCCGTAAAGGAGAAAGAATGGAGAGAATCCAGTAGTGGCCTGTGTCGCGGTGTTATATGCGTAAGTAACAAACGGTAGAACTTGGTCCCAATTGGAATGGTCGGTGTTCACGTACATAGCCAGCATGTCACCGAGAGTGCGGTTAAAACGTTCTGTCAGTCCATTCGTCTGAGGGTGGTACGAGGTAGCGGTGCGGTGTATGATGCGGCATTCTTTCAGGAGAGCCTCAAGAGCGTCTGATAAGAAAACGCGTCCGCGGTCACTGAGCAGTTCGCGAGGGGCACCATGGCGAAGAACCAGGTTTTTCAGAATAAAGGCAGCCACGTCGCGTGCGGAAGCAGAGGGCAATGATGATGTCTCAGTGTAGCGGGTTAGATGATCCACTGCCACGATAATCCAGCGGTTGCCAGCTGAAGTTGTAGGAAGGGGACCGTATAGATCTATGCCGACACGATCAAACGGACGGGCAGGACAGGGCAACGGCTGCAACGAAGCAGAGGACTTGAGAGGAGTTTTTCGGCGTTGGCAAGACTGGCAGGAGCGGACAAAATGGCGGACAAAGCGGTACATTCCACGCCAGAAGAAGCGTAGACGCAAGCGCGTGTAGGTTTTCAACACTCCGCCGTGGGCGCACTGGGGATCAGTATGGAAAGCAGCACAAATTTCGGCGCGGAGATGACGGGGGATGACTAAAAGCCACTTCCTTCCGTCGTGAAGATAATTGCGGCGATAGAGCAGCCCGTCACGAATTGAAAAATGGTGAGCTTGGCGGGCAAGCGCCCGAGACAGACGACCTGGAGAGTGACTTGAAAGAAAGTCCAGAAGTGTAGATATCCACGGGTCGCGCCGCTGTTCCGTGGCCAGGTCAATAGTGGCAAGCGAAGACAAATCGTAGGCGCAGATCTCATCAGGCAACGAAGAGGGAGGCAGCGGTGAGCGCGAAAGAGCGTCCGCGTCAGTATGCTTGAGGCCTGAGCGATATATGACACGAATGTCATACTCTTGGAGGCGAAGAGCCCAGCGAGCAAGGCGGCCGGACGGGTCCTTGAGGGACGCCAGCCAGCACAGAGCGTGATGATCAGTGACCACATAAAATGGTCGGCCATAGACATACGCACGGAATTTGCCGATGGCCCAAATAATGGCCAAGCATTCTCTTTCCGTAACAGAATAATTGGACTCTGCCTTGGTCAAGGTGCGGCTTGCGTACGCCACCACATAGTCTCGGATACCAGGTTTGCGTTGGGTGAGAACGGCGCCCATCCCAATACCGCTAGCGTCAGTGTGAATCTCAGTTGGCGCATTCGGGTCGAAGTGGCGGAGGATGGGAGGCGAAACCAAAAGACGGCGTAAAGTGTTGAAGGCGTCATCACAAGCAGGTGTCCATGCGGAGAGGTCGGAGCTACCGGAGAGGAGCTGGATGAGAGGAGCAATAATAGAGGCGAAATTTAAGATGAAGCGGCGAAAGTAGGAGCATAGGCCAATGAAACTTCGTAGCTGCTTCAGTGATTTTGGGCGTGGGAATTCGGCAACTGCACGAAGTTTGCTGGGATCGGGAAGAATGCCATCCTTAGAAACGACATGACCTAGAATTGTTAGTCGGCGAGCAGCAAAGCGGCACTTCTTCAGATTCAGTTGGAGGCCGGCGGTAGCGAGACAAGTGAGAACGTCCTTCAGTCGGAGCAGGTGGGATTGAAAATCGGTAGAAAAGACTACGATATCATCGAGATAGCAAAGACAGGTTCGCCACTTGAATCCACGAAGCACAGTGTCCATGAGGCGTTCAAATGTGGCCGGGGCGTTGCAAAGCCCAAAGGGCATGACGTTGAATTCATATAATCCATCTGGTGTGATGAAGGCAGTTTTAGAGCGGTCAGCGTCAGCCATTGGCACCTGCCAGTAGCCAGATCGTAAATCCAACGAGGAGAAAAACTCGGCGCCCTGCAAGCAGTCTAGTGCGTCATCGATGCGTGGCAGAGCATAGACGTCCTTGCGCGTGATCTTGTTGAGCCGGCGGTAGTCGACACAAAACCGGAAGGAGCCATCTTTCTTAGGTACCAACACAACTGGAGACGCCCAGGGACTGTGGGATGGCCGAATGACACCCCGACGGAGCATGTCGTCCACATGATCAGCAATTACTTGGCGCTCCGAAGCCGACACGCGATAGGGGCGCTGGCGCAAAGGTGCAGTTTTACCGGTGTCGATGGTGTGCTCTACGACAGAAGTGCGGCCCAAGTCAGTTTGAGGAAAGTCGAATGAAGAAGCGAAGTTCTGCAAGAGGGCGACAAGTTGATCACGTTGCGCAAGTGGAAGATCAGCATCAATAGCATGTTGGAAAACGTCGGAGGGCGTCGAAGCGGTCGCAACATCGCAAGAGCACAGACTAGCGTCGAAGGAGGGGGTTGAGTCAGCAAGAGTGGTGATATGACTGGGATCAAGCTCTTCAAGACGTCCAATGCATTCGCCACGGAGCATGACTGCTGGGCAAGAAAATGGGTTCGAGGCGTAAAGTGCACTCTTGCCGTCTTGAATTTCGAGAACAGCGAACGGAAAAAGGAGGCAGGGATGACGGGAGGTGGCTTCGGAAGGTGTAAAAATCGCAGTCAAAGGAGTTACCCACTCACAAGACAGTGGTACGAGGGCAACAGAGAACGGAGGAATGTCGGTGTCATGGGCGACGAGAAGTTTTGCAGTGCGGGGAGGGGTATCACAAAAGGGGGCATCACAGAGGGGGGCGAAGGCAATTTGTGCACGAGCACAGTCAATAACGGCTTGATGAGTCGATAGAAAATCGTATCCGAGGATGATATCATGCGAGCAGTTCGGCAGAACAATAAACTCGATGGGGTACAAGACGTCTTGAATGAGCACACGGGCTGTGCAAGATGCGGAGGGGTGAATGTGCTGCGATGAGGCGGTGCGGAGCGAAAAGTCGGAAATCGGAGTGGTCACTTTGCGAATTCGACGGCAGAGCGCTTCACTGATGACGGAGACGGCTGCACCGGTATCGACGAGAGCGAGAACTGTGGCGCCTTCTACAGAAACTTTGATAACATTAGCGGGACGGCATGGAGGACTTGAGGAATTCGAAACAAGCGCAGTTCTTGCCCCCGGAACTGCGACTGTTAGTTTCCCTCAACGGTGCTGGTAGAACGTCGCAGCATTGGAGAAAGCGATCGGCGCCGAGGAGAATGTGATCGACGAGTGGTATAGGTTTGGCGATCTTGTGGGACAAATTGAGAACCGGGCGGAATCATTTGCGAGCGTGAGTCGGTATCGTACGGGTAAAATCGAATGTCAGGCTGTGAAGGTTGGAGGCGCTGGCGACAAAGGCGCGCAACATGGCCCGGCCGACCGCAGGCATAGCAAATCGGAAGGTTGTCCGTAGTACGCCAAGGTTTCATAGGATGTGGGCGGAATCTTGAGGGTGGGGCTTGAAACGAAGGCTCAGCATGCGGCGGTGAACGGTAGGCAGGGACCTGCACATAGGAGCCAGACGTGGGCGAAGGTGGTGGCCTAGCCGTTACTTGGGCATACGTGAGAGGTGCCGTCACAGGCGGCACCACGGGGTTGGACGGCAAGGCATCAGCGACGTGTTCTTGCACGACACGGCGTATAGCAGGGGCCAAAGATGGAGCCAGTTCAGGAAAGAGGCGGCCCGAGTCTTGAAAATGGGGAAGGAGTGAGATTTGACGTGCGACCTCTTCACGAATAAAATCTTTGATCTTTTGATTCAGCGGGCTCCCTTCAGAAATTGGCGAACCACCCAGGGCTAATGCGGATACGCCTTCGTCGCACACACTGGAGCGGCGCCTAGAAGCGCGCCGCTTGCGGAGCTCGTCGTAGCTCTGGCAAAGCTTCACGAGTTCACTAACGCTGGTGGGATCTTTCGCTACCAGCATCTGGAAGGCGTCCTCAGAAATGCCCTCGAGGATGTAGCGGATTTTGTTTGCTTCCGGCATGGCCGGGTCGACTCGTTTGCAGAGATCAACGACGTCTTCTATGTAGCTGGTAAAGGTCTCATCAGCGCGCTGAACACGATCGTGTAAACGTTGTTCGGCACGAAGCTTACGCACTGCCGGGCGGCCGAACACTTCCGCGAAATTCTTTTTAAATGTCGACCAAGATGACAGGTCAGCCTCATGGTTGCGAAACCAGAGGTTCGCCACGTCCGTCAGATAGAATATGACGTTACTGAGCTTGTATGAGTCATCCCACTTGTTGTAGGTGCTTACTCTTTCATAGGATGACAGCCAGTCGTCGACATCTTGATCGGCCGTGCCGCTGAACAGGCAAGGGTCACGCTGGCGCACGACGCCAGCACACATGATCGTGGGTGGAACGGCCGGCAGCGTCGAAGTGTCTTGCATGGCGGTCGTAGAGGGTAGTGTACGGCTTCGCAGTTCCAGTTTGGGTGGGATCGTTTCCGGCACCTCCACCAATTGTAATAGGGCGTTTATTGAAGCTCAGATGGAGAGCTGTGAGGACAGGACCTTGCAACGGCGAGCCCAGCGTACTTCGTCTTCGTCGCACAACGCACAGGTGCATGTCGATGGCGATGACTATCACAGTACACTATAATACATTTTTCCTGAGGACCCGAGAGTATTCCTCGTGGAATCGCGGCACATTATACGCGCATCATCCCTACGTTTGCTTCAACTCCTATTTCTAGACGTTGAGATGAACATCACGTGAGTGAGTGACTGTGAAATCTAGCCGCTAGAGTACGAGTGGAGTTTGCATTCAACCTAACTTTGATGCTGCAGATACGCAACTGAAGTTAAAGACGCGGTACTTCTTGCTAAGATCTATGTATAGAAGGTAAAACACGATATTTGTTTTGTTCGGTGCGTTTCGCGATATTCTTTCTCCCTGTCGTTGCGTGCGTGTACATGGTTGTTTTGCCAGCATTTTCCTCATCACCCGCGGCATATAATTCAATTTAATGTTATTCAACACCATGAAGATGTTGGGTGCACTAACAAAAAGCAAGAAAAACGGCTTGACAGAGGTCGATGCATCCTACAGAGAGTTGGCAGCAGTATGAATGACAAAAAATGTTATGAAATGCATTTTGAGCATGTAAGCGGGCCGTAGGTTTTTCTTGAGTGAGTTATGGCGTATATTTGTGCGTGTTAAAGCGAAAGCCTAACTTGGGTCATGGTGAAAATTTCGCGTGGGCGGGATATATGCGCGAAATCTTTCCACACGATGTGTCCGCGAGATGTATCCGCGAGATTCTGCTGAGATAATGGCGGGGTTCTGCCTAATATTTAGGAAAAAGAAATGACCCTCTGCTTGGCAATTGAACTGTTGTCCCGGCGATCACCAGTCGAGCGCGTTAACCGACTACGCGACGCTGGGAGAAGCATATAGCGTTCCTGCCGTCTCCAAAACAAAGTAAGGTGCCTGATCCTCGGTCTCCAGGTGGGAGCGGGGCGCACGCCATCATGTCGCCAGCAATAAAACCGAGCAGCGTAAAAACGTGTGTGCCATCGCCGTCAAATGCAGCTACTCACATCGAATCTGGCATGGAAGAAGCCGCTGTCCTGAACTGTGTGATTGACGGGTTCTGCCAAATAAACACTACAGCAGGAGGGGTGTTAAGTGCCTCCAGAAGTTATCTGAGAATCGGGGATATCTTTGACTGGATGGGTGAGTGGAGGAGAGTGAATTCGAAGCTGCTCCATGATTGTAAATAGTGAAGAGTAATATTCAAAGGCAATACATGGATGAGAGGGCGGCTCTGGAGTAACTTAGTGCAGCTGATATTCAAGAGCAGATTTCATAGCAAAGTAGTTGCAGCAAGGTAATGTGGTAACAATAAAGACCGTCAGGTGAAATGTGGCCTAAACGTCCGTGGCATGCGTGAGATCTGCCTTCCTAGGCAGATTTAAAGGCCTGTATGAAAGGCGGCGTAGGCAAGTCTGGCAGAGATGTAGCAGTTTGAGAGCCTAGAGCCTACATCTGGTGTTGTGTGCGAGCAAATTTTATTGCCTACAAATTTTGTCGTGCAAAACTTATTTCTTACATTTTTTTGCGAGGTTCAGGTTTTTGTTGATGTCGGCCATAATTTAGTGGAGGTTTCTGCCGCGTCAGCCATTACACATTAAGTTAACTTCGCCCACGCATCTCACGAATTTAAACAAAAATCGGCTTCATGTGCACATAGCGATATTGTAGCTTAAAACAGACAAGACACACGAGAAGACCGAACAACACGAGCGCTCGTGTTGTTCGGTCTTCTCGTGTGTCTTGTCTGTTTTGCGCTACAATATCGCTATGTTCACGCACCAACAAGCCCAAAAAGCTACACTTTTCATGTGCACGTCGTAATAATAGCGCTGGCTTAAGTGCGCGACATCATTCACCTGATTGTGAATTTGCCATCAATAGGCTTAATGATCCCTTGCAACATTATTCATTCGAGTTGCGGTACACATGAGATTTCGAAGGGTGCCTCTTCACAGTGTATTTCGGCACGGATTTTCATAATGTCTATTATGGAAGTTGAATAGCCTGCAATCACCACACTATATTCAACGTCATCGATCGAGCCTTCCTATCGCACATCCAGAGGTGACGCTTCTTCCCCTTCCTCATGTATTTAGTCCCACCGTAGGGCCCGTTGCCGAAGCGATCAGGATTTACTTGAGGTGTGGACATACTTCTTTCGAAACGCAACGTGGCGCAGCGTAAGCGAAGAGTCGCTGAAAAATTTATGATTACTCTTTATTTTACAGATGGGGTTTGCAATGCCTAAAAACGAGACAGTCAAACCCATTCTTAAATGGGAAGCGTGAAGTTAACAATTGCTTACGAGCGCTTACAGGCTGCAAAATTAAAAGACAACCTTTTTAGCCTTTTCTGAGTTAGGTTAGATCTAAGTTTTTTTTTTTAAACATCTGTCTATCACATACTAATAAACTTGCCCCTCTCCGAGCTGTGGTGCTTTCGCAGCTGTTGTTTTTATCTTATGTTATGTTTATTCCAGTTCGCTGTAGTGACCCATTTTCTCTTCCTGCGCACTATTTATTCCCGCTTGATCCTAAATGGGCAACGTTCACAGAATGAGCGCGTCTTGACAGGCTCTGTCCACACTCAACGTGACGGTATTTTGTTATATGTCATGCAGATTTGTTGTATGCCATACAGACCAATGCACAGATTTTCATTTCATGTCTGTTTATTACAACGCGCTTCCAAAATCAGGGGTTCTTACTGAGCTTTATGGCACATGACTGATAAATAAAATAAAACAAAATAAATGAAGCGTTTTCCCTTTCGATATTTTGCAACACATGTGAGCTGGACAAATGATACCCTATATAAAAAGGCACACACGCGTTCTCAAAAAATACGAGTGTCTTTTGCGACAAAAGTAGCGAAAGGCGAAAGCCTGAGAAGTCTAATCTTGTCTAGCATTCCTGCCATCTGCAATCCCACACTTGAACGCGCCAAGGAACGCCACGAGACAGGAGCGATGGCGTACTATCCAAACGACACTTGTCGGAGAAAGTGTGACATATACTGCGCCTTTCCTCCAGAAGTCTCATCTTGTCGAGTGTTTCTGCCATCTGCAGTTCACACTTGAACGCGCGCCAAGGAACGCGCCACCGCCAAAGCGGGACACACTTTGTCCGCGATAGTATGAACCATTAAAGGCTCTCGCCTTAAAATGGAGCACCTAATGTTCGCCCCAGGTCTACCGGCATTCACTAAAATCATCTCATCGTCACTGGTCATCTTCAGCCTGTTCTCCAGCTTGCCGCTGCATAACAATATTTTTTGTGCTATAGGTAATCCTGCGAAATATATTGATATTTTGGTTTTGTTGCTTTCTTATTATCAAAATCCTAACTTGCTTCCCTTACCTTAACAACATTGTGATGGTGAAAAATTTGATTACTTCGTAGATCGCCTTGCTTTGTATGAAAGAGCAATGAACAAGCGTATATGGGGAGCCTCTATTCTCAAGCTGAATCAGCGAAACACTGGCTCGGATTGCGAGCTGAGCCTCCCCCTTTATAATTGTTGAATGCTCTTTCATACGTGCAGCCATTTTCTTTCTCTCGTTCTACCTTGGATTCTTGTCTTTAAGGTATTGGAAATACTTGCTCTTGCTTTCGTAATGAAATTTCCTTTTTTCTGTTGTTTTCACTGCAACAAAATATTATGTAACATGCTCTATTTATTTGCATCAACTAAACCTCAGTTTTGGACAGAACTATGAGTTACAGCTGAACGCATAATTTTGCCGTATCGGGTTTAAATAAATGGAACAGAAAATATTGATCCATGCAGATCGCAAGAGCAGTGACCGACAAAGTAAACCTTTGGCAAAGGTATATCTTGTTTTTTTTTGTGTTTTTTTAAATACTGTGATCGGCGGTAGATGCGATGTTTTGGTGTGGCCTCCGCAACTCCCTATTATCACCAAGCCACCTGGTAGTGATTCCAGGGATTGAGCTCCAATTTGGCGCGAATAGCTGATAAAGAGGGTACTTCTACTTTGTTTTCATTTTTTTCGAAAGAAAGCTTTTCTAGCATACAATATAAATTACCTTGCGCTCAGGTAGTGACAAACTGTTCTTCCTCCCATTTTTCTTTTAACAACCTAAAGGCTTTCTAATTCAACAGTTCTGACATCGCACTTGCCCGGTATCAAGTATATGGGCTTTATCATTTTGGGAAAGCATAAAGATCCTCAATATTAATAGACTTTGTATTGAATGTACACTATATATCTGTGAGGAAATCACAATTTTATTTTTATTAGCTATATGAAGAATGTGGCACATATTTGTCTCATTGGAACTGAGTGGGGGAAATGTCTGAGTGGGGATAACAAAAGTTTCATTGAGCTGCACAAAACGACCGAAAACGGCTCACTCAAAGCTGAGCTGGAGGATAGCGTTAACACTATTTTGCACTACCTTTCCTGCTCCGGAAACCCACCCACTTTTGCTTATTTTTACATCGTTCAGAGCATGGTTGTCCTGTCTTACGAACAATTTTATCAGAGCAGGCAAATTTTTTGTCATATTTCTAATGCTCGTTGCTTCATCGGAATGGCTCCTGGCTGCGTGTGGTCCTGATTTCCTGGTCGGTAGTGAATTCCTGAAAAAAAAAATTAAATATTGTTTTAGAATCATCGCCTGAATTTCGGTTGACCGAATCGTGCAAAGATTTTAGCATAATAAAAGAAAACAGCTTTCCTTTTTTGCTTGTCGCCTCTAACATTCAAAGCATGTGATCCTTGCATCCTTAAGTTGTTCCTCTCAATGCGAGAACAGCAATTATTTAAGGCATCCGCTTTTAACATTTTAGCTGAATGATTATAGTAAAAAGGACAACGCATCTGCTTCCGCATGAATGGGAAACAGCACAAGCCACTTTTAGACTAGGTGTCAGCACACTGAAAGTGAGATAGTTCCGCAGGAATTCCTGTCACAAAGGTTTCAGTACGGAGAGCAACATTGGCTATATTATTCGCTTAGTCCTTAAAGCGGTAGAAGCGGAAATGTATTTTTTCGGTCACAGATCACAACTGAGGAATGCCAGCTACATCTGTCAGCAATGACTGCCTCGGAAACATTCTGTGGGAAGTCGGAGTTCTCGCGCATCAGAATACTGGTTCGCTCTTTAGAATAGGTTCCTGTTTGTTTTTCGGCCTTGGTGCAAACAGTTTGAACTACTCTTCCCGCTATCTGATTCTTATGCACGAGCACCAAGGTAAGCATGCGGTTGGTCGCCTGTATCTAGATTTCTTAACTTTAATATACTGCTGGTTACTTTTTCGACGACGATGGTTTCATTGTTACGCGAATTTATATTTTGCATACATTTATACTGTCTTCAACGATTCGAGCAGAGGGCTCGCTTACGCTGAAAATATGTAAATTTCTTCTACCTGGGTGCAGACGCATTACTTCCAGTTTTTTCAGAAATAGCTGCATAGCAACTGAATTCTTTCTCGAGGCTGAAAATAAAAGCATACCTGAAGTATTGCATAATGAATGCAAAGCCTAGCGACATTTGTATGCCACAGCAGCACTGCTTCTTTTATTGCTCCCGATACGGCGTTCAGTATAAAATTTTTGTTTCGCAACCGAGTAACAGACGTTGGTGGCAACTTTCCGAAAGCCAAGTCGAAACTCAGGTTGTAACAGCCGGCACTGGTCAACCTCTGTCCCGCTCAGGTCGTTGCACTGCTTCTGTTCGCCCGCTTACGTTGCTGATTGGCCAGAGTACGAAAGATCGATACTGACCCCTGGCGGTGCGGTGACAGCTGCGATGCGGTAGTAAGCCTTGTTTGCCCACGCCCTCCAACGTGGCTTTGAATCAACTAAGCGTAAACACGTTCTGTCTCAATCACTATAAGGTTCATAGGCAGGTGGTTATGTGGAACGATAGGTTAAAGAATGTATCGATAAAAAACCTCAAGGTTGATACAGTGGAAAAGTATTGTTCAATCAATATTTTCTTCAAGTCGATTTTGTCCTGGCTTCCTCGAACATTTCGTTTTTCTGTGTGCCTGCTTTCGAGCTATCCATGTCTAAATAAAAATTTGAAGACCTCCGTATACTGCCTTGAGCTAGAGCAGGTCTTGTTAAGTAGGTTTTGGCTTGATATTTTGTTGCCATGATTACTTCGTGCCTAAGCCAGTATAAATCATACATTTCATACATCAGAAAGCCAAAGTCTACTGCCTAATGTGAAACGCGGATTGATTGTTAAGAAAGCTTCGCGACTTTCACAATTGCTGAAACTCCTGGTGAGATAATATTCCATCCGTTTGAGCAATAATATTTTCAAATCATATGTGTCAATGCCACAGCACGATTATCGTGTTGAGCCACCTGTCGTTTAGCAACACGCTCGAGTTGTCCTAATGCGGCAGAAGCTCATATGTGTCCCTTTTTCTTGCTTCATGATAGCTTTTCCAAGCATTTTCTTTGAGAATAGCCGAGCGGCAGGCCGGGGGAAATCTTGTATATGTTGAAAACCGGTGGGTGCCCAGCGGTACCATGGATCGAAGTCAAAATGCAAATGGGCATCCAATCTGTATTGTGTTCTGAGGTTCTTTTACCGACGCGTTATAGAATATCTCATTTCGCTATTTATTTGAACTTCTATGTGTACACATATAGCTTTCTATTGACTTCTGATCATGAGCCCATAAATATACAAGATATCGAAGAGTTGTATGCATATTCATTAGATTACTATCAGCATCTTCTGTTTTATTCCGCTCGGATACCATGACAATAACCTGCAAGGTTTCTGTATAAACATTCCGAATCTTTCCGGCATAATCTATAGATACATCAGGCTGTTTTATTGGCTAAGCTGTAGCACTGTTAGCAATTATCTACACTTCACATGTGTTTGTGATAAGGAGGTGGTGTTAGTATATGGTTTATGGGGTCCAACGCCCTGGTGCGACTCAGGCTGCGAGAGAAGGCTTAGCTGAGGGACTAGATAATTTAGACTACCTCGGGACATTTACCGAGAAATGATATGCCATTGTACACAGCGTCATTTTGTTTGACTGATCGCAGCGTGTCCTGCGAGGCTGGAATGCAACAGGGGTTTCTCAGTTCACTTGTGATTCGTAGACCTTGCGGCAGAGAGCTGGTGCAGGCAGCAGGGTAGTAACGGTAGTATTACTAGTATCTGCTTTTGGCAAGTTCTAGTGATGGTAATTGTGCATCTGAAGTAATAGCGGTGGTAGAAGGAATAGCGTGCAGCGGTGAACCGAAGAGGTGGTTCTACACAGTGTATATCGTCGACTCCAGCAAGCGCTCAGTGACACCAAGTGTTCACATCAGCGCGCCTCAGTACCAGTCAGCTCCCCACACTATCCAATATGCTACCTAATAGTCGCCGTCATATTCGACGCAGACATTCTGTAACAAATCATATTCTCTTCTAAAAGCGTGTAAGATGTCATAACTAAAAATGAATTTGAGAAAGGTGCCTTAAGGGAAGTCATGAAAGGGCGCTTATGTAAAGCATAAATAGTGATCGAACACAGCCAAGCTACTCTTTAGGCATTGTCACTGCAGTATATTGTTATGAATAATGGTCGTTAATTATTCATTGTTTTTTTCCTGTACGGAAAGGATTTTTTAACGTTTCGTTCTCAAGGAGGGTTTTATAGTGCTAGGTTGCTGGCCATATTATTTATCAGGAATTCTGCAAATTACATTTTCTTCTTTAGGTTACTCGTGCATAACATTCAATGTCAACGATACAAAGGTGAACTCCAGCTTGGCAACAATGCTAGAAGAATAAAAATACCCAGCATGTCCTTTTTAATTTTTATTTCAAAAAAAACTTTTTTGTTTTTGTTTTGTTATTTACAACACACAATGATTATTTGCACATAAAAGCTTTGCATAGAATAAACATTAAAACCTATTTTATGTGCTCATCTATATATTTTATGAATCCGCAAAACCACATTCGTAACCTGTGTCCAATGAGTCTGCATACTATTAATGAACAATAACAGCTACCGTCTAAAGATGTCATGAAAGTAGACAAGAAGGTGTCGTGGATGTGGTATAGATTGCCAACAACAATACTGTCTCGGGCCATTGTCGTTTGGCCCAGTTTTATCTTTTATTGCGGTTCTCGAGATTTTCATTTACTCTGCAATTTAGCAGCTCATTGCTAGCACATATGAACTGATCATTAAGTATGATTATGCATTGGTCTAGAGGCATAGAATATTATTGGTTACTTATGAGTATTAAAATGAAGCTTCAACTTTGCTACATATATGTCCAATGCCTACGCTATAACAAATCAGTATTGAATATGTTCTATAAGGTATCCACTGCATAGAAATTGATAGTTGTCAGGTAATGTGCATGGGTGCCATATGAATGAAATAGGCGCAGAAAATTAGACACATATTGCACATCAGAGTAAGTATTTCTAATCGTGGCATATGTGTATAGACAAGTTTGAGGTCTACAGGTTGTCTCTTACCACTCTATAGACAAACTTCTACTGGTTTCATGGACATTCGTTTATCGACAATCTACAGACATTAGTCCACTAAAATAAATGGCCAATAATGCATAGGTCGTATATAGATGTTGTATAAACAAATGCCTGCTAGCAGTCCAATAACGTATCTCTATAGACTTTCATAAAGAATCTAATAAGTTTGTCTTTAGACCGAAGTCTAAGAGACGTGTATGGCCACAAATATATAAATTGTCGATAGACCAGTCTAAATGTCTAAAGACTGCCTATTGACCTTATTTTAAAAATCTACAGACAGTCTAAGAACTCTCTCAAACATGTTTGAAGGGCGGGCCACACTGCTGCACTATCATCTGTATCTAAAAAAGACATTATTTATTCTTTTTGTGTTTTCTTTTTCATTTTCATATGTCTGCTACCGCGCTTCAAATCTGTGTTCCGGCTTCGCCCAATAATGGATGTGCAATATTATAGCAGCGGTCTAGAACGGATTACTTCTATGTTCATATCCAATGATGCTTTCCCAGCTGAAAACAGTCTAGCGACGAACACGCAAACGCGGCGGTTGGGTGGCCCTTTCTTGATGTCTTGTGAAAAGAAAAGAGGCGACGGAAATTGCACCGTGTGTCTGTCGGGACCATTTAACTTCTAGAACCGTGTACCATACAAGCACGAGTACAGGAAGTACTTATCCGAGTGAGTTAGCGGGCTGGTTGGTTCTGCATGGTGATGGCGCAGCGCAAGGGATAGAACACTAGGAAGCGAGGAAGGATACACAGGCTGATAACCAACTACGACTACGACAATGAGTTGATAGTCAACGTCTTTGTATGTCCTTCCTCGTTTCCTTTTGTCCAGTCGCTTGCGTTGTTCTATCAGCATACAGGAAGCGCTCCTGCGAACATGTGTTCTTGCTTTTTGTTGCGAAGGAAAGAAGGCGGAAGAAATAAAGTCACCTCCTCCGGTACCCGGGTTCGTTGCCGAATTCTATGCCTTGAATTCGTGTCACATGAGAAATCGCTAATGGAGCACCGCCCTTAAACAGGCGCTGGTGTACTGTTCACGTCTCAACGCAAAGAAACGACTTTGGCTATAAGGGGTGCGTAGCAGCGTACTCTGAAAATATCTGCAACCTGAGAATCTTTGCCATGTGCTCACTTTGAAAGCATGGGAGGATTTATTCCCTTCCTCTCAGCCGAAACAATGCCACAAAATGCAATGTAGACTCAGTTGTAGAATGCCATGTTTCCTTATTACTTAGCGTTGCTCTTTGTCACCGTATGGCTTTTCTCTGCAATATGGGTGGTGGCACAATGTTTAGCATCTTCCGTTTAGGACCGTATATGCTACAGGCAGGTTACATATCCTGATATTCAAGAGATCGTAGTTCTTAACAATATATACCTTCCATCTGTCCTCCGAAAGTCAAACGTCAAAGCAGCTAGACCGCCATGGTGGGCTGTACGACTTGGACACATTAACTGCAAATAAGTTTCTGGCATCATGCATTTTCGGTACCATATAGACCAAATTGTTAACCGTTCTCTGGCTCGACCATTTTCTGCCGACTGGCGCGCCACCGCACAGCTGACAAGTTTTGTAACGCTTTGCGCCTGAACAAACACACTATAGTTATTTTTATGCTTTAAAAATTTATAAGCTGTGGCGCCACAATTTAAGAGACAGCAGCACAAGAATGTTAGTTAAGCATAACTAATCAGTTTTTGTATTGTATATTTGAGTATCGCGTTCCAAACTGGCATCATCTATGAGGTACCTCGTAGAGAAGTGCTGTGAATATTTCTGCCACCTGGGGTTCTCTAACGTGCGCTGACTTCGCACACTGCACTGCCTGCTTCTGCTTCTCCTTCATCGAAGCGCGGCTGTCGATGGCACGACCGGGCCCATGTTTTCGGGCTGTCCTCGGGCTAAGCAGTCAAGTGCTATAACCACTTATCCACTGATGTGAAGCACAACGCGGTTTCGCATTAGGCCTTGAATGATATTAACAAAGCTACCAGCTCTCACGACCTCTGCAGTCAGAAGATGATAATATTTTATACCAAAGCTATTACTGCATGCAAAAGCGCTGCGCAACCATTTCAGCCAGTGTATGGCATGTAGTGACGTGCTGAAAAAATGTTTATTGACTGCGTTTAATTTCCAGCGGACACCAACAGCAGAAAGAACTACGATCAATCATTTTCAAAACCAACTTCTGTCCGAAATACAGATATAACAATTTTGATTGTTGGAGAGATCTTGCTTACATTCCCATAAAGGAGTGGTAAAAGAAAGTCAAAGACGAACCACTGATGAGCGAAAACATGCGCCTTGCTTAAACTACTTTCAGAGTGAAGCTCTTCGACGCGGTTACCACTCGCACCATGAAGTCAGATCAAAAAACATATTCGTATGCACAAATTAAAAAGGTAAAAAAAATCTAAATATTACATGTGAAGTGCTGCTGCTGCAAAGAAATAACCAACAAACGTCTGTGCAATTCTCGGTGCTAACAGTGATTTCCAGTTCATGACCTGCATGCTATACTATAATAGAAGAGACATCTGGTCGAGTTGGTACGGTGACATGATTGATAAACAGCGCTACAGACTAGGACGGAGGTCAAGAACAAACAGGACGGGCGCTGACTTGTAACTGAAGTTTATTTAAAATACACACAGTATAAATATCCAAGCCAAGCCGCACCAAGCCACACTTTAAAAAAAAAAAAACTAATCATGATGACCTAACACACACACCACGTTCAAGAAACCCAGCCTCATTATTTGTTAAAGCGATTGACGGGTGCCGTCCATTTTTCCTAACACAGACAGGTATTTTGGCAGATTAACCGGGAAATCATTGAGGCCAGGCATATCATGCGATTAGGGGAAAAATGTGTTAGTGAACCGTCAATCACTTTAACAAATAATGAGGTTGGGCTTCTTGAACGTGGTGTGTGTGCTGGGTCATCATGATTTGGTTTTTGTTTAATGTGTGGTTTGGTGCGGCTTGGCTTGGATACTTATACTTTGTGTATTTTCAATAAACTTCAGTTGCGAGTCAGCGCCCGTCCTGTTTAGTCTTGATCTTCGTCCTATCTGTAGCTCTGTTTATTAATCATGGTATACTACCCACTGATATCGCATCAAAGAAGGAACACTGCATTTTAAAGTGCTGTAGTACTCTCTAGAACCGATAAAAATTTCACAAGCGATGCACAGCTCACACTTAAATGCGTAGGTGATACCGCACCTTAAAGACAGAATTGAAAAGGTACGAATTCTATGCACGCATTCCATGCGAGACAATCGAGCGACCCACCGTCCCCGGCCGCCAACGCCCCACAGGTGGCGCCTGGTGTAGGGAGTAGGAGCTCGCTAGCAGCCTACGTGCGAACGTAAAAGAATATTCCAGACTTCACAGAGAGTTCTTGCAGCTTGTGATTGTACAAGTAAATATCTATAAAATTGTAACGCTGGCACAGCTCGTACGCTTTCAGCAGGCTTCAAAAAGTTTTCTTACCATTTTTCCGCCTAAGAAAGTACGGCTGTTCTTTTGAGGGGTCAGAGGTTGGAAGTCTTACACGTGTGTCTAAGCTGGATACCGCCTACGTGCATAGAATATCGTTTACAATGTTTTATGTTCATCAGCAGTTGTTGTGATTATACTAGTATTTAAGGAAGAGCGCCGCTAAGGGCAACTCGCGGAGAGTTGCTGCGGCATTATCTTTTGCGATAGCAGAACTGTTTTACTTATATATATTTTAAAAGCCTTTATACTTGTACTGCTTTCACCCTAGAGGGGGCGCTAACAACGTACATTGTGATATATGGCTGTCGCGTTTATTTCGCTTTTTTGTTTACTTATTTTGTGTCTTTTATTTATTACACTAAAATTTTTCTCCTATTGTTCTATACAATAACTTTTAAATCTTGTAAAGGTACCTAGCTTTTTTAATCCAGTATTTATGCCACAAACACTGTTGTCTTCAGCTGCGATTCTGCGCTACTGACGCGTTAAGTTTTTTCCAGTATTCCTGTAACACAGAGTTTAGTGCAGGTTTACAATACTCTCTTTGGTTTCTAGATTAACGAATTACAATATCTCGGAACAAATGCAGTCATTTTTATTCTGCTCCATCGTGCTACAGAAATACGGCCTCCCTGTTGACGCTTATTTCTAAAAGAAGTTTTTGCATTGATATGAGTATCATAACTTTGTGTAAATGTTAGACATAGATTTTATACGGAAGACGTTTTCATAGTTATTGAGAGTGTATGGGTTCTTGTAAATGAAAAAAATTGAAGACAAATACTGGAAGAGAATTATTATACAGTATGAAATTTCTAAACGTAAAATATCTTTGCACCATTTTAACACTAGGGAAGAAATACGCATGTCATTTAAATCGCCACCCAATCAAGAAAAACGGAAGGTTGGAATAATACATAAAACCGCGTTACACCATTGCGAAATTTTATTGCGAAAGACTCTCACTAAAGACTGTTGCAAACATTAAGCCTGAAATTGGGAACTATGTCGACTTTTTCAGCCAGAGTCATCTATTCGAAGCCAGAATTTATGTATAATGACTCTTCGGATTTGCTTTGACGCTAGATTTGGGAAATCTTGAATTCGAGATTTTTTTTTCGGGATACCTCATTTTGCTTCTGCTACCGGTGCTTCATATGCTTGATGTCGAACATTATCTAATAATAACCTCCGCTGTGCTCAAAACTTTTAATGTGCACGTTCCTGAAGACTTCGGCTTGTGACCCTCTTATCTATTCATCTTACTTTCCCTTTCGACGGAAGATATTCTCTTAAGGATTCAACATACATAAACTAATTAACACAAATTTCAGCTCATGTAGAAGCTTTGCTTGCTGATAAGCCACGAATACACCAAACCAGTCTAACAACCGCTCTGCTGTTTTTCTCTAGTCCCTGTACATTGGGGAACCCAAGTTTAGTACTATACGTTTGCAGATGTGATGAAGTGGACAATACTGCACTTCCATAGTTCGCTTGTCACTGCATATAGGCCTTTGCAATGAGGGCCTCCTGGGTGTCACCATATTGCTCTCTGGACTGTTGTCTGCGCCTGGCGTCAACACCGTAGAGGCTGCTGTAGAACCGGTTTGCAACTGTCCAGAAAGGAGGCGTGTCGGCAACCTCCTCACCCGATCTCTCTTTTGTTCTATGTCCGAGTGCGCCCATATTCTACTTGTCACTGTTGTCGAGATAATTATCACCTGTCCCTTTAAAAATTATCTTCCAGCTTTTAATCTTGCATCTCTATACGGGTGCAATCTTGCATCTCTCCTCGGTGTGGAATTTCTTGTACGTCGGTTGGTAATGTTTCAGTGACACTACCGCCATATACAGGTATGCCACATTGTAATCTTGCATCTCTATACGGGTGCAATCTTGCATCTCTCCTCGGTGTGGAATTTCTTGTACGTCGGTTGGTAATGTTTCAGTGACACTACCGCCATATACAGGTATGCCACATTGTTCAACATTGAATTGGTACTGGCTGTTTTCGAATTCCGTCCCCCAAGTATCTGTGTAAATATTTAGTTTATTTTGGCATCCGCTAAAATATGACGTAGTCCTGAAGAATTTGTTGTATTTGTATTCCCTGTCGACTATATACTAAATAAGCTATGTTCCGATCTCATCTGTTTCGTCCCGTGCTAGCCACTGCTCATACTGCCAAGCTCTTTTAATCCCTATAATTGATTACTCGTTTACCATTTTAATCCTAGTGTCCTTGCATCGTCCTACCAAACCACTGATATTTGCAACCCTAATTCAATGGAACCTAAATGTGGCCTCAGAGGCCCCATAACGGTTGCGGTTTTTTAAAGATTATCATATCAAAAATGGCTGATCCCGATATATGCTCTTTAACCATGCACAGTAAAAACAAAATTAGGAACTTGGCTAAGCAGCAGGCATGCTGCAATCGGAAAATGTTTTTTTTTTTATCTGCATCTTATTGGGACAACAAACGTAACAAACTGTGAAATCTTCCCCTTGCACACTTTTACCTGATATATTTTAAGCTGAGTGGATGGCAAACAGTACAAAGATAATTACGTTGTGTTGAAACGGGAAAACAAATGCCGAAAATGCAGTGGATATGTCACGGAAGGTATAATAACAAGTGAAAAATGAGGAAAAAATGCGAGGAGAGCGCAACGAAAAAAAAAAACGAAAAGGAAAAGCTGCTATGCCAAGATCGGCGATTGCGCAGTTCATTCTTAACAGGAGAATTCTAAATGTCGCAGTAATTAAGGGCTGGTGGCAGGTTTCAGCCCTAAGAGGCGGCCATGCATGCGATATTCTTCCTGGCATCGGCAGTGAGGAGGTAGCAAGAAGCAAGCGAGTAACAAGAAGAAAAAAAGAACGAACTGAACAGAGAGCAGGAGAAATCAGAAGCCATGTCGACCACTAATGAGGATGCGCTTGGATCCACTGCTAATTACCTCTCATTTGCTGGTCTTAGCTCAGCGACGGTAGCCTCGCTTATGGCGCACGCTTTGCGGTGCTCCGGAGGAAAGATCCTTTCTTCGATTCGCCCTCCGGGCTTTTACCTTTGCTTTAAAATTTTTTGTAGAGTTCTTACATGCAATACCATGCAGGGAGATACGGAATGAGACTCCTGCATGAAAAGGCCAGAATTGGTGCTTGTGTGGCTAAGAGAAGTCAGGTAAACGATATAATCACAATCCTTTTATGTCTATGAAACGATCTCGCAAAGATTTGTCTCATGATCCAATCCAATTTCATCAAGTCACCATGAGTGTGCTCAGTGGCGGCATACTAAACACACTGTGTGAGGTTTGATGTCATGTGCAGCTTCTAGGTGTATATCAAAGAGGACTCTTCTGTATTTGAAGGTTGCAAAAGGACCATTTGTCGTAGGCTGAGTAGAAGTAAGAACGCCTTTCAACTGAATTTGTAAGCATATTCGCGCACGGTTTTTTAACCACGCTCGTAATTGAGCGCGCCACAATTAATGGTCACAATGGCTTTAATTGAATGGGTATATGAGCAGATTTTGTTCCGCTTATTGTACTTTCCATTGTATGCTTTTAAGGCAGCAATTTATTCGCTCCCAACAAGTATGATCTTAGGAAATCGCTTGCTGACTGATACGGACATCGCATTTTACAATGTCAGTGCTATCAAGATGGCGTCAGTTATTTTTGGTCTTTTTCTGGGGCTGACGAAGGTGCTGTCAGGTTATTTTGTGGGTGGCGTGCATGCAGTCTCTTCTGTTTGATTACATTGAAGAGGCCTAATTATCCCTCCCTAAAATCGTAATGTCGACGTCGGCAAGTGTAACGTTTTAACCTAACGCACTTTCGTCAACACAATTTTATGGATAGTTCCTTGTTGATGGAATGTATATTAAATTGTTGAAAATGCACCTATTACTTGCTAATCACATTTGGCACCTCACTACCAGATTTCGGTTACTGCTCATTTGCTAATCTCTTAATAGTAGAGTTGGTGTATTCTTTACAGTGGCCTAGGCCAGAACAACAAACGTCGCTGGCTGATCGCCCATAAAGGCATTTGTAGTCTTTATGTATAATACTTACTTATACCTTTCTTCGTGCCCTCCACATGTTACGAGGTGGCATGACAAGCGATGTAACACGGCGACACACAGAAACAGAACGACGTGATGACATGACGATGAAATATGCTTTTATGGCAAGCGGGCCTGGCGCAAGCGCTCCGCCCCGCGCCACTACCCGCTTCGTCATCTTTGTAGCATTACCCGGGGCCACCGAGCGATATTCCCGATCGATTGCTAGAAATCCAGCGCATGACGTGATGATAAACACAGACACAGGATTGGGACATGAAATGCTGGACACCACATTGAATGCGAATATGGGAAGAATGCTTGCACCGGAGCATCAAATCCAATCTTCACCGTTTGCCGAAGGCCAAGGCTCATGGACACGCCGAAAGGCTCGGGCGGGGGTGCTGTCTTCGCTCGAGTGGTCTTGAGGTCGCTTCTTCGGGGGGTCAGTAGGGTCGGTACGGACGGCTTTGGGATCTTCCTGGTCGTCGTGTGTTGTGGTCAGGGCTGATGACGAGGCTGGGGACAGCGGCTGGTCGGGTCAGAGCAAAAAGGGCGGGAGCAGAGCTGGGTGGCGGTCGCCACGGGCTTTCGGCAGATGGACCCGGCGTACGGTTGGCTTCGACGATGCAAGGCGAGGATGGGGTGAACCGCACCTCAAACCAAATGTTACGAGGTGGCATGACAAGCGATGTAACACGGCGACACACAGAAACAGAACGAAGTGATGACATGACGATGAAATATGCTTTTATGGCCAGCGGGCCTGGCGCGAGGGCTCCGCCCGGCGCCAATGCCCGCTTCGTCATCTTTGTAGCAATATACTTCAATTCATAGCTGTTAGTGGTGGTAAGTACTACTATAACGCTTATTGTGTCTCCCTGAGCGGCTTTCAAGTGCGGTTCACGTTCTAAAAAATCGCAAGCTTATTTATCATACGTATAGGTACCCATATTTGGCTGTTGGGGCATGTGACGGTTCAGGGGCTGCCGCTCTCATGTGTGATGTCGTGACTGGACGAATGGGGTGGACTCTTGTGCCTGTGCAGAAGTATAATAAAGGGTACTTGTGCAAGTTGATCCCCATCATCTTTGTGCGATTCTTGAGTGTTATTGTAGCCAGCTGTATCCTTAGGCAAAATGATAATTCGTTTTGTATTGGGTTGTAGTACGGATCAAAAACCTTCAAATATAAAATATAGACATAAAGGTCCGGAGGAAAACTAATAGGTGCAGTTTCGGAGACAGGAACTGTGATTTCTGCTACTTGTGCAAGTCTTCCGTCTTCCCCGGCCAAAGTTACAGAAGTGTTTGTTGATGGCGTCAGATTTCTCACTCTTGTGGACACTGGCGCGGCTTTGTCTCTCATAAGTGCGAACCTTTGCCGCCGACTTCGTAAAGTTACGACGCCTGCTTCGAAATTGTTTCTCTGAACTGCCAGCTCCCATCGCATTCGACCGCTTGCGGCGTGCACAGCTCGAATTGTCATTCAGGGTGGTTTGTACGTCGCCGAATTTCTTGTGCTGTCTCACTACTCTCACGAACTGATTCTGGGTTCCGACTTTCTCACCGGTCATCATGCGAGTATTGATTGTGCCCGAGCCAGCATCGAATTATCTCCGCTTTCACCTGCCGCCCCGTCCGACACACCACTCTACGTCGAAAAGACAACCGTGGCTGAAGATCCGCTTGCTCTACTGTCCTCGTGACCGTTTCCTGCACTTGCTTGTCTGATTCGACTGTTCTTTTCACTCTGACTCATGCCGCTAATCGTCACCATTGCTTAGTCCAGCCTTTGGCCCTTTTGACCTTCTGTGGTGGCTACAGCGCCATGTACGTCTCTAACTCGTTTCCTTGTCTGTCAAAGCTTCTTCATGGTGAGCGTCTTGGTCATGTTGAGTCCTTTGATGACGCTATGCCACATGACGTCTCAGAAAACCCAGCCCCACTTCAGCTCGATACTATTGACTTGCCTGCTTATGTACACAACGAAAACTCCACTGCACCTTTGCCTGTCTGTCTTGATGCCAGCCTTTCAGCACATCAACGAGACCAGCTCGTCAGCTTGCTTCGATGCTTCCGTTCCTCATTCGACTTTCCTCAGACATCTTTGGGGAGCACATCCGTTGTCACTCACTGCATCAACACCGGTACGCACGCCCCGGTACACCAGCGCCCTTATCGCGTATCGGCTGCAGAACGTCAAGTTATCACCGAGCACGTAAATTACATGCTTCAGCGCGGCGTCATCAAGCTCTTGCACAGCCCTTGTGCTTCTCCAGTTGTTTTCGTGAGGAAAAAAGATGGCTCTATCCGGGTCTGTGTTGATTACCGGCGACTGAACACGACAACTCGAAAAGACGTGTACCACCTTCCACGTATTGATGATGCTCTCTATTGCCTTCAAGGTGCCGAATTCTTTCCATCTCTTGACCTGAGCTCACACTACTGGAAGGTTCCATTGGCAGCTGACGATCGACCAAAAACTACTTTTGTGACACCTGACGGCCTCTATGAATTTAACGTTATGCCGTTCGGATTGGGCTACGCACCGGCCACTTTCGATCGCATGATGAACACAATTCTGTGTAGACTGAAGTGGCATGACTGTCGTTGTTACCAGGACGATCTTGTTGTGTTTTAAAAAGATTTTACGTCACATTTGGACCGTCTCGAGCGTGTGCTGAAGTGTTTGACTAACGCCGGCCTACAACTAAATTTGAAAAAGTGCTGCGTCGGGGCTCGCTAGCTTTCTATATCGGGAGACGTTGTTTCGAAAGACGATGTTCGTCCTGATCCTGTGAAACTCTGTGCAGTCGCTTAGGTTCCACGCCCAACGTCTCTAAAGGAGCTGCATAGTTTAATCGGGCTGTGCTCGCATTTAATCGCTTCGTCCGCAGTTTCGCTTCGATCATCTCGCCGCTGACTGATCACATTGCATGTGACGCCAGTCTTTCGTTTTGGACGTCCGACTGTGATGAGGCCTTTTGGACACTTCGGTGCCTTCTAGTGTCGCCTTCGAGTCTCCGCCTTTTTGACCCTGTGGCGCCTACCGAACTTCACATTGATGCCAGCGGTGTAGGTCTCAGCGCTGTTCTTGCAAAACGAAGGCACGGCTACCCAGAGTACGTTGGGGCTTTTGCCAGCCGCACCTTAATAAAGGCCGAAAAAAATTATTGTGTAACCGAAAAGAAGTACTTGGCTATCATTTTCCAGTCGTAAAAAACTACAAAAAATGTTCTGATGTTACGACCGAATTTCTGCTCGGTTTTTGACGGGAAACCAATTGTGACAACAGAATATTCTGTCGTAACATCAAAAATTTCTGTAGTTACAACAAAAAAGTGCTACAGACCTACAGACAACAGAAATATGCTACGGAAAAAATTGATGGTTACGACAGAATACAGGATATTTTGTCGCATTTTTGACACAGTTCTGTAGTTTTTTTCGACTTGGTTGGGCCATTGGGAAGTTCGGCTCATATCTCTACGGTCTATCCTTCGCTCGTGTCACGGACCATCATTGCACTCTGCTGGTTGTCCCCCTTTAAAGACACATCCGGCCGTCTTGCTCGTCGGGCGCTCCTGCTTACAAGAGTACGACATTCAGGTTGGTTGATTGGTTGGTTTGGTTTACGGAGTGTAACGTCCCAAAACGACTCAGGCTATGAGAAATGCCGTAGTGGAAGACTCCGGAAATTTCGACCACCTGGGGTTCTTTAGCCTGCACTGACATAGTAAAGCACGCGGACGCCTAGCTTTTCGCCGCCATCGAAAAGCGGCCGCCGAGGCCGGGATTCGATCCTGCATCCTTGGGAACAGTAGTAAAGGCCGTAACCACTGCGCCACCCCGGCGGGGGAGGTCACTTACCAGTCTGGCCGTAAGCATTCTGATACCGACCCCTTGTCTAGGTCCCCTCTTCAATGCGGCTCTGACTCGACAGCTATCACCAAGGGAGACTAATCTTCACTAGAAATTGCCGACATGCCAAATGAACATAGGCAAGACCCTTGGATCGCTCCTCTTCTCGTGCTTCAATCTACCCCTCTGCCTGCAGCTTCTCGAACACTTTGCGGCCAAGCTCGTTATTTTCTCATCCGCGACGGCATGTTTTACCGCCGAAATTACCTTCCCGACAGATGCAAGTGGCATCTTGTCATTAATCGGCACTTCCGTTCGGACATATGCGCTGCTTTTCACACCGATTCTGAGTGTGCCCACGTCGGAGTATTGAGAACTTACACTCGTCTTCGCCTCCGCTATTACAGGCGGGGTATGTACCGCTTCGTGCGTCATTACGTCCGCGCATTCCAGGAATGCCAACGACGCAAAAAGGCCACCACACCCCTCCACCGTTCCAAAGCAGCCCTTGCCTTGCCCCAGCCAGTCATTCGGCCGTGTGGGTATTGATATTTACAGGCCACTGCCAGTCATTCGGCCGTGTGGGTATTGATCTTTACAGGCCACTGCCAGTCACTCCAGCTGGTAACCCTTGGGTCATTGTGGCTGTCGACCACCTTACCCGTTAAGCAGAAACATCTTCTTGCCTTCTGCGTCGGCGCCAGACGTTGCGTCTTTCGTTCTGCAACATCTCGTTCTGCGCCACGCTTTGCTTAGTGACCGTGGCCGTGTTTTTCTTTCCGGAACCATTGAAGCGCTTCTTCAGCAGTTCCGCATTGTCCACCGTGCTACATCGGCCGACCATCTGCAGAAAAATCGCATGACGGAACGTTTTAACCGCACCTTGAGTGACATGCTGGCCATGCATGTCGCATCTGGCCACTCAAACTGGAACTGGCTTCTCCAGTTCGTCACGTACGCTTAGAATACTGCCATACAAAGCACGGCCGGCTTCTCCCCCTTTTTCCTTCTCTACGGTCGAGAACCCACTTCAACTATGGACACGGTACTCCGTTATCACCCTGATACCGCCGAATCGACCACTGTCTCTCAAGAGGCAGCATATGCAGAAGAATGTCTCCAGTTGGCTCGATCATTTACAACCCAGAACCAGATAGATAGATAGATGTATATTTTAATGGCAACAGGAGATGTCTGCCTGGTGGTAAGCCTAGCATGCTACTCCTGATGAGGGTTGAGGGATGAGGGTGACAGATTGTGGGAGGGGAAGGGGAAATAAATGAGAAAAAAAGAGAATCGGTGTCGCACACTTTCACACGCACATAGGCACACACAGATGAGTTTTAAAGGGTATCAGACCGCCTCCACAATGTGTGGAGGCGGTCTGACGTAAGTTCATGTGATAAATGTAGGCAACTTTTTGCGATTTGTAGCCCTAACGTTCAGTTGCTAATAGATTTGCCTATTTAGAACTAGTCGACTCGCAGGATGTTGTGACCACTGAGGAAGTGCAAACTTCGCCTCGAATAGCGGACGGCTCAACACAAGCCACTAGTTCTGTTTGATTATTTCCTCGCAAAATTGCCCTCTTAGCAGCAGTATGCTAATTTTCTTCCCAACGACACTACCATAATTTGAATCCAAATAATTAAGCCGTAGTTCAATCACAGCCCAATGTGTGGTGTTTCCAACATTCAGGATTTGGAAGGGTAGCAGGAATTGATCAGTTTCCTATTGTACAGTGGTATAATTGAATGCCTAAAAATTTTGGGTGTGGCAGTAGCACTACGTCGGTTACAACCAGGGGTAATGTTGTGGAGGCGTGTTAAACCAGTTTTTAATCCAGTGAAAAGGGCGGTCATGCATTCCACATACAGGTATTGACATGGCTTATATCAAGTCTACAGTCGCTGTCGATCGTTAGCTGATATTGGGGCCTCTCTCGATAATGTACGAAGATAAAATTTATCTGTCTTTCTTATTATTGTTTATGTTGTTTATACTTAATCATTTTTGTTGTATTTGTATACAATTTGCACTTGACATAACGTTTCATTCTCATTTCATCAGCTTTTAGATATACAGGAGAGCGCACACAGTGAGGCTAGCACAAAAGGTTCCCCTACCTGCATACTGTACCATACCTTTCTAAATGTTTGGCCACCGTATTATGAGCAGAATCATAAAACGGCGTTGTTATTTTCTGGTCGATGTCTTGCTAAGGTCTGAAATGTTTGGTTGGAAAGATGGAAAATTGGATCCTTGTGGTTTTCCTTGAGGTTAGTTTTGTGAAATGTAATACCTATAAGCATAAAATGGCCAACATCTCATTTTCTTGGTATCGATGAAAATTCATGATTACGACTCTGTTGCCCACTTGTGGTTAATATAATTTCATTCTTTCTTACACTCTCGCAATCTCCTATGCATATTCTATCAATCACGAATAAGATCAAGCAGTCCTACTTGAAAGTCTTAATACTGGCTATCCAATCTCTATGGTCAAAATATTTAGTGCTCTACTGAGAAAAACGTAACCTGTCTCCAGACAACTACGTCTTTGGTGCACCATATATGTCGAGTAGAGTCCGTCAATGTTAGTCAATAAGCTCTTATAGGCCTCTAATACAAATTACATCAGCAATTTCGCTATGTCGACGAACCAACGAGACAGTTTACCAGCGTTGATCGAAGATTTTTGGGAAGAAACAAATTTTTCATCACTTCCAGCTCAGTAATCGTCCCGTTTGTGAAGCGCTGCTGCTTTCAATACTCTACTGAAATTAGAATAGTTATATGTACGGGTTTCTAGTTTCCTAATGCATGATATCAAAACAGACTATTTCTCTACCGCTCTTAGTTTGTGTTTTACTTGCACACAAGTACTGCTACAAGCACTGACTTCTTGTTATTAAATTCTTGTTATTTGCACTGACCTGCTGACCACGACTGGCGCTCTGAAGTGATGATAGGAAGAAGGCTTTATTGTGACGAAAACATAACTTCTTTCGATGCTACTGTGTTTCCCTAGAGTGAACGCCAATGTTTATATATTATGCGGCTTAAATATTGAACGCTCCAGTTTCGTTGCTTCTTTACAGTCGGTAGAAAGACAATGCCTTTTTCAGCTTGCAGAACAAGTTTTCTGATATTTGACCGCAGGTGTGAAGGGTATTTATAAACTATGAAAATAATACAAACTGCTAGTTAGATGGTGTTTTATGGAGAATAAGCGATTGTGACTATCATGCGGCGAACTCAAAGTTAAATGTTTCCATATGTCAAAAACATAAAATGAACCCCATGGTAACTTTGGAAGAAGGAATGTAAATATTTAACAGGTAATTCTCAGCAAATTTGAATATTCCTTAAACAACCTGTGTGTGCTCTCCAGGGCGATAAAAGCGCTTACTTATAAATAGGCCTTGCAGACCAACTCTCATACATAGCACAAAGATGGATGACCCTGGCGCTCGTTGCTCGAAGCGCTATTTGGCGGCGACGCCAGATGGTCATTAATAACAGCGACTAATCGCACCGTCCGTTCCTGTTTCGCAGCTCAACGAAGATACACGCGTGCAGGAAGCACTACGCACGTTCCGGTGACAGCGCGCACCTCTCGGCGTCATGCACGGGGCCTACCGCCTCTCAGTGGGGAATGCATGTGGAGCCTGGAGCGCTCAAGCGCGGAGCAGAACACCCAGCGGGGTGGAACCGATTCCCCCTTCCTCTCTAGTGAAGCCGTAACCGTAACCGAGACTCGTACAATTACTCTTCGGCAACAAGCACCAAACACATCACGGCGATCGGTATTTGATGAAGTGTGCTCCAAGTGGGTCGATTGCGTAGAATCCGCACCGACGTACGGCAATTCTTATCTCGCTCGTTGCCTTTACGCACTTCAGTGATACGTCCCACCACTAACACCGCGATGCCATGAATGCGTAATACAATAAAAGGAAATAAACAGTGCATGGGGATTATATGGTCCTGGACAACAACTCTGCCATTATTATTCGGATACTAAAGCTTAAAGATGCCTATGACACTGGAATTGCAAAATTGGTGCACCAGTGGGAATTGTTCTAACTTCTGTAATACATATATGTCTCAAATTGTTCATTAATATTTGACGCGGGCCCGGCGAAATAAAGGTTTCAATATGGTGCAAAGCTACCTTTCATTTATTTTCAGCTACTGTTTACAAATATTAGGTGTCACGTTGTACAAGTTACTTTCCCGACTTCCAATGTCAAGCGACTGCGCAAGGGTTCAATTTGTATTAATAGAACACTACCAGATAGCAATGAAATCAGGGAACCAGTCAAATAAACAAAAATCAATCTCTAGGCAATATCATATACAATTCAGTCAATATAAAATATTATTTTCTGCAAAAAATAGAACAAAAATATAATAAAACACGTAGGTTTTCCCAGAAGAAGACCGTTGGATTATTTTATGACTATGTAAAGGTAATGACATTCTCAATGAAAAAGGGATTGTGTCCAAAAATGAAAAGGCTGCGAATGCAGTTAGAATGGATTGTAGGAAGTAAAACATTCCTTCTAGCCGCTAATCAGTTGTTGCCTTGCTTATTCAGCATGAGTGGATTAAATGTGTAGTAAGATTCTAAAGGCTGAAAAGCTTTATGCCAAGGTGATGATAAAGGATAAGCTGAACCAATGTGAAGTTTTGGTTTAGTAACAAGGAAGAAGCATTAGTAAGAGAATACCTCCATTTGATAATGCGAAATTCTGGATGGGACGAAATCGGAGCATAAGCCAGCGCGGAGTGAAGGAAGCCCGCGCGGCGTCTGCGCCGAGCGTTCCAGCGCATTCGAGAAGCATCTCCTCCGCGCTAGAGCCCGTGGCCTTTCGCCCATCGACGTAAGCGCCCCTCTCTCATCACTCGGCGTTGACGGTGACTCACCCGGCCGAAAGGTGCGGTTCGTCTCGAAAAGCTTCGGCAGCGCTTAACCTCGGCGGGAGGAGAAGGGGACGCTAAAAAAGGGCGAACGTCATGTGTATGGGCGCGCCGGCCTTGGCGCGTCGCAACAGACACACGCGACGCCCCTAATTATTGAGGTCGCGGCGTTTCGCCAACCAGTCAGTGTTTGAGCTAGTATTGCGGCGAGTTCGAAAGTGCTACTGCTCGGCTCCCGGTGTTCACGCGCTGCTCGGCAAGCCTGCAGATTTCCGAGGAAATGGCGCTCATCTTGACTCTCCAGCGATCTGTCTGCAATACTGCCCGGTGAACAATTTGGTGTTTGTTTATTTGACTCTCTTGTGTATAGTTCAGTGTTGTAAAAACTGTGTTATTGAATGCCTTTTTAGTTGCATGCTTAGCATTGCCTTTCTGTGGACCTCTCGTCTGGTATTTAAATTCCTGGTTTTGTGTGTATTCATTTGTACCGACTCTTGCGATCTATAAAGTTTTGTTTGTTACTTCTGACTCCGACCCTTTACTCTGGCTTGAACCGGCAAAAGCTGGGCACCAAACGGCCACCCCGTCCAGTCATTACAGGTAGTTGACTTCCGGCAAAGCTTGCCACGTAAGTCGATGACATCGCCTTGGAGACAAGGACAGCTACTCCCCCCCCCCCCCTCCCCCCAACTGCAAGGTTGCCTGAGACTGTGCGCACCATTATCGGCGCATCGTTAATAACAGTGACAACGGGTGACAACAGGCTTCATCAGTGTAGTGCACAAAAATAATGGCGATGTTATTTCCCCACTCTATGGTTCCTTAAAGGACGTTATTAAATATCGAATATAAATTTACATAACAGAGTCTCTTTATGCGTCGCCTGTAAATGCAGCGTCCATTTCGCACTTATGTTATTTCTAGTACACCATTGATTCGGTAGGCTTGCTTGCTTGAGAGAACTGAACTCTTGCAGACGCCTTGAATCCCCTTAAAAGAAAAGTTCCAACCTTGCGATAGCCAGTGCGGCGCATTTCTAATAACGAAATCAGAAGACAATAAGGCAATCGGCCACGGGATCTTTAGCGGCTTTTTTGTCTGCACAACGTGGTGCGCAGGCAGCGCAAACGCAAGGAGCAGTTCGATAGCGTATATTCAATAGAAGCCATTGAAATAAAAACTGTATTTTGGAATGGTACTTACGCCAGCTGTGATGTTAACAGTTTCATCATAAACAAAATATATTGGACATGAAACGTTTTGAAGATGGTCATCATAATATTGTTACGAAGAAGATAGGCAGTGGCGCGAGAAGAGCCCTCGTGATAGGCCAACCATTAAATCATCCTTCACCCTATCGCCATGTTGTGCCGTCTTCTTTGCTTGTCGCCACTTAACATTTTGGTTGGAGGTGCGGCGTATGTCATCCCCATCCTCGCCTTAGAGCATCGACGCCATCTTTAGGCCGGAACCATCGACCGAGGGCCCATGGACATCGCCGAGTAGCACCGCCCCAGCCCTTCAAGCACAGACCCGACCAACTACTACCGCCCAGCCTCCAGCCCGGACCTGAAGACAAGGAGAACAGAGACCAATGAGAACCGAGACGAAGGACCCGAAAGACCTGAAGGAACCGATGGACAGAAACACGGAACCCCCGCCCAATCCACCCGACGTGACCTCGAGCCATCGGTCCCATGGACTCTGGTGACGGATGGTTGAACAGCTCCTGGGGAAGCGGATCACCCACGCATCAGACATCGTGGTGGCAAGCAAGTCATTCACTCCTGTCTTTCCTTGAACATTCTCACCGTCACGTCACCATCAACTTCAAGCGAACCGATCGGGACGATCGCTCGGTGGCCCTGGGAAGTGTTACGAAGAAGATAGGCAGTGGCGCGAGAAGAGCCCTCGCTCTAGGCCAACCATTAAATCATCCTTCACCCTATCGCCATGTTGTGCCGTCCTCTTCGCTTGTCGCCACGTAACAATATGTAACAATTTTTTTTGGATGAGAAAAGGAAATATCTTAAGCGAAAATAATATCATGAAACTGCAACGAATGGAAATTGCGACAGTTAGAAAATAAAAGCGATTGCCTTGTCGTTGACATTGTACTGTACCGTATTTCAGATCTCACGTATTTTCATATAAAATGCACAGCAGACTCTCTCTAACACAAGAATTTTCCATCGGTAAGCTCCTATAGACGGCTCACCCTGAAGAATGCAGATCGTCCCACAATAAGCGCAAGCCCCTCATATAAATTTGGTCGCGCACGCACCTCTATGCACGTGCGCACACGCAGACACAAAGAAATGCAATCACCAACGCCTAAAGCCAGGACGAAACTGCTAGAGGCCACGACTAAAGAGCTCCATGCGTTCGTCCCCGTGCGGGCTCCACTTCTTCCCTCTTGGGCTAAAACCGCTGAGCATTTGTAAACCGTCGCCCATTCATGATGATGTAGTATCACCCTGAGGCAGAGGGAGCCAGCCCATAAGTTCTCAGCAGCACCGACTGGGCGAGTGAAAGCGAAGACAACGGCTGAAGCATTAAGGAGCGCATTTGCATCGCCATATGCAAGCCGAACCAACACTAGCCGCACGTTTTCACATATGCAACCTCCTTAGAGAGCCACTCTGTACAATAATGCCGGCGCTCAGCAGATGAAAAGTTTTTTCCCGCCTTTTATCCGATGGCTAGAAGCATTCATTTTCCGAAAATAGAGGCTGCTACAGGTTTATGAGTTCGTTGCATGTGCAACTTGTAAAATTAAAATAGCTGCTCACCTTATTGACGAAGCATGTGTGTTACTCTCAATCTAATCGCAATCCTCGTTATATTTCAATGCTGCACACACGTGATGGAGTAATCCGAATCGGAAAGAACTGCAAGTGAGGCAATAGCGAGAATACCGGCAGTCAAGCTAACATGCATACGCGTAAGCAATCAAGGTTGCGTTTGTGTAGCTTTCAGTGCGTTTCCACTGGCGTTCTAAGTCCAATGATAAGCCGCTATTTTTAGTTGTGTGCTCGTGTTAAGAGAACTTCACCCGCAGAAAGAAAGACCAAAACGCGGCTGAGAGGCACTGAGCCTTGTTTAGAAACTGCAGCGGAGAGTCACTGGCCATTGCACGAAAGCCCCACGCTCTCGTCGCAACCAATCAGACTTCGCGGTTAACTGTCACTCTCTCGCATTTTGCTTTGGATACAGCCGTCTTCCCCAACTTGCATCCGTATGCAATTATTCCAAGAGGCACCACTATGTATTGCCCTCTGACGAGGCAATAAGCAATTCAAAAATTTTGAAACTGTGCTATCACTACTGTTCATAATCACCTATTACGTGCTACGCGATATGACGGGATACGGGCTACCGCATATACGTGAATTTTGAACAGTTTAGCTAAATTGACTGCAAATTTAGTGCAGTAACACAAATATTCCCATCCTAGAAAAGAGCGCACAAATTTTTTCTGCTTCGACCTTTGGGAAAGCCGACAGAGGGAGAAACTACGCTGCAATCTGGTTTGCAACCTGAAGTGAGGCAAACTGAAGAGATTCGCTGCCACTTGGTCAGATCACTGCGAAATTCAGCATGCTTTTCATATTGTTAAGGAAAGAACACAGTGGTAAACGCTAGTTCACTGTTAGACGCGCACCAGACACCGCACACCGCAGAACGAAGTTAGCAAGGCCTGAGCGTCGTCTTCTTCACTACTTCCCATCAGCACATCGTCGTCGTCTGGATATACTGTGCTCCGTAACAGTTTTCCCCGCACCGAAGAAGCACCGCCCCGGTGCGTCCTACACAGGAGAACTCGAATGATATGGTTTTAGACGGGCGACATGCACGAGTTCTGGATGAGGAGTTGTAGAAGGATTCTTGGGCTGTAGAGGGGCGATCTCATAGGTCACATCGGTGACTTGCCACAAGACGGAGTAGGGGCCCACGTAACCGTAACGAGGCAAAAGTTTTTCACACATACCTACACGGCAAGCCGGGTGCGAAAGACGTACGAGGGAACCAGGAGGGTAGTGGACGTCTCGGTGATGAAGGTCGTAACGACGTTTTTGAGAGCGCTGAGACGCTTCAAGACGCTCTCGAGCAATGTGGCGGGCAGCATCAGCGCGGGCGATGACATCCGAAGCGTAGCTGCAGGAAGAGTCGTCGAGAGGCAGCAAGGTGTCGAATGGGAGTAAAGGGATAGTAGATAAAAGGAAGAGTAGATAAAAGGGAGAGTATCCGGCGGTGTCATGGCGTGAGTAGTTGTAGGCGAACGTGACGAAAGGTAAGGAGACATCCCAGTCACGATGGTGATCGGACGCATACATAGACAGCATGTTGGTAAGAGTGCGATTGAGGCGCTCAGTAAGACCGTTCGTTTGCGGATGATAGGCCGTGGCGAACTGGTGACGAGTAGCGCATGAGCGGAGAAGGTCATAAACCACTTGAGAGAGGAAACAGCGGCCACGACCTGTGAGCAGTTGACGTGGAGCGCCATGAATCAAGATCACATCATGCAGAAGAAAGTCGGCAACGTCGGAGGCGCAGCTGGTAGGAATAGCCCTAGTTACAGCATATCGGGTGGTATAATCAGTCGCCACAGCAATCCACTTGTTTCAAAAAGTCGATATCGGAAAAGGCCCAAGAAGATCGAGGCCCACACGAGAAAACGGCTCTGTCGGCACTGGAATTGGTTGTAGGGACCCACTAGATTGAAGCGCGAGTGTCTTACGGCGCTGACACAGCTCACAGCGGCGACGTAGCGACGGACAGAGCGGTAGAGACCAGGCCAGAAAAATCTGCGTCGCACATTGTCATAGGTGCGTGTGACTCCCAAGTGTCCTGCTGTAGGAACGTCGTTGGCAGTGGCAAAATTTGAACTCGCGACAGGAGTGGGTACAATTTATATCCATTATGTGGTAAAATTTAAGCATCATCTTCAGGTTGGTCAACAAGAGAACAACGTTACTGTCGGTTGCGCAAGTGTGCTTTAGGAAAGCGCGATTTTCCAGCTTCATCTATAGTTCGTTGATATACTGGCGTCTTGGTGAAGCGGAAATGAGTTTGAACAGGCTGTGTCTCCTTTCTCAGGTCAGCAAAGAGGTTAAACTGGGCTGAGTCAGATTGTCTGACGCGGAGTATCGTCCTACTTGACGACGACTTGACACTAAGAGCCCACAAGATCGTCCGAACTTGCGCAGAGAGGCCGACGATATCAAGCGATGCCGTGGCGGAAAGTGCGAACAGCTCACGCAATGTGTTTCAGTGTACCAAATCACGATGTTCAGCGCAATTACGTTTGCTAATCCTTCTGTATATTTGTACTTTATAGTGCGGGACGTATATGCCTGTTCTCTCCTTGAGCAGCGTCGGCATCGCAGTGAAAAGACGCTATAAGGTACACTATAGGGTACCACGGGTGGCGCACCTACAACAGTTGGCGCTGGGCAGCCTTGAGCGCAAGAGAATGCTCTACTTCCCTTACCGTTATAGTCATCCGCAACGCAGGCGACTCGTACAGTGTGTCATATGACATTGTTGAGATGATGACGAAGCCAATTTGTCGTTATTTATTTCCATTTAGACTTACCATTTCAGGGACCATTTTTTTTTAATTTAGCATTCTCGTGGAGCATGTAAGCTAACAGTAACGCTAAGCATAGTGCGGCACGCATTGTTAGCTATCCCCATTCTTGCTTCTTGCGCAGCCAAACTTACATGTCGAAGCATGGCCCACTTATTTCATTCCAATCGCTCGGCGGCTCATCTCAAATCGCAGCACGCTTTGCGGTTGCCCATCAAGTTACTGCACAAGGAACTTGTAGCGCAAATGCGCGTCGGCAATTATGGTGGTCACATCACAGCTGGTGTCCTTCAATCATACTAGGGCCCCCGTTTTATTGCTCTTCATCACGAATTTACCCACGGGAAGGTATTGGCAAGAGTCGGTGTTCTGCCATTTTTATCCTCGTGCTGTGCTGTAAACAATGAAAATGTCATTGCATCAGTTCCCTTCCTCAATGGATTTCTAAACCAAAGTTTCCATCAACCTTCATACCTATGCCACATAATGCCAGTGTTCTTTGAGCTCAAATAAATCACTTACAAATTTAATGTAACAAAAGACTATGGTGTATATTGGCCGTTGTATGCCTTCTCTCCCATTACGGAATGTTCGACTTTGTAATGTCATCCTCTCCACATTTTCCATGTACACGGGAAAACCCTTATCCTTGGGCGTCAGGCTTGTTGGTATTTTCTACTGAAGTTTTTGTTGATGGCTACCCGGGCAGCTGCGCAGATGCAATAGGACTGGCTGCTAAGTAACAAACAAGGTCCATAGCTAAAAAGCTAAAAAACAAGCTGCAAATGAGTAATCAGAAGGTTCAATGATTTTTACATCCTCTTTTTATGGCAGTACCTCGCAAGAGAGGAGGTCGAGGCTATAAACAAAACGTGGCAGAAAACGAAGTGACGTGCACACCGCAAGTCTTTTAGGTAGAGTGCACGAAGGCTGAAACAAACGCTAAATTCCCCCTCTCAAAACACAGCTTGAAGCACCGTTGCGGAGGGGGGGTTGGGCAGCTTCTGCGTGGTAGAACCTCGAGACAAGAAAGAAGCACGAGCGAGTGAGTAGGGTAGTGAAACCCACGAGATTAATAGCCCTTATAAAAAGGTGACCCGCCTATACTGAGTTTTTCAGCGCCGTACTTGCGTGGCCTCGTCACCGCGTGCTCGACCAAAATACACTATTTTGCTCAAAGGATGACATCGAATGCTCGAGACTGCCTCCTCCACTACTCTGCGTTGCTTGTAATAGAGTAATGCAATCGAAGAGCTACACAGCGGTATCAAATAACGCTTAGTTGTAGGGGTGAAATCTATTCTATACTCTCCCAAGACCTCAACAGTTAATTAACTTGCTCTTCATTAACTCCGTACATGATTCTGTTACCCACTTCATTCCTTCAGAAAAGCAGTATCATCTTGGTCTTCCGTGCTGTTTCTATATGCCGGTCATTCGTATGCACAACTCAGGTTTTGTGATACCCGCAGTGGTGATATCAGTTGTTATGGGGCTCGACCGCTCAGCCCAAAGACACGGTATCCAATCACGGCAGCAGTGGCCGCTTTTGAATGGTGACGAAGAGCAAGGCACCATGTAGTCTGTGATGTTAGCGCACGCTGAAGAAGCTCAGTTGGACCAAATGTGTGCAGTCTTTTACTGCGTCGTCCCTCATAGCCAGAGTCTTTTTGGGACATTAAACTATATTAACTAGCAATGTGTTTGTGAAGTTTATCTTTCAATGCTTTGAAAGCTCACGCCACAGAAGGCAGCTGGCGGATTTAATTTGCTCTGGAAATCATGGCATCACATGTGCTCCTGAGGGCGGTTGCGGAGAGCAGAGGATGCTAGTAAGGACATATGTGACGTCGAATTTTTTTAGCAAGAAACACATATGCTTCGAGCAATTTTTCCAACCTTCGGAGGGAAGGAAAGGAAAGACAAACGTGAGGTCTGCGGGCGTTGTCTGCATGTTGCTTTAGTTTTCTCGTTCGTAGTGTCTCCCAATAAATTTCCACAATTATTCTGGGACGGAATCACTTGGAGCGTGAATAGTACACTTAATTTTCATTATTTGTTTATCCCTCTATTGAATGACTCCCACGTGTTTTTCTAAACTTTTACCTTCATTTCACTTTTAATTTTGATCCCTCTTATAAGATAAAAGGAAGCCACTGTACAAGCGCTGACTCACAACTATGCCTAAGCCTTTATTCCAAGGCCCAGATGAAAACAATATGACGAAAACGAAACAAACACATGAAACAACTCCTGGGTTCACCTGCTGCACAAAACGTCACTCAAAAAAGACATCTCTTTGCTTGAAAGAGCAAGAGAAGTCTTGCTGACACTATTATCGTCCGTTGAAATAAAATATGATTCAACTATTTCTCTCGTCATCTTTTCTTTGTGGCGATACAAAATCCAAGCCTGGTCAAACATAGGAGTACACTTCTTCTTCTCCTTCTTCATTGCTTCACATGAATGGCAATGTGAGCCCAGAAATGTTTTGTCCTTGCCACTTTCCAAGTTTTTCTAGTGTTCTAGCAGTGTCTTGTTAATACAGCGTCCTGTTTGTCCTACATAACAGGCTCCACAAGAGAGTGGAAGCCTATACACAATACCAGTCTTGGTGTATACAAGCGATGGAACACGGCGAGGCGACACAACAGAAACAGAACAACGTGATAACATGACGATGAAATATGCATTAATGGCCAGCGGGCCTGGCGCGAGCGCTCCGGCCCGCGCCACTGCCCGCTTTGTCATCTTAGTAGCAATATATTTGCCCACTACACCACTGAGGCTTATTGCAAATTTTCTGCCTCCCGAAACGATTCGGCAAGACTGCGAGGGCGGAATGGCAGTGTGGCTGATATAACCGTATGCCTTGTGAATGTCCATTGCTCAAATAATACACGCATTGCGGTTACTGGTAGACGACAGAACTACTGTTGCGAAGACTGCCAGCTCGTCGGCGGTACCTAAATATTTACGAAAGTCAGTTTCACAAGGAAATAAAAACTCTGCTGCTCAGCCCACCATGACAAACGTCTAGCTGTCCGTTTCTTGCACAGCGCTGAAAAAAATAAACCATGACATGCCAAAGTAGGCTGGAGGCAGACCTGGTTTCGGAATAGGAGTCGCGACAGCAGTTAGTACATAACACTTTGCAGCCACATTCTCTTTCAAGTTAGTGCAGCAGCACGTAGCTTTTTGCAAACATTATACTTAAAATCGTCCAGGCAGGGTGCTGTTTTCCGTTTTGCACCCTCGAGAAACTAAGGCTCAGAGAACGAGCTCGCAATTCTGTAGACGCCAGCAGAAAACGGAAGTCTATATACATCTGCACAGTTATACACAAACACAACACACACACAAAGGAGATTATAGCAAGACGATTTCGCCGATGAAGCGCATCATTGGTGTTAACGTCTTGCTTTAACCTCTTGTGTGTAAGTGTTGTGTTTGTGTATAATTATGCAGCGCCAGAGGTATTCGAAGTCGTCTAGCCAACTAGCCCGCTCGCAAGTACCACTGATCTGTACACGTGGGCTGGAATATTTTGTCACATTAAAACTAGCAATTGAAGAATCGAAAACGTAGCTTGGAAACACTTTTCGTCCTGCCCTTTTGTCTAATTCACCAGGCGGTAAATTATATGCAAATAATGCATTTGCTGCTGCGACAACAGAACGCCGTCCATGTTTCATTGCACGGAATGTTCGCTAGAGTGAGGCATTCAGGAATTTGGCTGAAACCTATTCCCACCATGCATGCAACTGGCGTCTTAAGAGGTCGCGTTTATATTTGTGAGCCTTAGCAGTGAAATAATTCATTGAAGTACGTGTCTACGCCGACGTAGGGTGTTTCGTACTAAGCAGCGGTTCATGCCGGCAGGAGCCCGCAAGGAAAGCTGACCGGCATCTGGTAGCGTTCGACAAACATCCGTCCAGACGGTGGCCGCTGCACTTGTTCGGTTCTCTTTCATAGAGTGCAGCCATCTTCAGTTCGTTCTACAGTAATATGTGCTCAGAATAGTCATATACTATACCGCTGTTTTATGGGTCCTAATTATGTTTTCGCAGCCGGTGTCATGAAATAACAAATCTGAGACTTTTTTCTAGTTTGGTTACGCTGTTGCTTAATGAATATCCTGACGAATTTGCAATGTCTCCCTTACATTCTATTTTTAAAAGAGCTAAGCAGTGGCCAGGCTAGCTGGTATATGAGATTCAAAATTACACGAGTAACAAAACGGAAGAGGTTGAGAGCGCCTACACCTAGCTTAACGTGAGGAGATACCACACTGGAGTTTTTTATCTTGATAGAAAATAATAGATAGCGTTGTTGCTGGTTTCTCGCCCACTGCTGTACACATCGCTTAGTTTGGCGTATCACAGCCTACAACAAATGTAGAGAAAGACCACGCTCGCTGCGAATTCAAGACAGTTTAAATTCAGCCGGCTTGTCACACGAAATGAGACGGCGAGACCACGAGACAGATATGTATTTGCTGATGTCAAAAACACGTTTATTGCCAGAAAACACAAAGACAATTAACATTAATATACGTGGCATCACAGACACCACCAACACAACAGTAGTTGCAAGTATTGCATCCGAAGTACCTCCTGCCAGAGGAACATTAGTGAGGAGGGCCTTATTCATGCAGCCCAATTTGCCATGAATTGTATTGGCTATCAAGTTTCGTTTTAACGAACCTCCACGAGCGTGCTTCCACAGAGTAGGATGACGTACGTGTCTAACAAGTGAGTCCAGGAACCCGATAAACTGGATTCCGATCTGATCGTCCTATTATTGGCGAAGCCCAAGTTTGCAGGACCTGCCAATTCGGACATGAAATGCTGACTCGTGAAGTAACCGAGACAATCGGCCAGTCGGCACCAGCCACGTCACCTGGAAATTATTATTTTCCAGCTGCACACTCAAAAACATTTCGACGTTATTGGCTTCAGACATGTCTCTCGTTTTCCTTTCTGATTTACGCTAAGAAATATGCTTTCCCATGACAACATTGTCGAGGAGTACGATGCTCGTTAATTTGAAATTGAGTGCCGCTATTCTGGTTTTAGTTTTAAAATATGCGGAAGTGAAGCATTTGAAGGAAATGGTTCGATATGTATGCAATTATGGCCTGCTGTACTCTGTGTCCCGTCCATATAAGTTGCACTGGACTATTTGAAAGTTCTTAACTGCTATTAAGGAGATGCTTTCATGACACCTGCTGGCGCTGCCATCGTGCTGCGATGAGGTCTCTCCGAGTAGCGCTTGGCTAGTGCGGGCACTTTTCTTGTATGAGCAAACACATTTTGCTGCGGAAGATTAGACAATTATTTACCTTTAAGGGCTCGACGCAGCCTCATTATGGCTCCTATATATATGGAGCTCCCCTTTACGATTTACTCTCTTGTTCATGCGCTTTGATACTCACTGAATCACTACACTCTTATATTTTGTCTTTTTAAACAGAATCATCTCGCATACATTCCAAACTTGCCGCATAGCGTGAAATGACACCTGATGTAAGTATTAAACGCCGATTTAACCAATCTATACTAAAGTCTCGAGGTATCCGGGGTTGTCTATCTGAACCGGGATCTAACGAATGAATTCCCATGTTCCTTCCCATCCGACAGCTGCTGATTTCGCTGCTGCATACAAAGAGGATTTCCTCGAGTGGAAGTTTTTAACAATAATTTCAAACATATTATGCCTCCTGAGCAGAAGTAGGCTGCCGGACTGAGGGAAAGGATACAAATAATGTATGCAAGGGCCCGAAGGTTCTCATTAATAAGCAACCAAATCATGAAACTTCTAACGCGCAGAATAACAAACGTTATTCAACAGGCGCAAGGCGACCGAGAAAGTGAAGTATAGTACGAAGAAAATAGATAATGCTCTGAACAACAAAGCTCAGTCTGAAGGTGCTGAAGAGAAATACAGGCATATGGAAAAAATCATTTTTTGCGCTAAGACACAAGGCGGGTACAGCAATTACCTATATTGTTAAGATTGCTTATGCAACCGATAGCCCTACACTCACCTATATAGTAGACAACGTTATCGCAATAATAGAGAGTTTTAGTTTCACGTACGTGGGAACTTCACGTACGTGAAGCGCCTACGTTTGACCAGTGCGCATGCGCAGAACGTGAAGAGTCCGCGGGAGTTTCACGGACGTACGTGAGATTCGGATTTTCACGTTGGCGTCTTCACGTTGCTGGCATACGTAGAATTGACAACATGGCGACGCCCTGCCCGCCCGCTTCACAGCAATAACAGCTTCGCCGCTAATTCCTCGGCGCGATATCGAGTTCTAAACGTTTGTATTCGCTTTAAGCTTACACAATTTTACCCTCGCGTAAGATTTTAAGTGACAAATAGCCTTTTTTTTTTTTTAAAGGACGATTTTTCAGCTGTTAAGCCTGACGCAGAAGTGTTTGTCGTCGTCATAGCAACGATCTCGCGAGGTCACGCCAGACCAGAGTTGACCGAGAAGTGGCTAGAGTGCCAGATGCAAGCCGGCAGCCAACCAGAGCCAATCCGTTGTAGAGGGAAGGTTGTGAAGTTGTAAGCATGAGGTCTGTTGGTTCTGTTGCCCAGCGAATTCGCTTTTCCAAAAGCGATGATCTGGATATGCTTCGCGACGTGAGAGAATGCAATTCATTCGAAGACTGCATGCGACACGCAGTGCGGTGGACGGATATAGGTATGCGTCTTGCTAATTGTTCACTGTAGAGCAACGACGATACAGCAATTTCCAATTCGCCCGACTCTTGGCTACGGCCGCAGCGTGGCTCGGCTCAAGGCAGCTCGACTAAACAAAATTAGTTTGGTTCATCTGTACTAGATGGCGCGGCATAACACGTACGCACAGTTTTTCGAGGCTTGCATGAAAGGTCCATACATTTTACTTCACGTACACCACGTACGTGAAACTAAAAGTAGTCCTGGCGAAATTCGCGCAGCGCACGTAGACTTCTCACGTTCGCGTACGTAACTCTGTACGCACGTGAAACTAAAACTGTCTAATGACAGTGGTAACGCAGAAATTATTAGAAAAAATGGATAATCGCTTTAAAGATCAGGCAACTGTAGGCCTGCTAAAAGACAGTGGAGAGATCGTACTATACAACCTGCCCACTATGCATACGCACCATTTTACCATCTCTAGTGTACCCCAACCTTTCCACAACACTACATCTCTATCGATAAGAAAGGGTCGTCAGGTACTTGAAAAATTTAACGCCGGTCAGCTTACTGCCCGTAAATAGCTAATAGCATCTGTATAACTTAAGCTCTGAATGAACAGAAGAACTAAGTAGATCTTCAGAAAAATTAATCAACAATGGCTCATAAGCACAATAAGCGGGTTATAAAGAAATGCTGAGATCATAAAAAAAACTGCTTTCCCTAGCCTCGGTAGGGTACGAGAAAGTACTAGACAAATTTAAAACAGTATTCATGTAGGGATTGCAAAACTATGCTGTAAGTGAATCTCATATGAAAACAATAAAAAATATTCAAATTGGCTACGCAGCAGCCACATGCTTCCATAAGCAATGCAATAAGTTTCCAATTAGGAAGGACGTTTAACAAGAAGACACAATGCCTCCAGTGCTACTCATAGCTAGCTTACGAAACGTAACCACAGATGTTTAATGGGAACAGTTGGGGATACAATTCAATAATGAACCGACCGATATTTGCTTTGCTGATGTTTGTTGATATTGCTTTGCCTTGCAATGTAGCCAATAATACAATAAGAAAAAAATGAATAATGACCAGGCAGGTAAAGCAGAATAGCAGGTCCGAACATAAATATTCAAATAAGTAAATAATCATCAACACTCCCGGAACGGAACAGTAGTTTAGAGTTAGCAACAAGGCGCTGGGTGTGGTAAGGAAATACGTCTACTGGGGGTAGGTAGTGACCGTATGCCCAAAACACGAGAGAGAAATATTTAGAGAAATACAATTGGGTGAAGTATATTTGACACGTGCTCTCAATCATGAATAGCAGTTTGCGCATATCTGTGAGAGATCATGAGTATATAGCAATATCATCTTACCGGTCGTCAATTTATACTGAATAATGCCGATAAACATATAAGGGATAATGCTGGAGTAAACGTTAGGAGACATGAAGCGTGAACAATACGACAGGAAACAAAATCGAGCTGCTGACATCCTAGTCGAAATCAGATATTGGGATCTCGAAAGTAACTGAGCGGATTCACAGCAAAGGCACTCGCTGCAAAGGGTGTCAGAAAGGAGGAAGGATGAGATTAGAGCCTTGCTGGAATGTGTTGGCTCCAGAACCTAGCAATCTAAACGGATATAGAGCGATACATATGGCCTGCAGCAGGTGTAGTCAGGCTGATAGTAATAATAACGATCATGACCATAAATCAAACAAGCAGCAACAGGGCGCGGTTTGCCAGCTAGACTTTAGAAGGCGTTAGAAGCCATAAGTCTTTTTTGACTTTTTGTAGACAAATCTGCAGGCAATCAGATGCGAGTAATATACAGTTTACATTGGGA